>NW_019154118.1:10561727-10737396 GCF_002288905.1 Enhydra lutris kenyoni
ATGAGAATCACTACCCCAGCCTTCTTTTGAGGCCCATTGGCATGAAAGATGCTTCTCCATCCCTTCACTTTCAGTCTGGGTGTATCTTTAGGTTCAGAATGGGTCTCTTGTAGACAACATATGGATGGGTCCTGTCGTTTTATCCAATCTGCAACCCTGTGCCATTTTATGGGCGCATTTAGGCCATTCACATTGAGAGTGATTATTGATAGATACGTTTTTATTGACATCGTGTTACCTTTGGAAGTCTTTCTTTTTGTAGATTATCTCCATATTTCTCTTCAATGCTATTCTTAGGATTTTTACTCTTTTATAGGACCCCCCTTAATATTTCCTACAGTGTTGGCTTGGTTGTTGCATAGTCTTTTAAGCCTCTCTGGTCTTGGAAACTCTTTATCTCTCCATCCATTTTGAATGTCAGTCTTGCTGGATAAAGTATTCTTGGCTGCATGTTCTTCTCATGTAGTGCCCTGAATATATCTTGCCAGCCCTTTCTGGCTTGCCAGGTCTCTGTGGACAGGTCTGATGTTATTCTGATGGGCTTTCCTCTGTAACTAAGGAGCCTCTTTGTCCTAGCGGCTTTCAAGAGATTATACCTACAATTATGATTCCTTAATTTTACTATCAGGTGCCTTGATGTTTTTCTGGAATCTATAATCTTGGGTGGAGACCGTTCGGCCTCTAATACATGAACGCTGGTTCCATTCACGAGAATGGGAAAATTTTCATGAAGAACTTATTCCACTATATCTTCTAGACTTCTTTCTTTCTCTTCCCCTTCAGGGATTCCAATAATTCTGACGTTGGAACATTTCATGGCATCATTTATTTCCCTGATTCTGTTTTCGTGGCTTCTAAGCTGTTTGTTCCAGGCTTCCTCCTGATCGTTTCTCTCTATCTCCTTGTCTTCCAGATCACTAATTCTATCTTCTGTCTCAGTTACCCTAGCTTTGAGAGAATTTAGATTAGATTGGAATTCATTGCGAGCATTGTGAACCTCATCTCTGGTAGCTTTCAGTTCTGCCCTAACATTGTGAACATCTTCCCTGGTGGCTTTCCGTTTGGCCCTAATCAATTCCGTTTGGTTATCCATGGCTTTCTCCAACCTGGCTATTGCCTGGATAATTGTTAGCCTGAATTCTCTTTCCGACATATTAACTATGTTGATAGCCATTAGCTCTGTTGCAGAAGGCCCATCCTCTGTATTTTTCTTCTGTTGGGCATTCCTCCTCCTAGTCATTTTGGTGAGAGGTGACTGAACGGATGTAGCTGGATGTATCGACCATGGTGCAGTCTGGGTGCACCCTGGGACACTTCTGAGCAATCAGGATTCCCCAACCAAATGAGAGAAAAAAGAAAAGAAAAAGAAAAGGAAAAAAAAGAGAGAGAGAGACAGGAAAGAAAGGGAAGATGAAAGAGAAGGTTCAGCCCAAATGGGCCCCAAGGTAAGATTTATGAGGTATACAAACAAAAATAGACAAACAAAAAGACCGATAAAAGTATATAAGAGAAAAAAATATATATATGCAAATAAAGGAAGAACCTTGTCGAAAAGAACCCCAAGTGTAAGATTTATATACTATCAGGAGAAACACAAAAACACTGGTGGAAGAAAAAGATGGGAGAGTGGTTATAAATTATCAGTGTGGGCGAGGAAGGTTGTTTTGATTCTTCTTGGATGTATCTTGATATCTTTGTTAAAGGACTCAACTTTCCTAAGATAAAGGGGGATTAAAAATTGGTTTACCTGTAGGGGTCGCATTGATTGGGGAAAGGGGATTACCTTGAAGTTTAATTCTATATTGATATTAGAAAATAAATTTAAAAAGGAATAAACTAGACTAAACTAAACTAAAATTTAAAAAAAATAAAAAAAATAGAAATGCAAAAGAAAAACACAGGTGTATGTATCAAAAAGTTCAGGTTAGAAAGTTGTTATGGCATTTGATGTACTGGACATCTCACTGTGATGGTAAATAGGTTAAAAAATTATCTATATAAAAAAAATGAACCAGAATAGTGTGAACGAGTTAAAAATAAAAGTTGTCCTATGAAGTAGTGGTGGTTGTTCCCTTGTAGTCTTTTTTTTTTTTTTTTTTTTCTTTCCTGGTTGGTTTTCTGGGGGAGGAGCCTACCATGTGGGTTTTCAGTCAATGATGTTCCAGGAGTTAAGTCCTCCCGCCCCCCTCAAGGGGGTGGGCTCTGAGGAGACCGGTTTTTTCAGGATTTTGTTCTCTGGAGGTTTTTATGTTTGTTCACTTTTTTTTTTTCTCTTGCCTTGACCGCTTTTGATGGTTTTTGTAGGTTTAGAGGAAAGCAAACTGCACCCTGACCTCCCTCTCAGAGAGAAGCCTCAGCCTGGTTCCCTGTGGGTGCTGCAGAGCCCATATAAATTCCCCCTTGGCCGCTGGCAGAGCAGGTTCCGAGTCGCGGTCCCTGGGGACGCAGGATCTTCTGCTTGTACCAAAACCACTGCAGTGGCGGCTGTCTGGGCAGCTCCAGACCACCAGAGAGGTTCCAAACATCGATCCCACACAGATTTTCCTGCTGGCCTGGGCTGGGAGTGCCTGGTCTTTTTGGGTCTAATAGTGCCGGGCTTGTGCGCACCTCTCTCAGGGAAGGGTGTGGGTCACGCTCGCCTCTCAGGCTCTGAGAGCAGGGTGTGGGTCCGAAAGCACAAGGCTGGGCCTTCGTGCACCTCTCTCAGCACCTCTCTCAGGGGAGGGTTTGGGGAGCGCGAGCATCTCAGGCTCTGGTAGAATGGCGCAGGTCTAAGAACGCTGGGCTGGGCCTTCTCGCACCTCTCTCAGGGGAGCGTGAGGGGTGTGCACGTCTCAGGCTCTGTTAGCACAGCTCGGCGTCTGCAGTCTGGCGAGGCTCCCAGCCCCTTACCGGAGCCGGACACTACATGTTCTCGGGCGCGCTGGTGGCTCAAAGACCAAGACCTGGTTTCTCCACTGCACTCTCTCTGGCTCAGCGCCAGGGGAGGCTGTCCTCAGTCTGGGGACTTAAGCCCCTGTCCCTAGCCACCCTGATTCCCACAATTTCCCCCCTGCGATCCTTTGCTCTTTTTGAGTGCTTTCAACCAGTCTCCAAGTTAATGCTGGTTCCCAGACGCAGGGCACTCTCGTATTAGGGGTATTACTTTCCAATCGGTCGCCTCTGGTGGCTCTCTCCCCCTTTTGTTTATCTTCCAATATCAGTCCGACGTTCCCACTCCGCTTTACCTGCCCACTGGCGTCTTCTGCTCCTGTAGAGATCCAGACGTGTATAATTCTGATCTCAGGTTGATTTCGTGGGTGATCGGAGTTCTTTGGTAGGTAATCAGTTCATGTTAGGGTACAGGTTGAAACGGCGCCTCCTCCTACTTCCCCGCCATCTTTTCTCTCCCCCGCGTCTTCGGATTTTCTATGTAGAGTCCTATGTCATCTTCAAATAGTGAGAGTTTGACTTCTTCCATGTAGATTTGGATGCCTTTTATTTCTTTTTGTTGTCTGATTGCTGAGGCTCCCTTTGAGGATGATATTAATTTTGGATTTTTCATATATGGCCTTTCTGATATTGGGGTAGGTATCCTCCAAGCCTGCTTCCTTGAGGGTTTTGATCACGGATGCATGTCAAATGCATTTTCTGCAACTATTGAGATGATCATATAGTTTTAATCCTCTCTTTTATTAATGTGCTGTGTCATATTCTTTGATTTTCAAATATTAAACTACCCTGCAGCCCAGGAATACATCCCACTTGATTGTGGTTATGATTCTTTTCATGTACTGCTAGATTCAATTTGATAGTATTTTGTTGAGTATTTTTGCTTCCATGTACATCAAGGATATCCATCTATAGTTCTCTCTTTTAGTGGAGACTTTGTCTCTATTTCCTATCAGGGTAATGCTGGCCTCATAGAATGAATTTAGAAATTTTCCTTCCGTGTCCATATTTTGGAATAGTTTGGGAAATATAGGTATTAACTCTTCTTAAATGTTTGGCAGAATCCTCTGGACTTTTGCTTTTGGGGAAATTTTTGATTATTGGCTGAATTTCTTTGCTTGCTGTCAGTGTATTCAGGTTTTCTATTTTCCCTGTCTCAGTTTTGGTAGTTTATACCTTTCAAGGAGTATATGCCTTTCTTCTAGGTTGTCCAAGTTATTGGCATATAGTTTTTCATAATGTTCTCTTATAATAGTTTATATTTCTGTGGTGTTGTTATTTTTTCTTTCTCTTTTAGGATTTTACTTACTTGGTTCCTTTTTCTTTTCTTTTAGACAAATCTGGCTTGGGGTTTTACAATTTTGTTAATTTTTTTGAAAACTAGCTCTTGGTTTCATTGATCTGTTCTATTGTTTTGTAGTCCCCCCCCCATTTAATTATTTATTTATTTATTATTTAAATTCAATTAGCCAGTGTATAATACATCATTATTTTTTGATATTTGTAGTTTCTATATCATTTATTTCTATCTAATCTTTATTATATCTCTTCTTCTGCTAGCTTTTGTCTTTACTTGTTTTTCTTTTTCTAGCTTCTTTAGGTATAACGTTTGGTTGTTTATTTAAGATTTTTCTTGCTTCTTGATATAGGCCTGTATTGCTATATACTTCCTTCTTATGACCACTTTTGCTGCATCCCAAAGGTTTTGGATTGTCATGTTTTCGTTTTCATTTGTTTCCATATATTTTTTTATTCATTTTTTATTTTCAGGTTGACCCATTCATTGTTTAGTAGCATATTTTTTTTTACCTCCATGTATTTGTGGCCTTTCCAAAATTTTTTTTGTGTGTGGTTGATTTCATGTTTCATATAATTGTGGTCAGAAAATATGCATGGTGTGATCTCAGCCTGTTTTTACTTGTGGGTGCCTGATTTGTGACCTAGTATGTGATCTACTCTGGAGAAAGTCCTATGTGCACTTGTAAAGAATGTGTGTTCTGTGTTAGGGTGAAATATTCTGAATATATCAGTTAAGTCCATCTGGTCCAGAGTGTTTTTCAAAGCTATTGTTTTCTTATTGATTTTCTGCTTAGATGATCTGTCCACTGATGTAAGTGGGGTGTTACAGTTCCCTACTATTATTTATTATTATTATTGAGTTTCCTTATGTTTGTTATCAATTGATTGATATATTTGAGTGCTCCAATGTTGGGGCATAAATCTTTACAATTGTAAGATCATTGTTTGATAGACCCCTTGATTATGGTATAGTGCCCTTCCTCTCATGTTACAATCTTTTGGTTTAAAATCTATTTTGTCTGATAAAAGTATTGTTCTCTGGCTTTCTTTTTTTTTTTTAAGACTTTATTTATTTATCCGACAGACAGAGATCACAAGTAGGCAGAGAGGCAGGCAGAGAGAGAGGGGGAAGCAGGCTCCCCGCCGAGCAGAGAGCCTGACATGGGCCTCGATCCCAGGACCCTGGGACCACAATCTGGGCAGAAGGCAGAGGCCTCAAGCCACTGAGCCACCCAGGTGCCCCCTCTGGCTTTCTTTTGATCTCCCTTTCCATGGCAAATATTTCTCCATTCCTTCACTTTCAATCTGCGGGTGTCTTAGGTCTAAAATGAGTCTCTACAATGAGGAAGTATATAGATGGGTCTCAATTTTTAAATTATTTATGACACCTTATTATGTGCTTTGATTAGAATATTTAGTCCATTTATTTTCAGAGTTATTATTGATAGATATGAATTTACTGCTGTTTTATTACTTGTTTGTCATCATTTCTGGAGATTTTCTCAGTTCCTTTCTAGTCTTTGTCACTTTTGGTCTTTCATTCCCAGTCAGAGTCACCTGGAATATTTCTTGCAGTCCTGGTTTAGTGATCATGAACCCCTTTAGGTTTTGTTTGTCTGGGAAACTCTTTACTCTCCTTCTATTCTGAATGATAGCCTTCCTGTACAGACTCTTCTTGCCTGCAATTTTTCCCATTCAGCATGGTGAATATATCATGCCACTCCCTTCTGGCTTCCCAAGTTTCTCTTGAGAGATCCACAGCTATCCTTATCCATGTTCCTTTGTAAGTTCAGGGCTTCTTTTGCGTTGCTGCTTTCTGAATTTATTTTGATAAAGTCTTTAAGATTTTATTTATTTATCTGACAGAGATAGAGAGATCACAAGTAGGCAGAGAGGCAGTCAGGGTGGGGGGGGGCAGAATTTCTGCTGAGCAGAAAGCCCGATGCAGGGCTTGATCCCAGGACTCTGAGACCATGACCTGAGCTGAAGGCAGAGGCTTAACCCTCTGTGCCACCCAGGCATGCCGATAAAGTCTTGTCTTAAAGAACTTCTTTAGGCATTATTTTTTGACAACTGTATGATGATAATAATTTGGTAATATTGAAAAATGGATATATTTAGGCATAGAGACAAGACTGCTTCAATCACCAGAGGTATTATAAAGTATAATGATTGATTCAGAATCCGATATCACAATCATAATTCAAGTTTTGAGGTGATTCAGCAGTCAGTAAATTTGTGTTGAGTCCCCGAATATAGATTTAGAGCATCTTACATATCATCTACCTAGATAAACATGAACATTAGTATATACCTGAATCTAAAGGTAGATGTCAGGTTAGCTCAGTTAAGTAAACTGGGGAGTGGATAAGAAGTTGATCCTTGATACATATATATCTTATATGCATTATGCAATTCTTCTGGGTTTTACCTCTATGAACAGGTCACAGTATTGGGAAGTTTCTATGATTTGGGAATTTTTTCCAGCCTCCACCCCACCCCCCCACCCCCAATTATGCTTTCTGGTTCTTTCTCACTCTCCTACTAGGGTTTCTGAAATGCATATATTTTTTTCTGAAATGCATATATTGATCCACTTGGTAGCATCCAATAAGTCCCTCAGGCTTTCTCCACCATTTTTCATTTTTTTTTTTTCCATTTTGCCCTGCTGACTGAATAATTTTCAGTGATCTTTAATCAAATTCAATGATCCTTTCTTTTGTTGATATCATTTGCTCTTGAACCCTTGTGGTGGGGTTTTTTTAAGTCAGATATTGTATACTTGAGCACCATGATTTCTGTTTAATACTTTTAAGTTTTCTGGCTCTATGTTGAAATTTTCTCTTGGTTTTTGTATTGTTCTCTGACTCCATGAACATCTTTATGACCAGTTATTTTGAATTCTCTGACAGATAAATCACATATTAGAACCAGTTTGTGGAGATTTCTCTTATTCCTTTTTGGGAAGTATTTCAACTTGCCTTCATTTTCATTGATTCTCTACACTGGTGTCTGCACATTAGACAAAACACCATCTATCCCAACATTCATGGACTGGCCTTAGATTGGAGACTCCAAGGTACCACCAATAAGCCTGGTTAGAGACTTTGGAGGCCTCTCAATTTTGTGTAGTTTAAACCCCTTTGTTTGTTCTTAGTTGCACCTCTTCTCCCTCCCCCCCCCCCCGCCCCCATGCATCCATTGTGTGCCTGGTTCCGTCTGTGTTCTAAAACAAGCAAGACTGAAGCAATTCCTCAGATAGCTCACATATAAGTTATATTATTGCACACATAGTGCACAGATTTCCCTCAGCAGAGAGAGGCTGCAAGGAAGGACTTTTAAATTACTTGTTCTATGCTGAGCCAGGGGAAGGAGCTCTGGTGACTTCCAGTCTATACCATCAACTTTTTTCTCTTTCTCCATGGGCCAGTAAAGCATGTTGGGTCCTGTACATGCAGTGTTTGCTTTCTGACACAGACTATCTAGAAGCCAGTCTTCTGGACACACCTAGTAAAAGTTGGGGCATTGGACATATGGTGCAATTCTTTCCCTCCTCATGGAGAAACCAGGAACTGGAGGGTTTTATCCCAATTTGGAGGTGCTGTGCAAGGGAAAGTGTTACAACAAGAGGATTTCTCTAAAAGTTCCAATGTGATAGATACATTCTTTTACAGGGAAGAGTACTACCTTAGCTATTACCTGGATCTCTTATAAAGGGAATATATGTACCTGAAACATTTCTGAATCACTGTGTTCATGAAGGGTAGGAAGCTTCTAGAGCTTCCTCTTCCACCATGTTACCTACCTCAAATGGGAATTTATTTTTGGCTCCTCTTTGGGAGATGTTATTCCCTACAGTGGAGGGAAACCTTGAATAAAATTTTGAGTCCCTAAAGAATTAGAGAGACATTTTGGTCCTTTGTGTAAATACATCCCCTCAATACCCTATTCCCCCAGAAACCATTCCCTGTGGAAGAGGCTGACAAGCTTCTGTCCTGTTTATAACTGAGGACATTATATCATTACCCTCACCTTAAGTCTTCTCTGATTTACCACATGGCAAAAATGATAACAATAAAGGCTATTTATTTTTACCTGCCACTTAAGACGACTCATAATCAGAAACTGTTGCCTGTGGTTCAGAAGGATTTCTAAGATAAGCGTGGACTCTGTCCTCATAGAGTCAAAGGAAGAAAAGCCACAGAGACTAAATCTGCCCTTTTAGGACCACAGGGGTAATACTGGTAAGGAAGGACCAAGGTGTTTTTGCCTAAGGAGGTGATTTTCTGAATTCCAGTTATATTCATGCCTTCCTTTTGTGACGGAAGCCCCAGGATCTAAGATATGCCAATTTCTATTTGTTTGTTTGTTTGTTCATTTATTTATGTTATGTTAGTCACCATACAGTACATCATTAGTTTTCGGTATAGTGTTTCAAGATTTCTTTCCAGTTTTTGCAGTCCTTAGACTCAGATGAAATTGGTAGAAGGACCTGTTTAGGGGAGGGTGGTGCTGCAGGGAAGGTTCGGAGACATTACTAGGTTTCAAGGATGCAATTTACTGGTCAGTTTCATTGACAGTTACTTTATGATGTGGGGCAGGAATTTAAACTCTTCTAAACTCTGAATCTTTAGTTCAAAATAAGAAACAAAATTCTTCATTCCCACTGCACCACATCCAAACCTCATTAGAGGTCAGCACCAGGTTGGTGGGGTTGCCACCTCCATTTTACTGCTTTGGGGAGGGGTCACATGGTCAAGGAAGTGAAATGAGAGAAGGTGATTCACTCCTGGTCCAATCTTCGCCCTTAACCTTTGGTTTTCACAGCAGTCTTGCTGGCATATAGAAGCACTGGCCTTCATAGTGTAGGCCTGGTTTTGAATGTCTTTGCTTATACAGCTTATCAAGACGCTAATAAAAGAATATCCATGTCACTAGAGTCATGATGATGACAAAGCAGATTCTGTGGGTCCAGGTTGGGCTAGTCTCAGACATTTCCAGTACAAACCCAACTCCTGTGAGAGGAGATATAGTGGGAAATGTTGAGTTATTTTCTTTGTAACAGTTTTCTCCTGTGTTCACAGATTCTTTTGAGAAGAATGGCTTCTGGAAATGCTTCTTTTGTGACTGAATTCATTCTTGTGGGGCTAATAGACCTACCAGATGTCCAGTTCCCTCTGTTCTGCCTGTTTCTAGTCACTTACATGGTCACTGTGTTGGGAAATTTGGGTTTGGTGACCCTAATCAAGCTGAATTCACATCTGCATACCCCCATGTACTTTTTCCTCTTCAATTTGTCCTTCATAGACCTCTGTTATTCTTCTGTGTTTACACCCAAAATGCTGATTAACTTCACATCGAAGAAGAATATTATCTCCTACAGGGGATGCATGACCCAGCTTTACTTTTTATGGTTTTTTTTTGCTATTTCTGAAGCTTATGTGCTGACATCAATGGCGTATGATTGCTATGTGGCCATCTGTAACCCACTCTTATATACTGTTGCCATGTCCCCTAAAGTATGTTCCATCCTTACGCTTGGTTCATATTTGATGGCATTTTTGGATGCTACGGCTCACACTGGATGCATGCTGAGACTGACCTTCTGTGATGCAAACACCATCAACCATTATTTGTGTGATATCTTCCCTCTCCTTCAGCTCTCCGGCACCAGCACCTATGTGAATGAGCTGGTGGTTTTCATTTTAGAGGGTATCAATATCATTTGGTTTCATCCTGTCCAGCATCCTGCGCATCAGCTCCACTGAGGGCAGGTCCAAAGCCTTCAGCACTTGCAGCTCCCACATAATTGATGTTTTTCTCTTCTTTGGATCAGGTGCGTTTATGTATCTTCAACCTTCTTCTGCTGGGTCTATGGATGAGGGGAAAATCTCCTCTTTTATACCAATGTGGTTCCCTTGATGAACCCTTTCATTTACAGCTTGAGAAACAAAGACATTAAATGTGCTGTGAGAAAAACTTTCAGTAAGAGACAGTCTTGATGAACAGTTTCTGTCTTTGTAGTTTGTTACACATGGGGGGATTCTGTGTGCTTAAATAAAATTCTTTTAGTGGCAGTATTCTTAGTATTTTTTCCTAATATGTTAAAGGATATTTGAGTCTCACAATTTATTTTTATTCTTTATATAATAGGTCTTTTTGTTTTCCTCACCAATAGCAGAATATCTTCTCCCCTTTTTGTTCTGTTTTATTTTTTTATTGTGTTATGTTAGCCACCATAGAGTACATCATCAGTTTTTGATGTAACATTCCAAGATTCATTGTTTGCCTATAACATCCAGTGCTCCTTGCAATACGTGCCCTCTTTAATGCCCACAACCACGCTCCCATTCCCCAACCCCCCTCCCCTCTAAAATCATCAGTTTGTTTCTCAGAGTCCATAGTTTCTCATGGTTCATCTCCCCTTTTGATCCCCCCCCCACTTTTCATTTCCTTCTCCTAATTTAATAGTAGCATTACATAATAAACATGTTGTTTCCTTTTTCCCATTTTCATTTTGAAATTATTTTTTCCTCTACAACATGATGAATGGTCATCATTTTGGCAGATTTTTCCCCTTTACCTTTGTACAGTCAAACCAACACGTAACTGATCATTAAAAAATATTTTTATTGTATGGCTGGGTAAGTGAAACTCAGAGTAGTTAGATTTACCTGAAGTCACACAGCTTTGTAAAATTTAGTCTAAATTCTTAGCCTTCTGATATCATGTCTACTACTCTTTATAGTCTGTTTTGTTCTAATTTATTTATTTATTTATTTTTAGTTTCAAGTTTTTATATAAATTCCTGGTAGTTAACATGCAGTGTCATATTAGTTTCAGGTGTAGAATTTCATGATTTGTCATATGCATCCAACACCCAGTGCTCATCACAACCAGTTTCCTCCTTAATTTCCATCTCTCATTGAACCTATCCTCCTGCCCACTTCCCCTCCAGCATCCTGTTTGTTGTCTTTTGTCAAGAATCTGTTTTATATTGCATGGAGCATTGGGTGTAGTGCATAAAAAATGAATCTTGGAACACTGAAAAAATAAAATTAAAAAAATAAATTTTAGAATTAAAAAAAAAGAATCTGTTTTATGGTTTGCCTCTCTTTTTGCCTCCCACATTCATTTTTTTTTTGTTTTTTAAATTCCATATATGTGTGAAATCATATGGTATTTGTCTTTCTCTGACTGACTTACATCACTTAGCATAGTACTCTCTAGCTCCATGCACATCTTTGCTAAAGGGATGATTTCATTCTTTTTTATAGCTAACATTCCATTATATGTATACATGTGTATACAGTATAGTATAGTATATAGTATATAGTATATATATATACTATATCTTCTTTTATCATTTCATCATTCAGTGGATATCTTGGCTCTTTCCGTAATTTGGCTGTTGTTGATAATGCTGCTGTAAACATCGGTGTGCATGTATACCTTGAATCAGTATTTTTGTGTTCTAGGTAAATATCTAGTAGTGCAATTGCTGGTTAATGGGTTAGTTCTACTTTTATCCTTTTGGGGAACCTCCATACTGTTTTCCACAGTGGCTGCACCAGTTTGCATTCTCACCAACAGTCAGAGGGTTTTTCTCTATCCTCATCCTCACCAAAATCTGTTGTTTCCTGTGTTGTTGATTTTGTCCATTCTGGCAGGTGTGAGGTGATAGCTCATTGTAGTTTTGATTTGTATTTCCCTGATGGTGAGTGATATTGAGCATCTTGTCCTGTGTATGTTAGTCATCTGTATGTCTTCTAGGGAAAAATGGATGCTGTTTAACTGAACTTTATAGGACACCAGTCAAGTTATTTAATTGGCTAATGAAACCCAACTGTGACAATTTCTTTTCTGGTATAGGATGTTGGATTATTTTTATTTTGAAAAACTCAAACAGATGACTACTTCAAAAATCCTTAGTCCTTAATCATGTGATAATTTAAATATTTCTAAGATAACTTTAAAGATATTTATTATTTTACCTGTTTTCTAATTTCCACTCAAGATTTAGGTATTGTTAAATTTAGCATAACTGGTGTGTTGGCTTGTTTTTGTTTTACATGTTTGGTATCCCTAAAATCCTGACTATGGTTTATTTATTCATTTTTAAAAAATAATTTTTTAAATTGAAGTATAGTTGACATACAATATTCTGTTAGTTTCATGCATTAAACATAGTGATCTGACATTTATATACATTATCAAGTCCTTACCATGAAGTGTAGTTGCCATCTGTCACCATACAGTCACTGACTTATGGTTTTAAATGATAGACATTAAGGAAGGCTTGTGATCTGATTAGCATTGGGTATTATATGCAACTAGTGAATCACTGAACACTACATCAAAAACTAATGATGTACTATATGTTGGCTAACTGAACTCAGTTTAAAAAAATGACCTCTGACACCACATCCTCTAATCTCTATGTTGGCATGCTTTATTTTCATTTAACAAGTTCCATTTCTATAAAATAGTTGGTTTTGGTTGTAGTTTTTGTTTGCTCATTTCCTTTTACTTACTGTCTCTTTTGATGAAATTGTTTTGCCTATTGAAACACGTGTGTCAACATGTAAATGTTCTATATTGATATTCAGGAACTGTTCTAGACATTACAAAGATGCATCCATTTTGTTCATATTTTATCACTATTTGAGGTACCTAAAAGTATATGTTAACACTGGTCACTAATCTTTTTTTAAGAAGCCTCAAAATTCAAATACAATCTGCTTCAATTTCAGAAAAAGACTTTCAGGAATGGCAATATTTTATTTCAGAAAGGATAAACTACCTTTTGAACTAAATTCCACTTTTCAAATTATTTGGGGGGGAAGTTCATTAAAATTATTATAAATGTGAGAAAACACAATTTATTAAAGTTAAGATTTGCAAAGATTTTGTAAAAGCAACTTAGGTGACAGCTTTCTGATTAGTAGTTTAAATACAATGCATGTATAGGGACTTTTTTTAAAAAAGGTAGAGAACCAAGTCAGGTGGGTCACACACATAACATAGAATATCCCTTATGGTTTTTGCATTTTTGAGTTATGTGAATGGCCATAAAAGAAGGTATGAGAGGAAGTATGAGTCTATTGAAATTGTCTCAGCTAGGAGTCAAGCAGGGAAGTCGTGAGATTTGTCTGTACTTATGTCCTAGGACAGAGCTGTCTCTGAATCAGTGTGAAAGCTTGGACTTTCTGAGCAATAACAAAAATTGATCCTCCTACTTCAGAACTGGAAGCAAAGTTCATTACATTCTGAATTTGCTTTATGTAAACTTTCTATACATGAACTGCTGGTGTTGCTCAGACTAGGCTTGGAATAGGCATGATCAGGTTCACTGTTGTTCAGGTGTCATGAAAAGCAGAAGTACAAGGAGTTTTTAGTTCCATGTCCTTTTAATTGCTGAACCCCTAAATTTATTGAACCTCATTCTCTACTCCTCCTGACACTGCCTCCTTAAACACACACACACACATACACACACACACACACACACACACACACACACACATACCTACACACAATGTTCTATACACACCTACACACAGTGTTCTAGTTATATTTTATGAGACATTGATTGTATGATATGGAACCCACTTTCAGGTAGATGGTTCCTGAGAGGAAGGGGGCTGAGCAGGAAGTACTTGTGAATCTAGGAAAAGGAAATAGTTATCGCTTTTATCATTTGCTTGGAAACACACATACACATATGCATGCACATATATAATGAGACACACACATGCACATTCACTTGCAGGCACACACACACACACACACACACAGTGTTTTGTACCTAGCAACGTGTGGCATTGAGGTGTATGTCACAAATATAAATAAGGCATAGAAAGGGAAAGATATCAATGCAGATCTTCTTAATGCAACAAAGTAGATAGATTCTAAAATCAGTCTTATGTTGTCAAAATTTCTTCTTAAAATTGATTTTGTTGAACTGATGTCCATGCTGGGAGACAGATATGGTATTTTTCCCTGAGTCTGGCATACCTGGCTTTTGTCTCATGCACTGGAACATTCCACTTTCTTATCAGCTGACCAGCAGGTGAAGTAGTTGGTTTATCTGCAGGGCTTAGTTGTACAAAACATGTATATTTAAACATGAAAATCATACTCAGTGTGAAGTTTTACTTTCTGAGGGAGAGACTGTCATCTTCTTCACTGAGTAGGATGGCTGGTGGTATCAAAGGAAGGGGCTGTTGAAAATCTCTGACATGAAGTTACACTAACCCATTCAAATATTAATATACTATACTTTTAAATATCTGTGAATCATGAAAATGGCTTCAGTGACTAAAAAGTCAGAATACAAATAAAAGCAACATGCCAAACTAAGCAAAATTTGAGGAAAGTATCTTTCCCACTTTACATTTGGAAGCTCTATTGTCTAATTTAGAATGTGTGAGTTTATTCTTATTTTATACTAGCCTTGGCAATATATGAAAACACAAAGGGATAGACTATAATAATCATTTGCACGTTCTCTTCATCCTTCTTCTGGCTGGACATGGAACACCATGAGGACCCACTTAAGTGACGAAGCTGTGAACAAAAGCTGGAGCCTGATTGTGTCAGTATCGTGGTAGAGAATGGGAGGACTAGGGGCACACAGAGGGCTCTGGGGCACAGAATAATCTGTGCTTAGGTCTTCGTGGTCCTTGTAAGCTCTTCACTTATAATAATGGTTGAAGTGTATACTTTGTAGACTTCTATATATGTAATATATGCTAACTTTCACAATAAACTAAGGATTTATTTACTTGGATCCTACCTGGAGTTAAATTAAATGTAATGTAATAAAAAAGCCAAGACTCAGAATAAAGGCTCAGGTAAAGGGAACAGCCTTCCAGGTACAGAATGGCTCACAAAGAAGCAGCCGCAGAAGTAATGTATGGAGTAATCTGAACCAGTTTGGGACTGGGGTAGAGCTTTTACTACTCAATGCAGAATTTCCACCAGTGTCTATGGGAGGAGCACGTTTATAGTGAACCTCATTGTATAGGTCTGTAGTAGGTTATAAGTTGTATATTTAGGTTAATGTAAAGAGGAGATGGTTCTCAAAACATATTAGATAATTTCATTTTCTTTTCCCTTTTAGATTCTTGATAAAGTCTTTGTTTTTCTCTCCACATTTACATTTAAATTCCAGTTATTAAAATACAGTGTAATATTAGTTTCAGGTATAGAATTTAATAATTTATCACTTATGGGGCACCTGGGTGGTTCAGTGGGTTAAGGCCTATGCCTTCTGCTCAGGTCATGGTCTCAGAGTCCTGGGATCGAACCCCACATTGAGCTCTCTTGCTCAGTGGGGAGCCTGCTTCCTCCCATCTCTCTCTCTGCCTGCCTCTCTGCCTCCTTGTGATCTGTCCATCAAGTAAATAAATAAAATCTTAAAAAAAAAATTTATCACTTACATACAACACCTGATATTTATCACAGCATGTGCCCTCCTTAATCCCCATCACCTATTTAATCCATCCCCTGCTCACTTCCCCATCAGTTTGTCCTCTAGTCAAAATCTCTCCTGCTTTGCCTCTCTTTTCTTCCCCTTATCTTCATTTATTTCATTTCTTATATTCCACACAGGAGTGAAATCATATGGTATTTGTTTTTCTCTGACTGACATATTTCACTTAGCTTAATAGTTTCTAGTTCCATCAGTGCCATTGCAAATAGCAAGATTTTATTCTTTTTTAAGTCTGCTAATAGTCCATTGCATAAATACATCTTTTTTATTAATTTTTTAAAATTTTTTATAAAATATAATGTATTTTTATCCCCAGGGGTACAGGTCTGTGAATTGCCAGGTTTACACACTTCACAGCACTCACCATAGCGCAAACCCTCCCCAATGTCCATAATCCCACCACCCTCTCCCAACCCCCCTCCCCCCAGCAACCCTCAGTTTGTTTTGTGAGATTAAGAGTAATTTATGGTTTGTCTCCCACCCGAACCCATCTTGTTTCATTTATTCTTCTCCTACTCCCTGACCCCCCATGTTGCATCTCCATGTTGCATCTCCACTTCCTCATATCAGGGAGATCACATGACAGTTGTCTTTCTCCGACTTACTTATTTCGCTAAGCATAATACCCTCTAGTTCCATCCATGTCGTTGCAAATGGCAAGATTTAATTTCTTTTGATGGCTGCATAGTATTCCATTGTATATATATACCACCTCTTCTTTATCCATTCATCTGTTGATGGACATCAAGGTTCTTTCCATAGTTTGGCTATTGTAGACATTACTGCTATAAACATTCGAGTGCACGTGCCCCTTCGGATCACTACGTTTGTGTCTTTAGGGTAAATACCCAGTTGTGCAATTGCTAGGTCATAAAGTGGCTCTATTTTCAACACTTTGAGGAACCTCCATGCTGTTTTCCAGAGTGGTTGCAGCAGCTTGCATTTCCACGAACAGTGTAAGAGGGTTCCCCTTTCTCCGCATCCTTGCCAGCATCTGTCATTTCCTGACTTGTTGATTTTAGCCATTCTGACTGGTGTGAGGTGGTATCTCATTGTGGTTTTGATTTGTATTTCCCTGGTGTGGAGTGATGTGGAGCATTTTTTCATGTGTCTGTTGGCCATCTGGATGCCTTCTTTGCAGAAATGTCTGTTCATGTCCTCTGCCCATTTCTTGATTGGATTATTTGTTCATTGGGTGTTGAGTTTGCTAAGCTCTTTATAGATTTTGGATACTAGCCCTTTGTCTGATATGTCATTTGCAATATAATTTTCTTTTTTCATTTGATAAAATCTTTTCTTAAAGAACTTCTTTAGGCATTATTTTGACAACTGTGTGATGATGTTAATTTGGGAATATTGAAAAATAGACATATTTAGGCATAGAGAAAAGACTGCTTCAATCACCAGAAGTATCATAGAACATAATGATTGAATCAGAACCAGATATCACAGTCCTAATTAAGTTTTGGGATGATTCAGCAATCAGTAAATTTGTGTTGAGTTCCAGGATATAGGGTTAGAGCCTTTTATGTCTCACTTCCTACATAGGCATCATTCCTGGAAATTGCTATAGACTGGGGTCTGAAGGTGGAAGTGAGGTTGTCTCAGTTAAGAAAAATTGAGAGTGATTAAGTAGTTGACTATATATATATATATATATATATATATATATAATCCAAATATGTAAATAATATAAATACACACACACACGCACACACACACACAGTGGGTTTTTTTGTGGGTTCTTTCTTCCTATAAATAGGTTACAGTATTGGAAAGTTGCCATGATTTGTGAATTTTTCAGCCTTTTTTGTTTGTTTGAATATGCTTTCTGGTTTCTTCAGTCTCCTAATGGGGTTTCTTAAATGCACATATTGATCGACTTGGTAGTATTCAATAAGTCCCTCAGATTGTCTTCATTATTTTGCCCTTCTGACTGAATACTTTTCAGTGACCTTTAACCAAATTTAGTGATCCTTTCATTTCGTTGATCTCATTTGCTCTTGAATCATGCTGAATTTTTTCATTTCAGATGTTGTATTCCTCAGCCTCATGATTTCTGTTTAATAATTTTTTAAAGAATCTGTTTATTTATTTATTTGAAAGAGAGAAAGAACAAAAATGGTGGGGAGGGGCAGAGGGAGAATCAGACTCTCTGCTGAGGGGGGAGCCAGATGCAGGGTGGATCTCAGGACCTTGACATCACAACCTGAGCTGAATGCAGACACTTAACCAACTGAGCCACTCATTCGCCCTGTTTAATAGTCTTTTAAGTTTTCTAACACTGTGTTGAAATTTTCCTATGGTTTGTTCATTGTTTTCTGACTCCAGTGAGCATCTTTATGACAGTTATTTTGAATTCTCAGTCAGGTAAATCACATATTTTCATTTCATTAGTGTCAGTTTGTGGAAATTTTTCTTGGTCCTTTTTGAAAAGTATTTCAACTTGTCTCCATTTTTATTGACTCTCTGCATTGGTGTCTGCACATTAGCAAATCAGTCATCTCTCCTAGTATTCATGGTCTTGCCTTGGACTCAAGAATGTTCTTAGTTGCCCCCCACCACACCCAGGCATTCATTGTATTAGGAGTTGTACCTGTTTTCTAAAACAAGTGAGACTGAAGTCTGTTCCTCAGGGAACTCACAGATAAGTTATGTTATTAGATGTGTGGTGCACATTTTCCCCTCACCTTAGTGAAACTGTAGAAAAGATGTTTTCAATGGCTTGCTCTATCCTGAGCCTGGGTGAGGAACTCTGGTGACTTCCAGCCTAAACACCATCTTTTTTGTCTGTCTCTCTGAAAGCTGGACTATGCTGTGTCTTATTTCCTCTCTGTTTGCTGACATGGCACACCTAATAAAAGTTGGGGCATTATGTACACATTGTGCAGTCTGTGAGCCCTGCCAGAATGAATTCAGTCACAAAGGAAGCATTTTCAGGAGGTATTCTTCTCCAAGGGAATCTGTGAACACAGGAGGAAAAGTTACACAGAGAACAAGTCAACATTTCCCACCATATCTCCTCTCACAGAAATTGGGTTCACACTGGGAATATCTGAAACTAGCCCACATTGGACCATAAAAATGCTTAACTATTATCATGAATCTAGTTACTTGGATACTTTCATTAGAGTCTTTATAAGCTGCATAAGAAAAGACATTCAAAATTTGGCCTAAAGTATGAAGGCCAATGCTTCAATATGCCAACAGGACCGCTGTGGAAACCAAAGGTTAAGTGAGAAGATTGCACCAGGAGTAATCACCTTCTCTCATTTCATTTCTTTGACCACATGAGCCCTCCCCTAACCAATAACATGGAGGCAGCAACCCCACTAACCCGTTTTGGCCTCTAAACGGAATTAGACTTGGTGTGGTGGGAATGAAGAACATTGTTCTAACCCAAAAATAAAAGTATTATGCCTCCATCAGAAAGGATCAATACCCAACTTTTGTAGCACCATGGACGGGACTGGAAGAGATTATGCTGAGTGAAATAAGTCAAGCAGAGAGAGTCAATTATCATATGGTTTCACTTATTTGTGGAGCATAACAAATAGCATGGAGGACAAGGGGAGTTAGAGAGGAGAAGGGAGTTGGGGGAAATTGGAAGGGAAGGTGAACCATGAGAGACTATGGACGCTGAAAAACAACCTGAGGGTTTTGAAGGGGCGGGGGCTGGGAGGTTGGGGGAACCAGGTGGTGGGTATTAGAGAGTGCACGGATTGCATGGAGCACTGGGTGTGGTGCAAAAACAAGGAATACTGTTATGCTGAAAATAAATAAAATAAAATAAAATAAAATGCCATCACACCAGACCATTGTAAAAGTATATAAATACTTTTATGAGATTAAGAAAGAAATACTTTGAATTTTGACTGACTTTCTTTTTTCTATGAGACAAACATTTTGAAATAAAAAAATAAATGCAAAAATCTATGTAACATTAAAAATAAAATAAAAGACCAGAGTCTAGGAGAGTTTGAGTTCCTGCCCCATGTCACAGAGTAAAAACTATAAATACAAAGAATGAGAGTTCCATCCATAGAATTGATCAATAAATTGCAACTTGAAGTCTAATGTCTCTGAACCTTCCCTTGTTAACTTTAGCCATTCTGACTGGTGTGAGGTCGTATCTCATTGTGCTTTTGATTTGTATTTCCCTGATGCCGAGAGATGTGGAGCACTTTTTCATGTGTCTGTTGGCCATCTGGATGTCTTCTTTGCAGAAATGTCTGTTCATGTCCTCTGCCCATTTCTTGATTGGATTATTTGTTCTTTGGGTGTTGAGTTTGCTAAGTTCTTTATAGATTTTGGACACTAGCCCTTTATCTGATATGTCAATTGCAAATATCTTCTCCCATTCTGTCAGTTGTCTTTTGGTTTTGTTAACTGTTTCCTTTGCCGTGCAAAAGCTTTTGATCTTGATAAAATCCCAATAGTTCATTTTTGCCCTTGCTTCTCTTGCCTTTGGCGATGTTCCTAGGAAGGTGTTGCTGCGGCTGAGGTCGAAGAGGTTGCTGCCTGTGTTCTCCTCAAGGATTTGGATGGATTCCTTTCTCACATTGAGGTCCTTCATCCATTTTGAGTCTATTTTCGTGTGTGGTGTAAGGAAATGATCCAATTTCATTTTTCTGCATGTGGCTGTCCAATTTTCCCAACACCATTTATTGAAGAGGCTGTCTTTTTTCCATTGGACATTCTTTCCTGCTTTGTCGAAGATTAGTTGACCATAGAGTTGAGGGTCTATTTCTGGGCTCTCTATTCTGTTCCATTGATCTATGTGTCTGTTTTTGTGCCAGTACCATGCTGTCTTGATGATGACAGCTTTGTAATAGAGCTTGAAGTCCGGAATTGTGATGCCACAAACTTTGGCTTTCTTTTTCAATATTGCTTTGGCTATTCGAGGTCTTTTCTGGTTCCATATAAATTTTAGGATAATTTGTTCCATTTCTTTGAAGAAAATGGATGGTACTTTGATAGGAATTGCATTAAATGTGTAGATTGCTTTAGGTAGCATAGACATTTTCACAATATTTATTCTTCCATTCCAGGAGCATGGAACATTTTTCCATTTCTTTGTGTCTTCCTCAATTTCTTTCATGAGTACTTTATAGTTTTCTGTGTATAGATTCTTTGCTTCTTTCGTTAGGTTGATTCCTAGGTATCTTATGGTTTTGGGTGCAATTGTAAATGGGATTGACTCCTTAATTTCTCTTTCTTCTGTCTTGTTGTTGGTTTATAGAAATGCAACTGATTTCTGTGCATTGATTTTATATCCTGATACTTTACTGAATTCCTGCACAAGTTCTAGCAGTTTTGGAGTGGAGGCTATTGAGTTTTCCACATATAGTAACATATCATCTGCTAAGAGTGATAATTTGACTTCTTCTTTGCCAATTTGGATGCCTTTAATTTCTTTTTGTTGTCTGATTGCTGAGGCTAGGACTTCTAGTACTAAATAAATACATCTTTATCCATTATCAGTCAATGGACATTTGGGCTCTTTCCCTAATTTGTGTATTCTTAATAATGTTGCTGTAAACATTGGGGTGTGTGTATCCCTCTGATCCAGTCTTTTTGTAGGCATTGGGTAAATACCTTGTGCAATTGCTGGATCCTAGTTCTATTTTTGTTCTATTTTGACTTTCTGAGGCACTTCCATACTGTTTTCCAGAGTGGCTGCATTCCCACAAACAGTGTAAGAGTTCCCCTTTCTCATCCTTGCCAACAGGTCATTTCCTGTGTTGTTATGTAGTTTTGATTTGTATTTCCCTGATGATGAGTGATGTTCAGCATCTTTTCATGTGTGTTTTAGCCATTTTTTTTTTAAGAAATGTCTACTCATGTTTTCTGTTGATTTTTTTAAACTGCATTATTTGTTTTTTGGGTGTTAAGTTTTATAAGTTCTTTATATATCCTGGATACTAACCTTTTATCAGATATGCCATTTTCAAATGTCTTCTCCTATTATGAAGGTTGCCTTTTAGTTTTTTTGATTGTTTCTTTCACTGTGCAGAAGTGTTTTATTTTGAATAAGTCCCAATAGTTTATTTTTTGCTTTTGTTTTCTTGCCTCAGGAGACATATCTACTAAGAGCTTGTTATAACCAATGTCGAAGAGGTTACTGCCTGTGTTCTCCTCTAGGATTTTGTTGGTTTCTTATCACACATTAGATCTCTTATCCAATTTGAGTACATTTTTGTGTATGGTGTAAGCAAGTGGTTCAGTTTCATTCTACTGCATGTCACTGTCCAGTTTTCCCAACACCATTTGTTGAAGAGACTGTCTTCTTTCCATTGGATATTCTACTTGCTTTGTCAAAGATTAGTTGACCATAAAGTTGAGGGACCATTTCTGGGTTTTCTATTGGGTTCGATTGATCTGTGTGCCTGTTTTTGTGCCTGTACCATACTATCTTGATCACTACAGCTTTGTAATGCAACTTTAAGTCCAGAATTGTGATGCTTCTAGCTTTGGTTTTCTTTTTCAAAATTGCTTTGGCTATTCAGCATGTTTTGTGGTTCCATACAGACTTTAGGTTTGTTTGTTCTAATCTGTGAAAACTGTTATTGGAAACTTGATAGAGATTTTATTAGTTGTATTAGTTGTATAGATCAATTTGGGTAGTATAGACATTTAAAAAAATTTTTTTTTATTTTCAACATAACAGTATTCCTTGTTTTTGCACCACACCCAGTGCTCCATGCAATCCATGCCCTCTCTAATATCCACCACCTGGTTCCCCCAACCTCCCACCCCCCACCGCTTCAAACCCCTCAGGTTGTTTTTCAGAGTCCATAGTCTCTCATGGTTCACCTTCCCTTCCAATTTCCCCCAACTCCCTTCTCCTCTCTAACTCCCCTTGTCCTCCATGCTATTTGTTATGCTCCACAAATAAGTGAAACCATATGATAATTGACTCTCTCTGCTTGACTTATTTCAATCAGCTTAATCTCTTCCAGCCCCATCCATGGTGCTACAAAAGTTGGGTATTCATCCTTTCTGATGGAGGCATAATACTCCATAGTGTATATGGACCACATCTTCCTTATCCATTCGTCCATTGAAGGGCATCTTGGTTCTTTCCACAGTTTGGCAACTGTGGCCATTGCTGCTATAAACATTGGGGTACAGATGGCCCTTCTTTTCACTACATCTGTATCTTTGGGGTAAATACCCAGTAGTGCAGTGGCAGGGTCATAGGGAAGCTCTATTTTTAATTTCTTGAGGAATCTCCACACTGTTCTCCAAAGTGGTAGTATAGACATTTTAATAATATTTGTTCTTCCAATACAGCAGCATGGAATGTCTTTCCATTTCTTTATGTTCTTTTGAATTTCTTTCATAAGTGTTCTATAGTTTTCTTTTACCTCTTTGCTTAGGTTTACTCCTAGGTATCTTATACTGTTTGGTGCTATTGCAAGTGGGATCAGTTCTTTGATTTCTGTTTCTGTTGCTTCATTATTGATGTATAGAAATGTAATAGATTTCTCTACATTGATTTTGTATCCTGCAACTTTACCTGAATTTTCTATCCATTCTTGAAATTTGCTGGTGGAATCTTTTGGGTTTTCTATATAAGTGTCATGTCATGTGCAAATAGTGAATGTTTGACTTCTTCCTTGTCAATTTGGATGCCTTTTATTTCCTTTGTTGTCCAATTACTGAGGCTAGCACTTCCAGTATTATGTTAAATATTAATGGTGAGAGTGACCATTGCTGTCTTGTTCCTGACTATAAGGAAAAACTCTGTTTTGCCCTCACTGAGGATGATATTACCTGTGGGTTTTTCATATATGGCTTTTACTATATTGAGGAGTGTTTCCTCTACCACTAATTGGTTGAGGGTTTTTATCATGAATGGATGTTGTACTCTGTGAAATGCTTTTTTCTGCCTATATTGAGAGGATCTTATGCTTTTTATCCTTTAATTTACTAATGTGGTATATCCCATTGATTGATTTGTGAATATTGATCCACCTTGCGTCCCAGGAGTACACTTTATTATGGTGAACGATTCTTTTAATGTAGTGTTGGATTCAATTTGCTAGTATTTAATTGAGATTTTTTCATCTGTGTTCATCAGGAATATTGGCCTGTAGTTCTTTATTTTAGTGGGGTCTTTGTCTGGTTTTGGTATCAGGGTAATGCTGACCTCATATAATAAATTTAGAAGTTTTTCTTCCATTTTTATTTTTGGAATAGTTTGAGGAAAATAGGCATTAACTCTTATTTATTTTTTTCTCTTTCTTCCTTCTTTCCTTCCTTCCTTCCTTCCTTCCTTCCTTCCTTCCTTCCTTTCTTCTTCTTTTTTCTTTCTTCTTTCAGTTCAATCAACCTAGTTATAGTGCATGATTTGTTTTTGATATAATGTTCAAGAATTCATCAGTTGAGTACAACACCCAGTGCTCATCATAACACATGCTCTTTTTAATGCCCATCACCCATTTACCCTATCCCCCCACCCACCTACCTTTCCAGAACCGTCGGTTTGTTTCCTGGAATCAGAAGTCTCATATGATTTGTCTCCCTCTGTGATTTCTTCCCATACAGTTCCCTCCCTTCCCTTATGCTCCTCTGCACTATTCCGTAAGTTCCACATTTGAGTGAAACTATGTGATAATTGTATTTCTCTGCTTGGCTTATTTCACTTAGCATAATTCCCTTCAATTCCATCCATGTCGATGTAAATGATAGCTATTCTTTAAATATTTGGTAGTATTCCCCTGTGAGGCTATCTGCCCCTGGACTTTGTTTGTTGGGACGTATTTGATTATGGATTCAATTTCTTTGCTGGTTATTTGTCTGTTCATGTTCTCTATTTCTTTCTGTTTCAGAGTTGTTATTTTGTATGTGTGTAAGAATTTATCCCTTTATTCCAGGTTATCCAGTTCGTTGGCATATAGTTTTCATAATGTTCTCTTATAACTGTTTGTATTTCTGTGGTGTTTGCTGTTATTTCTCCTCTCTCATTTGTGATTCTATTTATTAGGGTCCTTTCTCTTTTCTTTTTTGGCAAGTTTGGGTAGGCATATATCAATTTTGTTGATTTCAACAATAAATTTCTGATTTCCTTGATTTATTCTACTATTTGTTAGTTTCTATATCATTTATTTCTATCTATTCTTTATTATTTCCCTTCTTCTTGATTTAGGCTTCCCTTATTGCTCTTTTTCTAGCTCCTTTAAGTGTAAGTTTATGTTGTTTATTTAGATTTTTCTTGCTTCTTAAGGTAAGCCTGTATTGCTATAGATTTCCCTCTTCTGACTTCTTTTGCTGAATCCCAAAGGTTTCAGACCATTGTGTTTTCATTTTCACTGTTTCATGGTTTTTATTTTAATTTCTTCTTTAATTTAATGGTTGATTCATTCATTCTTTTGTAGCATGTTGTTTAATCTCAATATATTTGTGGTCTTTCCATATTTTTTCTTATGATTGATTTCAAGGTTTACCGTGTTGTGATTAGAAAATATGCATGGTAAAAAAAAATATGCGTCGTATGATCTCAATCTTTCTGTACTTGTTGAGGCCTGATTAGTGAACTGTATGTGATCTATTCTGGAGAATGACCCACATGCACTTGAAAGGAATGTATATTGTGATCCTTTAGGATGAAGTGTCCTGAATATATCGGTTAAGTCCATCTGGTCTAGTGTGTCATTGAAAGCAATTGTTTCCTTGTTGATTTTCTGCTTAGATGATGTATCTATTGATGTGAGTTGGATGTTAAAGTCACCTACTATTTTCAATGAGTTCCTTTATGTTTGTAATTAGTTGTTTGATAGATTTTGGTGTTCCCATGTGGGGGGTATACATATTTACAATTGTTAGATCTTCTTGTTGGATAGTCCTCCTAATTATTATATCGTACCCATCTTCATCTCACGTCACAGTCTTTGGTTTAAAATCTAGTTTGTCTGAAAAAAGTATTGCTTCTCTGGCTTACTTTTTTTTTTAATGATTTATTTATTTATTTTTTTTAATTTTTAATTTTTTTCAGCGTAATAGTATTCATTATTTTTGCAGCACACCCAGTGCTCCATGCAATCTGTGCCCTCCATAATACCCACCACCTGGATCCCCCAACCTCTCAACCCGTGCCCCTTCAAAACCCTGAGATTGTTTTTCAGAGTCCATAGTCTCTCATGGTTCACCTCCCCTTCTAATTTCCCTCAACTACCTTCTCCTCTCCATCTCCCCTTGTCCTCCATGCTATTTGTTATGCTCCACAAATAAGTGAAACCATATGATAATTGACTCTCTCTGCTTGACTTATTTCACTCAGCATAATCTCTTCCAGTCCCGTCCATGTTGCTACAAAAGTTGGCTATTCATCCTTTCTGATGGAGGCATAATACTCCATAGTGTATATGGACCACATCTTCCTTATCCATTCATCCATTGAAGGGCATCTTTGTTCTTTCCACAGTTTGGCAAACGTGGCCATTGCTGCTATAAACATTGGGGTACAGATGGCCCTTCTTTTCACTGCATCTGTATCTTTGGGGTAAATACCCAGTAGTGCAATTACAGGGTCATAGGGAAGCTCTATTTTTAATTTCTTGAGGAATCTCCACACTGTTCTCCAAAGTGGCTGCACCAGCTTGCATTCCCACCAACAGTGTAAGAGGGTTCCCCTTTCTCCACATCCTCTCCAACACATGTTGTTTCCCGTCTTGCTAATTTTGGCCATTCTAACTGGTGTAAGGTGGTATCTCAATGTGGTTTTAACTTGAATCTCCCTGATGGCTAGTGATTATGAACATTTTTTCATGTGTCTGATAGCCATTTGTTTGACTTTATTGGAGAAGTGTCTGTTCATATCTTCTGCCCATTTTTTGACATGATTATCTGTTTTGTGTGTGTTGAGTTTGAGGAGTTCTTTATAGATCCTGGATATCAGTCTTTTGTCTGTACTGTCATTTGCAAATATCTTCTCCCATTCCGTGGGTTGCCTCTTTGTTTTGTTGACTGTTTCCTTTGCTGTGCAGAAGCTTTTGATCTTGATGAAGTCCCAGAAGTTCATTTTTGCTTTTGTTTCCTTTGCCTTTGGAGACATATCTTGAAAGAAGTTGCTGTGGCTGATATCGAAGAGGTTACTGCCTATGTTCTTTTCTAGGATTCTGATGGATTCCAGTCTCACGTTGAGGTCTTTTATCCATTTCGAGTTTATCTTTGTGTACGTGTAAGAGAATGATCGAGTTTCATTCTTCTGCATATAGCTGTCCAGTTTTCCCAGCACCATTTATTGAAGAGACTGTCTTTTTTCCACTGTATATTTTTTCCTGCTTTGTTGAAGATTAAACATAGAGTTGAGGGTCCATATCTGGGCTCTCTACTCTGTTCCACTGGTCTATGTGTCTGTTTTTATGCCAGTACCATGCTGTCTTGGTGATCACAGCTTTGTAGTAAAGCTTGAGATCAGGTAACGTGATGCCCCCAGTTTTGTTTTTCAACATTTCCTTAGCTATTCGGGGTCTCTTCTGATTCCATACAAATTTTAGGATTATTTACTCCAGCTCTTTGAAAAATACCGGTGGAATTTTGATTGGAATGGCATTAAAAGTATAGATTGCTCTAGGCAGTATAGACATCTTAACAATGTTTATTCTTCCGATCCAAGAGCATGGAATGGTCTTCCATCTTTTTGTGTCTTCTTCAATTTCTTAGCTGAGTGTTCTGTAGTTCCTTGAGTACAGTTCCTTTACCTCTTTGGTTAGGTTTATTCCCAGGTATCTTATGTTTCTTGGTGCTATAGTAAATGGAATCGATTCTCTAATTTCCTTTTCTGTATTTTCATTGTTAGTGTATAAGAAAGCCACTGATTTCTGTACATTGACTTTGTATCCTGCCACGTTACTGTACTGCTGTATGAGTTCTAGGAGTTTGGGGATGGAGTCTTTTGTGTTTTCCATATAAAGAATCATGTCATCTGCGAAGAGAGAGAGTTTGACTTCTTCATTGCCAATTTGGATACCTTTTATTTCTGTTTGTTGTCTGATTGCTGTTGCTAGGACTTCTAATACTATGTTGAACAAGAGTGGTGAGAGTGGGCATCCTTGTCATGTTCCTGATCTCAACGGGAAGGCTGCGAGCTTTTTCACATTGAGGATGATATTTGCTGTGGGTCTTTCATAGATAGATTGTATGAAGTTCAGGAATGTTCCCTCTATCCCTATACTTTGAAGCGTTTTAATCAGGAATGGATGCTGGATTTTGTCAAATGCTTTTTCTGCATCAATTGAGAGGACCATGTGGTTCTTTCTCTTCTCTTATTGATTTGTTCTATCACATTGATTGATTTGTGAATGTGGAACCATCCTTGTAGCCCAGGGATGAATCCCACCTGGTCATGGTGGATAATCTTTTTAATGTGCTGTTGGATCCTGTTTGCTAGGATCTTGTTGAGAATCTTAGCATCCATATTTATCAGTGATATTGGTCTGAAATTCTCCTTTTTCGTAGGGTCTTTGCCTGGTTTGGGGATCAGGGTAATGCTGGCTTCATAGAAAGAGTCTGGAAGTTTTCCTTCTGCTTCAATTTTTTGAAACAGCTTCAGGAGAATAGGCGTTATTTCTTCTTTGAAAGTTTGGTAGAATTCCCCAGGGAATCCGTCATGTGCTGGGCTCTTGTTTTGGGAGGTTTTTGTTCACTGCTTCAATCTCGTTACTAGACATCGGTCTTTTCAGGTTGTCAGTTTCTTCCTGGTTCAATTTTGGGAGTTTATAGTTTTCCAGGAATGCATCCATTTCATCTAGGTTGCTTAGCTTATTGGCATATAACTGTTGATAATAACTTCTGATGATTGTTTCTACTTCCTTGGTGTTAGTTGTGATCTCTCCCTTGTCATTCATAATTTTGTGAATTTGGGCTTTCTCTCTTTTCTTTTGGACTAGTGTGGCCAATGTTTTATCGATCTTATTGATTCTTTCAAAAAACCAGCTTCTAGTTTCATTGATACGTTCTACTATATCTCTGGTTTCTACCTCATTGATCTCAGCTCTAATCTTGATTATTTCCCTTCTTATGTGTGGAGTTGGTTTGATTTGTGTTGATTCTCCAGCTCTTTAAGGTGTAGAGACAGCTAGTGTATTCTGGATTTTTCAATTTTTTTTTTAGTATATGTGCTGCCGAAGCGAGCACATGGATTTTTCAATTTTTGTGAGGGAGGCTTGGATGGCTATGTATTTTCCCCTTAGGACCGCCTTTGTTGTATCCCATAGGTTTTGGACCGAAGTGTCTTCATTCTTATTGATTTCCATGAATTGTTTCAGTTCTTCTTTGATCTCCTGGTTGATCCAAGCATTCTTAAGCAAGGTGGTCTTTAGCTTCCAGGTGTTTGCGTTCCTTCTGAACTTTTCCTTGTGATTGAGCTCCAGTTTCAAAGCATTGTGATCTGAGAATATGCAGGGAATAATCTCAGTCTTTTGGTATCGGTTGAGTCCTGATTTGTGACCAAGTATGTGGTCTATTCTTGAGAAGGATCCATGTGCACTTAAGAAGAATGAGTATTCTGTTGTTTTAGGGTGGAATGTTCTGTATATATCTATGAGGGCCATCTGGTCCAATGCTCTTGTTTCTTTATTGATTTTCTGCTTTGATGATCTGTCTATTTCTGAGAGAGGTGTGTTAAGATCTCCTACTATTAATGTATTCATATCGATATGATTCTTTATCTTGATTAACAGTTTTCTTATGTAATTGGCTGCTCCCATATTGGGGGCATAGATGTTTACAATTGTTAGATCATCTTGGTGGATAGTCCCTTTAAGAATGATGTAGTGTCCTTCTGTATCTCTGACTACAGTCTTTAGTTTAAAATCTAATTTGTCTGATATGAGAATCACTACCCCAGCCTTCTTTTGAGGCCCATTGGCATGAAAGATGCTTCTCCATCCCTTCACTTTCAGTCTGGGTGTATCTTTAGGTTCAGAATGGGTCTCTTGTAGACAACATATGGATGGGTCCTGTCGTTTTATCCAATCTGCAACCCTGTGCCATTTTATGGGCGCATTTAGGCCATTCACATTGAGAGTTATTATTGATAGATACGTTTTTATTGACATCGTGTTACCTTTGGAAGTCTTTCTTTCTGTAGATTATTTCTATATTTCTGTTCAATGCTCTTCTTAGGAGTTTTCCTTTTTTATAGAACCCCCCTTAATATTTCCTCCACTGTTGTCTTGGTGGTTGCGTAGTCTTTTAAGACTTGCTGGTCTTGGAAACTCTTTATCTCTCCATCCATTTTGAATATCAGTCTTGCTGGATAAAGTATTCTTGGCTGCATGTTCTTCTCATGTAGTGCCCTGAATATATCTTGCCAGCCCTTTCTGGCTTGCCAGGTCTCCGTGGACAGGTCTGACGTTATTCTGATGGGCTTTCCTCTGTATGTAAGGAGCTTCTTTGTCCTGGCTGCTTTCAAGAGGGTCTGCCTACAATTATAATTCTTCATTCTTACTATTAGGTGTCTCAAGGACTTTTGAGAATCTATAATCTTGGGGGGAAACCATTCTGCCTCTAGTACATGAACGCTGGTTCCATTCGTGAGACTGGGAAAATTTTCATGGAGAACTTGTTCCACTATATCTTCCAGACTTCTTTCTTTCTCCTCCCCTTCAGGGATTCCAATAATTCTGACATTGGAATATTTCATGGCATCATTTATTTCCCTTATTCTGTTTTCGTGGTTTCTAAGCTGTTTGTTCCAGGCTTCCTCCTGATCCTTTCTCTCTATCTGTTTGTCCGCCAGATCACTAATTCTATCTTCTGTCTCAGTTACCCTAGTTTTGAGGGAATTTAGATTAGATTGGAACTAATTGAGAGCATTTTCAACATCATCCCTGGTAGCTTTCAGTTCTGCCCTAACATTGTGAACATCTTCCCTGGTGGCTTTCCGTTCAGCCCTAATCAATTCCGTTTGGTCATCCATGGCTTTCTCCAACCTGGCTATTGCCTGGATAATTGTTAGCCTGAATTCTCTTTCCGACATATTAACTATGTTGATAGCCATTAGCTCTGTTGCAGAAGGCCCATCCTCTGTATTTTTCTTCTGTTGGGCATTCCTCCCCCTAGTCATTTTGGTGAGAGATGGCTGAACGGATGTAGCTGGATGTATCGACCATGGTGCAGTCTGGGTGCACCCTGGAACACTTCTGAGCAATCAGGATTCCCCACCCAAATGAGAGAAAAAAGAAAAGAAAAAGAAAAAAAGAGAGAGAGAGAGACAGGAAAGAAAGGGAAGATAAAAAGAGAAGGTTCAGCCCAAATGGGCCCCAAGGTAAGAGTGATGAATATACAAACAAAAACAGACAAACAAAAAGACTGATAAAAGTATATGACAAGAGAAAAAAAAAAATATATATATATATATATAAGCCAATAAAGGAAGAACCTCGTCAAAAAGAACCCCAAGTATAAGATTTATATACTATCAGGACAAACACAAAAACACAAAAACACTGGTGGAAGAAAAAGATAGGAGAGTGGTTATAAATTCTCAGTGTGTGCGAGGAAGGTTGTTTTGATTCTTCCTGGAAGTATCTTGATATCTTTGTTAAAGGACTCAACTTTCCTAAGAGAAAGGGGGATTAAAAATTGGGTACCTATAGGGGCAGCATTGATTGGGGAAAGGGGATTACCTTGAAGTTTAACTCTATATGAATATTAGAAAATAAAAGTAAAAAAGGAATAAACTAGATTAAACTAAACTAAAATTAAAAAGAAAAAAGATTTAACAAATAGAAATGCAAAAGAAAAACACAGGTGTATGTATCAAAAAGTTCAGGTTAGAAGGTTATTATGGAATTTGATGTACTGGATATCTCACTGTGATGGTAAATATGTTAAAAAATTATCTATATTAAAAAAATGAGCCAGAATAGTGGGAACGAATTAAAAATAAAAGTTGTCCTATGAAGCAGTGGTGGTTGTTCTCTTGTAGTCTCTCTTTTTTTTTTTTTTTTCTTTCCTGGTTGGTTTTCTGGGGGAGGGGCCTGCCACGTGGGTTTTCAGTCAATGATGTACTCTGAGTTAAGTCCTCCTGCCCCACTCAAGGGGGTGGCCTCTGAGGAAACTGGTTTTTTCAGGCTTTCGTTCTCTGGAGGTTTTTAATGTTTATTCACTTTTTTTTTTTTTCCTCTCTCACCTTGACCGCTTTTGATGGTTTTTGTAGGTTTAGAGGAAAGCAAACTGCACCCTGACCTCCGTCTCAGAGAGAAGCCTCAGTCTGGCTGCAGAGCCCAAATAAATTCCCCCTTGGCCGTTGGCAGAGCAGGTTCCGAGTCGCGGTCCCTGGGGACGCAGGATTTTTTGCTTGTACCCAAAACCAAGGCAGCGGCGGCTGTCTGGGCAGCTACAGACTGCCAGAGAGGTTCCAAGCAGCCACCGCACACTGAGATTTTCCCGCTGGCCTGGGCTGGGAGTGCCTGGTCTTTCCGGGGTCCGAGAGCACCCGGCTGGCGCCTGTGCGCACCTCTCTCAGGGGAGGGCGCGGGGTGCGACTCGGACTCTGATAGCACAGCTAGGCACTCACGTGGGGACTGCAAAAAGGCTGTGCTTCTGCCGGCTGGCGAGGCTCCCAGCCCCTCACGGGAACCAGACCCCATGCGCTCTCAGGGAGAGCAGACCCCATGCGCTGGTGGCTCAGGGACGAAGACCTGGTTTCTCCACCACACTCTCTCTGGCTCTGCGCCAGGGGTGGCTGTCCTGGGTCTGGGGACTTAAGCCCCTGTCCCCAGCCGCCCCAATTCCCACAATCCTCCCTCCCCCGCTGTGCGATCCTTTGCTCTTTTTGAGTGCTTTCTACCAGACTGCAAGTTAATGCAGGTCCCCAGATGCAGGGCACTCTCGTATTGGGATATTACTTTCCAATGGGTCGCTTCTGGTGGCTCCCTCCCCCTTTTGTTTATCTTCCGATATCAGTCCGTCGTTCCCACTCTGCTTTACCTGCCCACTGGCGTCTTCTGCTCCTGTAGAGATCCAGACGTGTATAATTCTGATCTCAGGCTGATTTCCTGGGTGATCGGAGTTCTTTGGAAGGTAATCAGCTCACTTTAGGGTACAGGTTGAAAGGGCACCTCCTCCTACTTCCCTGACATCTTGTCACCCCCATAATTAAGTTTTGAGATTATTCAGCAATCTGTAAATTTGTGTTGAGTTCCAGGATATAGGGTTAGAGCATTTTATATCTCACCTGCCTACATAAGCATCATTCCTGGAAATTGGTATAGATCGGAGTCTGAAGGTGGAAGTGGGGTTGGCTCAGTTAAGAAAAATGGAGAGTGAATAAGTAGTTGACTATACACACACACACACACACACACTCATTGTGGGTTTTTTGTGTGGGTTCTTTCTTCCTGTAAATAGGTCACAGTACTGGAAAGTTGCCATGATTTGTGAATTTTTTAGCCTTTTTTTGTTTGAATATGCTTTCTGGTTCTTCCTCACTCTCTTAATGGGGTTTCTTAAATGCATATATTGATCGACTTGGTAGTATTCAATAAGTCCCTCAGACTGTCGTCATTATTTGCCCTTCTGACTATTTTTCAGTGACCTTTAATCAAATTCAGTGATCCTTTCTTTAGTTTGATCTCATTTGCTCTTGAACCCATGCTGATTTTTTTCATTTTAGATGTTGTATTCCTCAGCCTCATGATTTCTGTTTAATACTTTTTAAAAGAATCTGTTTATTTATTTATTTGAAAGAGAAAAAGAACAAAAATGGTGGGGAGGGGCAGAGGGAGAATCAGACTCTCTGCTGAGTGGGGAGCCAGATGCAGGGTGGATCCCAGGACCTTGACATCACAACCTGAGCTGAATGCAGACACTTAACCAACTGAGCCACTCATTCGCCCTGTTTAATAGTCTTTTAAGTTTTCTAACACTGTGTTGACATTTTCTCTTGGTTTGTGAATTGTTCTTTGACTCCAGTGAGCATCTTTATGGCAGTTATTATAAATTCTCAGTCAGGTAAATCACATATTTTCAATTCATTAGTGTCAGTTTGTGGAAATTTCTCTTGTTCCTTTTTGAAAAGTATTTCAACTTGTCTCCATTTTCATTGACTCTCTGCATTGGTGTCTGCACATTAGACAAATCAGTCATCTGTCTTAGTATTCATGGTCTTGCCTTGGACTCAAGAATGTTCTTAATTGCCCCCCCCCTGCACCCAGGCATTCATTGTATTTGGAGTTGCATCTGTGTTCTAGAACAAGTGAGACTGAAGTCTGTTCCTCAGGGAGCTCACAGATAAGGTATGTTATTATATGTGTGGTACACATTTTCCCCTCACCCTAGTGAAGCTGTAGAAAAGGGGTTTTCAATGGCTTGCTCTATCCTGAGCCTGGGTGAGGAACTCTGGTGACTTCCAGCCCAAACCACCATCTTTTTTGTCTGTCTCTCTGAAAGCTGGACTATGCTGTGTCTTATTTTCTCTCTGTTTTCTGACATGGCACACCTAAAAAAGTTGGGACATTGGACACATGATGTACTTCTTTTCCTCCACAGGAGAAGCCAGCCACTGGGGGGTTTTGTCCCAATTTGAAGGTGTTATGCAAGGAAAAGTGTTACAAAAACAGGATCTCTAGGATATCCCTGGCAGTTCCAATATGACTACATTCATGCTTTAACTGGGAGCAGGATTACCTTAACTACTATCTGGATTTTTACAAAGGGAATCTGTACAGAAAACATTTCAGAATCACTGTTCATGCGGGTCATAGGGTCTAGATCTTCCTCTCCTGCCATGTTGCTAAATGGGAAATAAGAATTTATTTTTGGTTCCTCTTTGGGAGATGTCTAATCCCTACAGTGGAGGGAAGCCTTGAGTAAAATTTTGAGTCCCTAAGGAAATAGAGACACATTGTGGTCCATTGTGTAAATACAATCCCCTCAAGCCCTATTACATATTACATCAGAAACCATTCCCTGAGATGTGGTCCATATACACTATGGAGTATTATGCCTCCATCAGAAAGGATGAATACCCAACTTTTGTAGCAACATGGACGGGACTGGAAGAGATTATGCTGAGTGAAATACGTCAAAGCAGAGAGGGTCAATTATCATATGGTTTCACTTATTTGTGGAGCATAACAAATAACATGGAGGACAAGGGGAGTTAGAGAGGAGAAGGGAGTTTAGGGAAATTGGAAGGGGAGGTGAACCATGAGAGACTATGGACTCTGAAAAACAATCTGAGGGTTTTGAAGGGGCGGCGGGTGGGGTGGGAGAAGGCACAGATTGCATGGAGCACTGGGTGTGGTGCTAAAACAATGAATACGGTTACGCTGAAAAGAAATTAAAAAAAAAAAAGAAAGAAAGAAAGAAACCATTCTCTGCATAAGAGACTGAGCAAGCTTCTGCCCTGTTCAGAACTGAAGATATTATATCATTGCCCTCACCTTAAGTCTTCTGTGATTTACCAAGTGGCAAAAATTACAGTAATAAAGGCTGTTTATTTCAGAAACTGTTATCTTTAGTTCAGAAGGATTTCCAGCGCTTATCAGAAATTACATTTGGGTTCTATCCCCATCAAATCGAAGGGAGCAAAGCTAAGGAGACTAAATCTGCCCTTTCAGGACCACAGGGATAATACTGGTAAGGAAGCACTAAAGTATTCTTGCTGAAGGGGGGTGATTTTCTGAATTCCATTTATATTCATGACTTCCTTTTGTGATGAACATCCAGAGATCTAAGATATGCCACTTTCTTTCCAGTTTTGCAGTCCTCAGACTCATGTGAAATGGATAGAAGGACATGTTTAAAGGGAGGGTCATGGTGAGGGAAGGTTCAGAAGCATTAGATTTCAAGATGCAATTTATTGACCAATTCTATGGATGGAACTCTCATTCTTTATATTTATAGGTTTTACTCTGTGATATGGGACAGGAACTTAAAACTCCCCTAGACTCTGGTCTTTTATTTTTGGGTTAGAACAATGTTCTTCATTCCCACCACACCAAGTCTAATTCCCATTAAAGGCCAACACTGGTTTAGTGGCATTGCTACCTCCATTTTACTGGTTAGGGGACGGGTCATGTGGTCAAGGAAATGAAATGAGAGAAGGTGATTTCTCCTGGTCCAATCTTCTCACTTAACCTTTGGTTTCTACAGTGGTCCTGTTGGCATATGGAAGTGTTGGCCTTCACACTTTAGGTCAAGTTCTGAATATCTTTGCTTATACACTTATAAAAACTCTAATGAGGGAATATCCAAGCAACTAGATCTATGCTAATAGTTAAGCATTTTTATGGTCCAGTGTGGGCTAGTCTCAGATATTCCCAGTGTGAACCCAATTTCTTTGAGAGGAGATATGGTGGGAAATGTTGAGTTGTTCTCTGTGTAACTTTTCCTCCTGTGTGCACAGATTCCCTTGGAGAAGAATGCCTCCTGCAAATGCTTCCTTTGTGACTGAATTCATTCTGGTGGGGCTAACAGACCTACCAGATCTCCAGGTCCCCCATTTTGCCTGTTTCTAGTCACCTACATGGTCACTGTGTTGGGAAATTGGGGCTTGATAACTCTAATTGGGCTGAACTCACACCTCCACAACCCATGTACTTTTTCCTCTTCAATTTGTCCTTCATAGACCTCTGTTATTCTTCTGTGTTTACACCCAAAATGCTGATTAACTTCACATTGAAGAAGAATATTAACTCCTACAGAGGATGCATGGCCCAGCTTTACTTCTGATGGTTTTTTTCCTTTCTTTTTTTTTTTTTTTTGGGTGCCTCTGAAGCTTATGTGCTGACATCAATGTCCTATCATCACTATGTAGCCATCTGTAACCCACTCTTATATAATGTTGCAATGTCCCCTAAAGTATGTTCCAGCCTTATGCTTGGTTCATATTTGATGACATTTTTGGATGCCACGGCTCACACAGGATGCATGCTGAGACTGACCTTCTGTGATGCAAACACCATCAACCATTATTTGTGTGATATCTTCCCTCTGCTCCTCCTCTCTTGCACCAGCACCTATGTGAATGAGCTGGTGGTTTTCATTGTGGTGGGCATCAATATCATTGTGCCCAGGGACATCATCTTTGTGTCTTATGGTTTCATCCTATCCAGCATCCTGTGCATCATCTTCAGTGAGGGCAGGTCCAAAACCTTCAGCATGCACAGTTCCCTCATAATTGCTGTTTCTCTGTTCTTTGGATCAGGTTGTGTTTATGTATCTTCAAGCATCTTTTCCTGGGTCTATGAATGAGGGAAAAATGTCCTCTGTGTTTTACACCAGTATGTTTCCCTTGATGGACCCCTTCATTTATAGCTTGAGAAACAAAGACATTAAACGCTCTGAGAAAAATCCAGAGTAGGAGAGTGATTTGATCAGGATTAATGTGTTTGCATGTAGTTATGGGACTGGTATATTCTGTTCCTTTCATCAAAATAGGTTAGGTGGTATTGATCATATCTATGCCTTTGTTATCATGGTGAAGGAAATTTGAATCACCTGTTAATTTATTTCCATTTTATTGGCTGGGTACAGTATACTTTGTTTTTGGTACATCACAGGTCAGGCTCCCCAACTCCACTCCCTGCTTCAGGGTTCTGAGGGCAGAACTATGTAGAGGTTGAGAGATTCCCATTGTGTTGGGTGATGAGTTGGAGCAGGGACTCCCCAACAGCTGAAGGCCTCTCTGTTTCTCTTGTTCTCACTGGTGCTGGTGGTCAAAAGGGCTCTTACTCCTGGAGGCCAGGGACCATATGACCCACCAACTGGGTTCTATAGCCAAGTTCATTCTCATACGAGGAAATGATCTTCACACAAAGGTCATTGAGGATAATGCTAGCCTCAGCATGGATGGTCTCAGAGTGAGCATCACTGTTAAAGTACTAGGAGATAATAAGGAAGATGTGTTCCATATATACTATGGACTATTACGCCTCCATCAGAAAAGATGAATACCCAACTTTTGTATCAACATGGACGGGACTGGAGGAGATTATGCCAAGTGAGGTAAGTCAAACAGAGAGAGTCAATCATCATATGGTTTTCTTATTTGTGGAGCATAAGAAAAAACACGGAGGGCATGGGAAGATGGAGAGTAGTAATGAGTTGGGGGAAATTGGAGGAGTAGACAAACCATGAGAGACTGTGGACTCTGAAAAACAATCTGAGGGTTTTGGAGGGGCGGGGGTGGGAGGTTAGGTGAGCCTGGTGGTGGGTATTATGGAGGGCACATATTACATGGAGCACTGGGTGTGGTGCATAAACAATGAATTCTGGAACACTGAAAAGAAATTTAAAAAATAAATAAAAGTTAAAAAGAAAAAAAAAAGTACTAGGAGACAACCTGGTCTTCAGTGGCATCCAGATTGCCCTTGAGGGGGCCGTCTGATGCCTGCTTCATCGACTTCTTGATGTCTTCGTATTAGGCAGATTTTCCAGTTAGCAGTTCAGATCCATGACTGACACATTGGAAGTGGAGACATGGAAGGCCATGCAGGTGAGCTTAACATTCAGCCCAAGGATGACCTTGCCTACAGTCTTGGCACACTGGCAGAAGCAAGGATAATGTTCTCAGTAGCCCCTGAGGCATCAACTTCCTGGAGGGGCTTTCTTAAGGGTGACAATGATGGCATGGACTGTGATCATGAGTCCCTCCAGGATGCCAAAGTTATCATGGATGACCTTGGCTAGAGAGGCCAAGCAGTTGGTGATGCAGGAGGCATTGTTGACAATATTGAGGGAGTTGTTATACTTCTCATGCTTCATACCCATCAGAAATATGAGAGCATCAGGGGGAAGGGCAGAGGTAATGACCCTCTTGACCCCACCTTTAAGTAAGCCCCAGTGTTCTCCATGGTGGCAAAGACCCCAGTGGGCTCTACATCATACTTAGCACCAGCATCACCCCATTTGATATGGGCAGGATCTTGCTTCTGGAAGATGGAGATGGGCTTTCCACTGATGACAAGTTTCCCATTGTCAGCCATGACTTTACCACTTATTTGCCACGGGTGGAGTCAAACTGGAACATGTGGACTATGTAGCTGAGATCAGTGAAGGGATCAATGATTGCAACAGCATCCACTTTGCTAGAAGTAAAAGCAGCCCTAGTGACTAAGTGCCCGTATGTCCAAATCCACTTCCTACAACTTTCACCATCTTGTCTTTGGGGTGAAGCTGGCAGTGCACCAGAAGATGAGGCTGTGTGTCAGACACGAAAGAGCAGAGATCCCTATTCTTTGCAATTTTTTTCAATTTTTTTTCTTTTTGAAATTTTTTCTTCTTTTTTCATTTTTTTTTAAAGATTTTTTATTGATTTTTGACAGAGAGAGACACAGCGAGATAGGGGACAGAAGCAAGGCAAGTGGGAGAGGGAGAAGCAGGCCTCCCGTTGAGCAAGGAGCCTGATGTGGGGCTCGATCCCAGGACCCTGGGATCATGACCTGAGCTGAAGGCAGACGCTTAACGACTGAGCCACCCAGGTGCCCCATCTTTTTTCATTTTTTTATTGTGATAAAATACACATAAGATTTAGTATCTTAACCATTTTCAAGTTTACAGTTCAGTGGTATTAAATGCATTCATATTGTTGTGCAGTCATCATCATGGTCATCATCATCTATCTCCAAAATACTTTCATCTTGCAAAACTAAAACTCTAGATACATTAAATCATAACTCCCCAGGAACTCCTCCCCCAAGCCCCTAGCAATCATCATTCTACTTTCTGAAACTATAAATTCTCCTTCTCCTCTTCCTCCTCCTTCTTCTTCTGTGTTTTGGTTTGTGGTTTTTTTTCCAGATTCTATATATAAGTGAGATCATATAGTATCTGTCTTTCTATATCTGGTTTATTTTACTTAGGAACGTGTCCTCCAGGCTTATCATATTGTCACAAATAGCAGAATTTCCTTCTTTTTAAAGACTGAATGATATTCTACTTTATACATATAATATTAACATAATAATTACAATTCATACAGTAATGGAATATATACAGTAAGTTTTCATATATACATATACACTTTATACACACAGATTTTTTCTTCCTTATCATTTTCACAATGTCTTCTCCTCTTTACCACTTTACCTGTTTAAGAATAACATTAGCTAATAAATTTATTTGTTTTTTTACATTGTCATTGTGGATTTCATTTTATTTCTTCTGGAAATATGTAAACGTTTCCACAAATGATCCCATGAAGTAACAGGAGGGTGATATTGTACCACTGGGGGGTTTCGAACCTGGTGACTATACTGTGACACTGGGATCATGAGTCACATTATCTGTAATCCTGTCTACACCTTCCACTTGCCTATAATGTGCCTCCTTGAAATGCCAATGTTTCATAGATACAGCAGGTTCCATAATATCTATAAAATATAATCTACTTTCTAGCTATAAACACTATACATTAAGCACCTTTTGGCAGAGATATCATATTTCCCATAGGACACATAACAGAGCATCAATATATATTTACTGCGTAGACATGATCTAGAAACTGAGAAAAGGTAATGAATTAAATCATATAGCTTATGAAGGAAAAACCTAGATAAACTGTTAGCCTCCTGGTTTCAGTCTACTGTTCTTTCAAATATACTTTTTATTTCCTTCATTTTATTGTTTTTATTTCACTAATCCTGAAATAGGAGAAAACTTTTTTTATTTTGAGCATCGACTGTGCTTTGTTGGCTTATACATGAATATCCCTGAGGATAATGGTTGTGTTAGGAAAATAGTTTGAAAGTTCTTTTTCTTGTGAAAGAGAAGTCCTATTACGTTAGGATGGTTGAGAGAGGATTAGTGCAATAGGGAGCTTTTCCTGGAAATTAATTTTAAATAATTATTCTAGGATATTTGCAAGTACTAGTAATTCAGAGGTGAGAGCATGGGAGAGATAGGAACCCAACAACAAGCATTAGCCCAAGATCCAAAAACTGCATGAACAATGAACAAGAAATCTGTCTGGAGGAAAGGACTTTGAGGTTTAAAACCACATTTCATCTGACTTTGTCTCTGCTCTTCAGAGCACTGCAATTCTGCTCCCCCCATACTGTCCGTACATCTGTGATAAAACACAATACACAATGATCCTGCATTAATAGTGTTTTGGGGCCACATTCATGAGGAACCAAGAGTAGAGAGGACAGTAATTTCAGGAGATTAAATAGTGTGTGGTATTCAAAACTCAAGTCAGGATGAAGGAATTTAGAAAGCAAATGGTAGGAAAAAGGCAGCCCTTTCTGTGATCTTTTCTGGAAGGCTCTTGATGTAGTATGGAGATCACAGGATTTCTCTGAGTCGGATAAAAGCGCAAGTCATTTGATATTGAAATGGGTAAATTAACAGGGCTGGAATACCCGAATCAACTAAATCACTCCTGTTTTTTTGGCTTCCATGTGCTACTCCCATATGGATGTTAAGGTACAAAAACCCTGAAATTGCAGCTGGGAGCACAATGACAACTTGAAAGAACATTTGGTGAAAAAAACAGATTGTAACTATTTCTTTTCTGGAATAGGATGTTAGATTACTTTTCTTTTGAGAAAACACAAAAAGTTGACTACATTAAAAACTTTTAATCCTAAAGTCTATACCTGAAACCAATATTATACTCTATGTTAACTAACTAGAATTTAAATAAAAACTTGAAACAAACAGAAAAACCATTAATCCTTAATCAACTGATAATTTAACTATTTCTAGGATAACTTTTAATAGTATTTATTATTTTACCACTTTTCTCATTTCCAGTCAAGATTCAGGTATTGTGAAATTTACCATCACTGGTTTGTTGTCTTGTTTTTGTTTTAAATGATTAGTATCACTAAACCCTTGAGTATGGCTTATTTATTAATTTTTATATTTTATCTTCACTGAAGTTTAGTTGACATACAGTACTCTATTAGTTTCACATGTACAACATAGAGATCTGACATTTACAAATGCTCATTGTCTTAAATGTAGTTACAATCTGTCATCATAGATTTACTGACTAATGGTTTTAAAATGACCTCTCGCACCACATCCCCTGATCTCCATATCAACATGCTTGCATTTTAATTTAACAAGTTCCATTTATACAAAATAGTTGATTTTGTTTATATTTTTGTTTGTTTTCTTTTACTTACTTTCTGTTTTGATGAAATTGGTTTCCTTATCAAAAAAAGTGTGTCAATACGTAAATGATGCCTGCTTTTCAGGAATCATTATAGACATTGCAAAGGTACATCCACTTTTTAAAAAATTTTTTAATTTTTTTATAAACATATAATGTATTATTAGCCCCAGGGGTACAGGTCTGTGAATCTCCAGGTTTACAAACTTCATAGCACTCACCATAGCACATACCCTCCCCAATGTCCATAACCCCACCACCCTCCCCTCTCCCTCCCCCCTCCCCCCAGCAACCCTCAGTTTGTTTTGTGAGATTAAGAGTCTCTTATGGTTTGTCTCCCTCCCATCCTGCCCCAAAACCCCCCACGTTGCAGCTCCACTTCCTCATATCAGGGAGATCATATGATAGTTGTCTTTCTCTGATTGACTTATTTCACTAAGCATGATACCCTCTAGTTCCATCCACATCGTCACAAATGGCAAGATTTCATTTCTTTTGATGGCTGCGTAGTATTCCATTGTATACATATACCACATCTTCTTTATCCATTCATCTGTTGATAGACATCTAGATTCTTTCCATAGTTTGGCTATTGTGGACATTGCTGCTATAAACATTCGGGTGCATGTGCCCCTTCGGATCACTACATTTGTACATCCACTTTTTTATATTTTGTTGTCACTCTTTGAGGTAGCTAAACATATGAGTTAATCCTGGTCATTAACCTCTCATTTGAGAAACCTCAAAATACAAATGCAATCTTCTTCAATTTCAGAAGACTTTCAGAAATTAGTTTTTATTGCAGAAAGTATAAACTCCCTTTCAAGCTAAATTCCATTTTTTTCAGGTTATTTGAGGAAAAGCTCATTAAAAATTATTATAAAAAGTTATAAACAGTTTACCAAAGTTAAGATTTGTAAAGTTTTTGTAAAAAGCAATTTAGCTGATAGTTTTCTGTTTGGTAGTTTAAGCCCTATGCATGTGTTGGGACTTTTTTTAAAAGAGGTAGAGAACGAAGTCAGGTGTGTTACACACACAACATAGAGTATCCCTTATGGTTTTTCTTTTTTTGTGTTATGTGAATGGCTATAAAAGAATTTATGAGAGGAAGTATGAGTCTATTGAAATTGTCACAGCTAGGAGTCAAGCAGGGAAGTAATGGGATTTGTCTGTACCTATGTCCTAAGACAGAGCTGCCTCTGAATCAGTGTGAAAGCTTGGACTTTCTGAGCAATAACAAAAAAGGATCCTCCTACTTCAGAACTGGAAGCAAAGTTGATTACATTTTGCATTTGTTTCATGTAAACTTTCCATACATGAGCTGCTGGTGTTGCTCAGACCAGGCTTGGAGTAGGCATGATCAGGTTCACTGTGGTTCAGGTGTCATGAAAAGCAGAAGTACAAGAGGTTCTGAATTCCATGTCTTTTTAATTGCTAAACCCCTAGCTGTATTGAATCTCGTTTTCCACTCCTCCTGACACTGCCTCCTTAAACACACAAACACACACTCATGCACATACATAGTATTCAAGTCATATTTTATGAGATCATTGCCATTGCATGGTATGGAATCCATGTTCAGGTAGATAGTTCAGGGGGCTGAGCAGGAAGTACTTGTGAATCTAGGAGAAGAAATGGTTATTGCTTCTATCATTTGCTTGGAAACACACATACACACATGCATGCACATATGTACTAACACACACATGAACATTCAACTGCAGGCACACACACACACACACACACACACAGTGTTTTTTACCTCTGAGTACCTAGCAACATGTGGCATTGTGGTGTATGTCACAAATACACATAGGCATAGGAAGGAAAAGATATAAAACTAGATTTTCTTAATGCAACAGAGTAGGTAGATTCTAAGGTAAACATTGTATAATCAAAATTTCTTCTTAAAATTGGTTTTGTTGAATTGATGTCCATGCTGGGGGACAGATGTGGTATTTTTCCCTGAGTCTGGCATACTTGGCTTTTGTCTCATGCACTGGGACATTCCACTGTCTTATCAGCTGACCAGCAGGTGAAGAAGTTGTTCTTCACCAGCAGGTGAAGAAGTTATCTGCAAGGCTTAGTTGTATAAAAGATGTAGATTTAAACACGAAAATCATACTCAGTGTGAAGTTTTACTTTCTGAGGGAGAGACTTATCTTCCTCAGGAAGTGGGATTGCTGGTGGCATCACAGGAAGGGGCTGTTGAAAGGCTCTCTCTGACAGGAAGTTGAAATAACCCATTCAAATATTAATATTGAGATGTGCAGGGTGTTGCAGTTGCTCTTAATGTTTTAGTTTTTCTACTCTGTCACATCTGTCAGTTTATGTATTTCAAGGGGAAATGGTATGAGATAAAGAGGAGAGGGAGCTTAGTTTTCATTTCATAGATGATGAAACTGATGCTCAGATGTGTTCATGGTTTGTCTCAAATTACAACTTGTGAGTGGTAGAGCTGAGACTAGGACTTGGGTTGGATTCTAAATATATCAGCATATTATTGTTATTAATATAGTGTACTGTTAAATATCCGTGAATCATGGAAATGTTTTCAGTGAATAAAAAGTCTCAGAACACAAATAAAAGCAACATGCTAAACTAAGCAATATGTGAGGAAAGTATCTTTTCCACTTTACATTTGGAAGCTCTATCCTAATTTAGAATGTGTGAATATATTCTTATTTTATACTGGCCTTTGCAATATATGGAAACACATAAGGATAGACTATAATAATCACTTCTACATTCTCTTCATCCTTTTTCTGGCTGGACATGGAATACTATGAGGGTGCACTTAAGTGATGAAGTTGTGAACAAAAGCTGGGGCATGATTGTGTCCGTATGGAGGTGGAGAATGGGAGGACTAGGGGCACACAGTGGTCTCTGGGACCCGGAATACTCTGTTCTTAGGTTTGTGTGGTCACTGTAAGCTGTTCAGTCATAATAATGGTTGAAGTGTTTTTTGTAGGCTTTGATATATGTATGTATGCTAACTTTCACAATAAATTTTGGTTGAAAACCTTGGATTCTACCTGGATTTAAGCTAAATATTAATGTAATCAAAAAGCCAAGACTCAGAACAAAGACTCAGGTAAAGGGAACAGCCTTCCATGTACAGCATGGCTCACACAGAAGAAGCCAGCAGCAGACACAATGCTTTTACTACACTCACTGAGGAATTTCCACTAGTGTTTGTGGGAGGAGCAACATCCCTGCAAACCCCATTGTATAGGTCTATAATATGTTATTTATATATGTTTAGGTTACTATAAAGGGAAGATAGTTCTCATAACATATTATATAATATCATTTTCTAACCTTTCTATGTTCTCAATAAAGTCTTTTCTTTATTTCCTCCACATTAAAAAAAAATCCTAGTTAACACTAGTTAACACACAGTGTAATATTAATTTCAGGTGTAGAATTTAATGATTTATCACTTCCATAGAACACCCAGTGCTCATAGCAAGTGCCCTCCTTAATCCCCATCACCTATTTAATCCATCTCCCAGTCAGCTCCCCTCTGATAAAAATCAATTTGTTCCCCATAGTTAAGAATCTGTCTCTTGGTTTCCTCTCTCTTTTTTTCCCCTCATGTTCATTTGTCTTGCTTCTTAAATTCCACACATGAGTGAAATCATATGGTGTTGATTTTTCTCTGACTGGCATATTTCACTTAGCATAATAGTCTCTGGGTCCTTCCAAGACATTGCAAATGGCAAGATTTCATTCTCTTCTCCTTCTCTTTCTCCTTTTTGTAGCTGAGGAATATTCCATTGTATATCTATACCACATTTCTCGATCATTTCATCATCCAAGGGATATTTGGGCTCTTTCCATAATTTGGATATTGTTGATAATGCTGCTATAAATATTGGGGTTCATGTATCCCTTTGAATCAGGATTTTTGTATCCTGTAGGCAAATACCTAGTAGTACAATTGCTGAATCCTAGGGCTGTTCTATTTTAGACTTTCTGAGGCACTTCCATACTGTTTTCCAGAGTGGCTGCACCAGTTTGCATTCCCATCAGTGGTGTAAGAGGGTTCCCCTATATCCTTATCTTTGCCAACATCGTTGTTTCCTGTGTTGTTAATTTTAGCCACTGTGGCTTGTGTGAGGTGATATCCATTATAGCTTTGATTTGCATTTCCCTAATGATTAGTGATGAACATTTTTTCATTTTTCTGTTGACCATCTGTATTTTTTTTTTTGAGAAATGTCTATTCATGTCTTCTGTTGATCTCTTAACTGGATTATTTGTTTTTTGAGTGTTGAGATTTATAAATTCTCTATACATTCTGGATTCTAACCTTTTATCGAATATGTCATTTGCAAATATCGTCTTTCATTCTGAAGGTTGCCTTTTAGTTTTGTTGATTGTTTCCTTTGCTGTGCAGAAGGGTTTTATTTTGATGACATTGCAATAGTTTATTGTTTTACCATTTTTTAATTATGTTCAGATAGCCAACATAAAGTACATCATTAGTTTTTTAAATTTTTATTTATTTTTAATTTCTTTTCAGTGTTCCAGAATTCATTGTTTATGCACGACACCCAGTGCTCCATGCAATATGTGCCCTCCATTATACCACCACCAGGGTCACCCAACCTCCCACCCCCCTACCCCTCAAAAACCCTCAGTTTGTTTCTCAGAGTCCACAGTGTCTCATGGTTTGTCTCCCCCTCTAATTTCCTCCAACTCACTTCTCTACATCTCCCAAGGTCCTCCGTGTTATTCCTTAAGCTCCACAAATAAGTGAAACCATATCATAATTATCTCTCTCTGCTTGACTTATCTCACTCAGCATAATCTCTTCCAGTCCCGTCCATGTTGCTACAAAAGTTGGGTATTCATCCTTTCTGATGGAAGCATAATACTCCGTGGACCATATCTTCCTTATCCATTGGTCCATTGAAGGGCATCTTGGTTCTTTCCACAGTTTGGCGACTGTGGCCATTGCTGCTATGAACACTGGGGTACAGATGGCCCTTCTTTTCACTACATCTGTATCTTTGGGGTAAATACCCAGTAGTGCAATTGCAGGGTCATAGGGAATTTCTATTTTTAATTTCTTGAGGAATCTCCACACTGTTCTCCAAAGTGGCTGCACCAACTTGCATTTCCACCAAGAGTCTAAGAGGGTTCCCCTTTCTCCACATCCTCTCCAACACATGTTGTTTCCTGTCTTGCTAATTTTGGCCATTCTAACTGGTGTAAGGTGGTATCTCAATGTGGTTTTAATTTGAATCTCCCTGATGGCTAGTGATGATGAACATTTTTTCATGTGTCTGATAGCCATTTGTATGTCTTCATTGGAGAAGTGTCTGTTCATATCTTCTGCCCATTTTTTGATATGATTATCTGTTTTGTGTGTGTTGAGTTTGAGGAGTTCTTTATAGATCCTGGATATCAATCTTTTGTCTGTACTGTCATTTGCAAATATGTTCTCCCATTGTTTCCCTTCTCTTAGGAGACATATCTAGTAAGAGATTGGTACAGCTGATGTCAAGGAGATTACTGCCTGTGTTCTCCTCTAGCATTTTGTGGGTTTCCTGTGTCACATTTAGGTCTTTAGTCCAACTGGAATTTATTATTGTATATGGTGTGAGCCATGGTCCTGTTTCATTCCACTGCATGTTACATGTCACAACCCAGTTTTTCCAACACCATTAATGCAAGGAACTCTCTTTTTTTTCCCATTGGACATTCTTTCCTGCTTTGTCAGAGATTAGTTGACTATATAGTGTGGGCCCATTTATGGATTTTCTGTTCAGTTCTAATGATCTATGTTCATATTTTTGAGCCAATACTATCCTGTCTTAATCATTACAGCTTTGTTATATAACTTGAAGTACAGAATTGTGATGCCTCCAGCTTTTGTCTTCTTTTTCAAGATTGCTTTGGCTATTTTAGGTATTTTGTGGTTCCATACAGACTTTAGGATTGTTTTTATTAATTCTGTGAAAAATCCTGTTGGAATTTTGATAGGAATTGCGTTTGATGTGTAGATTTTTGGGGTAGTATAGACATTTTAGCAATATTTGTTCTTCTAATCCATGAGTATGGAATGTCTCTCCATTTCTTTGTGTTGTTTTGAATTTCTTTAATAAGTGTTTAACTGAATTTGTGTATCAGTTCTAGCAATTTACTAGTGGATTCTTTTGGGTTTCCTATATAGAGTATCATGTCATGTGCCAACAGTGAATATTTGACTTTTTCCTTGCAGATTTGGATGCCTTTTATTTCTTTTTGTTGTCTGATGGCTAACGATGTTAAGTAACAGTGGTAAGAGTGGTCATCTTTTCCTGACTACAAAGGAAAAGCTCTGTCTTTTCCCCACTGAGGATAATATTACCTGTGGGTTTTTCATATATGGCTTTTACTAGGTAGAGGAATGTTCCCTCTACCTTTATTTGGTTGAGGGTCTTTATCATGAATGGTTGTTGTACTCCATCAAATGATTTCTTGCCGCTATTGAGAGGATTATATTGTTCTTATCCTTTCTTTCATTAATGTGGTATATCATGTTTATTGATTTGTGAATATGGAGCCACCTCGCAGCCCAGGAATAAATTGCACTTGATTGTCATGAGTGATTCTTTTAATGTGATGTTGAATTCAAGTTGCTAGTATTTTACTGAGAATTTTTGCATTTACGTTTATCAGGCGTATTGTCCTGTAGTTCTCTTTTTTGTGGGATCTTTGCTTTTGGTATCAAGGTAATGCAGGTCTCATAAAATGAATTTGGAAGTCTTCCTTCCTTTTTTATTTCTGTGGAATAGATTTGAAAGAATAGGTATTAACTCTTTTTTAAATGTTTGATGGAATTTTCCTGTGAGGGTATCTGCTCCTGAACTTTTGTTTGTTGGGAGGTTTGGTTTTTAGTTTGAAGTATTTGTTACTGATTCCATTTCTTTGCTGGTTATCAGTCTGCTCATGTTTTCTCTTTCTTCCTGTTTCAGATGTGATAGTTTATATGTGTCTTTCTCCAGGTTGTCTAATTTTTGGCATGTAGTTTTTCATATGTTTTCTCATAATCATTTGTATTTCTGTGGTGTTGGTTGTCATTTCTCCTATCTCCTTTGTGATTCTATTTATTTGGATCCTTTCCTCTTTCTTTTCGATAAATCTGGGTAGAGGGTTATCAGTTTTATTAACTGTTTTTCAGTGAACCACCTCCTGGTTTCGTTGATCTGTTCTATTTTTTTTTTTTTTTTTAGTTTCTATATCATTTATTCCCATCTAATCTTTATTATTTCCGTTGTACTGGCTTTAGGCTTCATTTGTTCTTTTTCTAAATCCTTTAAATGTAAGGCTAGGTTGTTTATTTTTTTAGATTTTTCTTGCTTCTTAAGGTAGGCCTGTATTGCTATAAACTTCCATCTTATGACACCTTTTGCTGCATCTCAAATGTTTTGGACCAGTGTGTTTTCATTTTCATTGTTTCATTTTTTTTTTTTTTAATTTCATCTTTAAATTCCTGGTCGATCCACTGATTCTTTAGTAACATGTTCTTTAACCTCCAGGTACTTTTGGTCTTTCCAATATCTTTCTTGTCATTCACCTCAAGTTTCATAGTGTTGTGATTGGAAAATATGGATGGTATAATCTCAATATTTTTATACTTGTTGAGGACTTTTTGTGACCTAGTATGTGATATGCTCTGAAGAATATCCCATGTGCACTTGAAAAGAATGTGTATTCTGTTCCTTTAGATGAAATGTTCTCAATACATCTGTTAGGTACATCTGGTCCAGTTTGTCAACCAAACTCATTGTTTCCTTGTTGATGTAGGTAGGACATTGAAGTCACCTACTATTCTTGTATGATTATCAATAAGTTCCCTTATGTTTGTTATTAATTGTTTGATATATTTGGGTGCTCCCACATTGAGGCATAATCGTTTATAATTGTTAGATCTTGTTGGATATTCCCCTTTATTATGATATAGTGCCCTTCTTCATCTTGTGTTACAGCTTTTGGTTTAAAATCTAGTTTGTCTGATATAAGGATTCCTACTCCAGCTTTCTTTTGACATCCTTGCATGGAAATATTTCTCCTCTCCCTCACTTTAAATCTATAGGTGTCTTTAGGTCTAAAATGAGTCTCTTCTAGGTAGCATATAAATGGGTCTTTTTTTTTTATCCATTCTGATACCCTATGTCTTTTGATTGGAGCCTTCATTCCATTTACATTCTAAGTAATTATTGATAGATAAACATTTAGTGTTTCATTACTTGTTTTGTGTTGTTCCTGGAGATTTTCTCTTTTCCTTTCTAGTCTTTGTCGCTTTTGGTCTTTATTTCCCATTCAAAAGTCCCCTTTAAATTTTTTGTACAGCTGATATTTAGTGGTCACAAATTCCCTTAGTATTTTGGGAAACTCTTTATCTCTTTCTGTTCTGAATGATAGTCTTGCTTGATAGCATCTTCTTGCCTGCAGTTTTTCTCTTTCTGCACATCGTATATATCATGCCACTTTCTTCCAGCTTGTCAAGATTTTCTTGACAGATCTGCTGCTAATCTGATTTGTCTTCCCTTATACTTTAGGGACTCCTTTTGTCTTGCTACTTTTACAATATTTTTGTTTGTTTGTTTGTTTGTTTGGCAAAAATCTTTTCTTAAAGAACTTCTTTAGGCATAATTTTTGCATAATCACCAGAGCTATCATAAAGCGTAATGATTAAATAGAAACCAAATATCACAATTTTAATTTTAAAGGCGATTCAGCAGTCAGTAAATTTGTGTGGAATCACAGAATATTGGTTGAGAATCTTTTATATCTTACTTGCTTAGATAAGCATCCTTCCTGGAAATTGGTATAGACCTAAATCTGAAGGTGGAAGTCAGGTTAGTTCAGTTAAATAAAGTGGAGAGTGGATTAGCAATTGAACCTTGGTCTTTGTATATATATACACATTATTGCAATTTTTGTGGGTTTTATCTTTCTATAAATAAGTCAAAGTATTGGGAAATTGCCATAATTTGTGAATTTTTCAGGCTTTTTTTTTCTTTGAATATACATTCTGGTTCATTCTCCCTCTCCAACTGGGGTTTCCAAAATACATCTAGTGATCCACTTGGTTGGATCCAATAAGTTCCTCAAGCTTTCTCCACTATTTTTTTTTTCATTTTGACCTTCTAGCTGAATAATTTTCAGTCACCTTTCATCAAATTCAGTGTTTCTTTCTTTTGTTTGATCATGTTTGCTCTTGAACCCCTGTTGAGTTTTTCAATTCATCTATTGTATTTTTCAGCTCCATGATTTCTGTTTAATACTTTTAAGCTTCCTGTCTCTGTGTTGACATTTTCACTTGGTTTGTGAATTTTTCTTTGACTCCAGTGAGCATCTTTATGACAGTTTTTTTTAATTCTCTGTCACGTAAATCACATATTTTCATTTCATTAGTGTCAGTTTGTGGAAATTTCTCTTATTCCTTTTTGGAAAGTGTTTCAACTTGTCTTCATTTTTATTGACTCTACATTGGTGTCTACACATTAAACAAAATACTCATCTGTCCTAATATTCATGGTCTTGCCTTGGACTCAAGAAAGTACCAACAATATGTCTGATCAGACACTCTGGAGGCCTCCCAAGTGTGTACAGGCTAATCCTTTTACTTTGTTCTTAGTTGCCCCCCACCCCAGGCATCCACAGTATGCAGAGTTGCATCTGTGTTCTAAAATAAGCAAGACTGAAGCCAATTCCTCAGGCAGCTCACAGATAAGTTGTGTTATTAGATGTGTGGTGCACATTTTTCCCCCACCTTAGAGAAGCTGTAGAAAAGGGGTTTTCAATTGTTTCCTCTATACTAAGCCTGGGTGAGGAAATCTGGTGACTTCTAGTGCAAACCACCATCATTTTTTGTCTCTTTCATGGGCAGGTAAAGAATGCCCTTTTTTTTATCCCCTCTACTTTCTGACATATAGTATCCAGAAGCCAGTCTTCTGGACTGGCTAATAAAAGTTGGGGCATTGGACACATGGTGTACTTCTTTTCCTCCCCAGGAGAAGCCAGACACTGGATGGCGGGGTGGTGGTGGGGGGTTTGTCCCAATTTGAAGGTGCTGTGCAAGGAGAAGTGTTACAACAGGATATCTGGGATATCTCTGGTAGTTCCAATGTGACTAGATTCATGCTTTAACTTGGAGCAGGACTACCTTAACTAGTATCTGGATTTCTTACAAAGGGAATCTGTACAGGAAACATTTCTGAATCAGTGTGTTCATGGAGGGTCACAGGGTCTAGAGCGTCCTCTTCTGCCATGTTGCTTAATGGGAAATGAGAATTTATTTTTGGTTCCTCTTTGGGAGATGTCTAATCCCTACAGTGGAGGGAAACCTTGAATAAAATTTTGGATCCCTAAGGAAATAGAGACCTGTTGTGGTTCTGTGTGTAAATGCAACCCCCTCAAGACCTTATTACACCAGAAATCATTCCCTGTGGAAGAGACTGAGCAAGCTCCTGCCCTGTTTATAACTGTGGACGTTATATCATTGCGCTCACCTTAAGTCTTCTGTGATTTACCAAGTGGCAAAAATGATAATAATAAAGGCTGCTTATTTTTGTCTGTTGCTTGAGAGGACTCATAATCAGAAATTGTTATCTGTGGTTCAGAAGGATTTCCAGGGCTCAGAAATTAAGTGTGGGGTCTGTCCTCATAGAATCAAAGTGAGCAAAGCCACAGAGATTAAATCTGCCCTTTCAGGACCACAAGGGTAATACTGGTAAGGAAGGACCAAGGTGTTCTTACCTAAGGAGGGTGAATTTCTGAATTCCATTTATATTCTGTCCTCCTTTTGTGATGGAAGCCCGGGGATCTATGATATGCTACTTTCTTTCCAGTCTTTGCAGTCCTCAGACTCATGTGAATTTGACAGAAGAATCTGTTGGAGGGGAGGGTAGCCATGTAGGGAAGGGAAGGTTCAGAGATATTATTAGGTTTCAAGAATGCAATTTATTGGTCAGTTCCATGGATGGAACTCTCATTCTTGTACATTTATGGTTTTTACTCAGTGACATGGGGCAGGAGCTTAAACTCTCCAAGCCTCTGATTCTTCAGTTTCGGATTAGAAAGAATGTTCTTCAGTCCCACCACACCAAGTCTAATCCCCATTAGAAGGCAGCACCAGGTTTTTGGGATTGCTGCCTCCAGTTACTGGTTAGGGACAATGTGGTCAATGAAATAAAACAAGAGAAGGTGATTCTCTCCTGTTGCAATCTTCTCCTTTAACCTTTGGTTTCATAGCAGTCCTGTTAGCATATGGAAAGAGTGGTCTTCAATTTGTAGGTCAGGTTTTGATGCTCTTTGCTTATACAGCTTAAAAGAACTTTAATGAGGGAATGTCCAGGTGACTTGATTCACGATAGTGATAAAGCAGGTTCTGTGGGCTAGTCTCAAATATTCCCAGTACAAACCCAACTCTTGTGAGAGGTGATGTTATGGGAAAAATTAAATTGTTCTCTATAACATTTTTCCTATGTTCACAGATCCCCTTAGAGAAGAATGGCTCCTGGAAATGCTTCCTTTGTGACTGAATTCATTCTGATGGGGCTAACAGACTTACCATATCTCCAGCTCCCCCTGTTCTGCCTGTTTCTAGTCATGTATGTGATCACCGTGTTGGGAAATTTGGGCTTGATAATGCTAATCCTGCTGAATGCACACCTGCACATCCCCATGTACTTTTTCCTCTTCAATTTGTCCTTCATAGACCTCTGCTATTCTTCTGTATTTACACCGAAAATGCTGATTAACTTCTCATCAAAGGAGAATATTATCTCCTACAGGGGATGCATGACCCAGCTTTACTTTTTCTGCTTTTTTGCTATTTCTGAATGTTATGTCCTGACATCAATGGCCTATGATCGCTATGTGGCCATCTGTAACCCACTCTTATATAATATTGCCATGTCACCTAAAGTGTGCTCCATCCTTATGCTTGGTTCGTACTTGGTGTCATTTTCGGGTGCCATGCTCACACAGGATGCATGCTGAAACTGACCTTCTGTGATGCAAACACCATCAACCATTATTTGTGTGACATTCTCCCTCTGCTCCAGCTCTCCTGCACCAGCACCTATGTGAATGAGCTCGTGGTTTTCACTGTGGTGGGCATCAATGTGATTGTGCCCAGTGTCACCATGTTTGTCTCTTATGGTTTCATCCTGTCCAGCATCCTGCGCATCAGCTCCACTGAGGGCAGGTCGAAAGCCTTCAGCACATGCAGCTCCCACATAATTGCTGTTTCTCTCTTCTTTAGATCTGCTGCATTTATGTATCTTAAACCATCATCTGCTGTGTCTATGGATGAGGGAAAAATCTCCTCTGTCTTTTATACGAATGCAGTTCCCATGCTGAACCCTTTCATTTACAGCTTGAGAAACAGAGACATTAAGCTTGCTGTGAGAAAAACTCTGAGTAGGACACCATTTTGATCAGAAACATTGTCTGTCTCTGTGGTTAGTTATATACAGGGAGATTCTATGTGTTTAAATAAAATACATTTAGTTGCAACCTTCTTAGGCCATTTTTTCCTTAACATGGTAAAGGAAGGTTGAGTCTTATAGTATATTTTTAGTCTTTGTAAAGTGGTCTTTTTTTTCCTCACCAATACCACAGTTACTTCTCCACATCTTTGTTCTGTTTAGTAATAACATTAAGTAAGAAACATGTTGTCTTTTATCCCCATTGTCATTTTGAGCTTTTATTTCTTCTTGGAACATTTATGGTAGTCTTCAAGCATTCAAGCTACCAGTAGCATGACAGTGCATTATTGGGGGTGTTCTTATTGACAGTTGGTATTAGAAGCATGTGTCAGATACTCTGTTTGTGCTCCCAATTTCTATCCTCCAATTTACAAGAATATGTCTCCTTTAAATGCTAGAGACTGAAGATTCCATAAAGACAATCAAGGTTCACCTATTTTGCCTATGTAGACATTATGGATCACGTGTCTTTCAGTAGATTTTTATGTTTGACCTTTATTTTTTAATTTTTTTTAATTTTTTTTTATTTTTTTGTTTGTTTGTTTCAAATTTTTATTTAAATTCCACTTAGTTAACATGCAGTATCATGTCAGTTTTAAGCAAGAATATCATGATTATCAGTTACATACAACATCCATTGCTCATTACAACCAGTTCCCTCTTTAATTGCCATCACCTGTTTAACCTGCCCCCCCACCTCCCCTCCAGCAACCCTCAGTGTGTTCTCTATAGTTAAGATTCTGTTTTATGGTTTGTCTCTCTTTTTCCCCTATTCATTTCTTTGTTTCTTAAATTTCACATAGGCATGAAATTATATTGTATTTGTCTTTCTCTGACTGAGTTATTTAACATAATAGTCTCTACCTCCATTCAGGTCATTGCAAATGGTAAGATCTCATTCTTTCTCAGCCTGAGTAATATTTCATTGTACACATATACCACTTCTTCTTTGTCCATTCATCAGTCAATGGACAATTTGGCTCTTTCCAAACTTAGGTATTGTTGATAATGCTTCTGCAAATATCAGAGTGCATGAACCCCTTTGAATCAGTATTTTTGTATCCTTTGGGTAAATACCTAGGTGAATTTCGTGGATCCACCTAGATGATGGGTCACAAGTTAATACTGTTTTTTATTTTCTGAGGAACTTCTGTACTGTTTTCCAGAGTAGCTGCACCAGTTTGCATTCCCACTAATAGTATAAGAGGGCTCCCCTTTTCCCTTTCTCCACATTCTTTCCAACAACCTGTTATTTCCTATGTTGTTAGTTTTAGCCCTGATAGGTGTAAGGTGTTATATCTCATTGTAGTTTTCGTTTCTATTTCCCTGATGATCATGATGTTGAGCATCTTTTCATTGGTCTGTTGGACATCTATATGTTTTTGGAGAAATGTCTATTCATCTCTTCTGCCCATTTTTAACTGGGCTATTGTTTTTTGGGTGTTGAATTTGATAAGTTCTTTATATATTTTGGATACTAATCCTTTATTAGATGTGTCATTTGCAAATATTTTCTCCCATTCAGAAGTTGCCTTTTAGATTTGTTGATTTTTTATTTTTCTGTGAAGAAGCTTTCTATCTTGATGAAGTTGCAGTAGTTTATTTTTGCTTTTGTATCTCTTGCCTTAGAGATGTATTGAGTAAGAAGTTGCTATGGTTAATGTTAAATAGGTTTCTAGCTGTGTTCTTCTCTAGAATTCTGATGGTTTTCTATCTCAGATTTAGATCTTTCATCCATTTTGAATTTATTCTTGTGTATCATGTAAACAATGGTCCTGTTTCATTGTTTTTGCATGTTGCTGTTCAGTTTTCCCAACACTTTTTTGGAGAGACAGGTTTTTTTCCCATTTGATACTCTGCCCTGCTTTGTTAAAGATTAGTTGACCATATAGTTGAGGGTCCATTTCTGGATTTTCTCTTCTGTTCCATTGATCTATGTTTCTGTTTTTGTGCCACAACCATACTGTCTTCATCACTACAGCTTTGTAATATCATTTGAATTATGGAATTGTGATGTGTCCAACATTGGTTTTCTTTTTCAAAATTACTTTGGCTATTTGTGGTCTTTTGTAGGTCCCTACAGATTTTAGGATTGTTTGCTCTAGCTCTGTGAAAATGCTCTCAGAATTTTGATTGGGATTGCATTAAATGTATACATTGCTTTGGTTAGTTTGGGCATTTTAACATTGTTTGCTCTTTTAATCCATGAGCATGGAATATTTCTCCTTTTGCTTATATGAAATACCCACAGATATTATCCTCAATTGGGAAAAACTGGGAGCTTTCCTTTTTGGTCAGGAATAAGACAGGGATATCCACTCTCACCACTGTTATTTAATACTGTAGTGGAAGTCCTAGTCTTTCAGCAATCAGAAAACAATAAGAATAAAAGGCATCCATATCAGCCAGGAGAAGTCAAATTTTCACTATTTGCAGATGCAATATACTCTAGGTAGAAAACCTAAAACACTCTACCAAAAACTGGCTAGAACTGATATATAAATTCAGTAAAGTCACAAGATCAAAGTCAATGTACAGAAATCTGTTGCATTTCTGTACACCAATAATTAAACATCACAAAGGGAAATCAAGACATTGATCCCATTTACAATTGCATCAAAAACCATGAGATATCTAGGTATAAACCAAACCAAAGTGGTAAATAATCTTTACTCTGAGAACTTTAAAACACTTATGAATGAAATTGAAGATGATGCAAAGAAATCTTTTAATATGATCTTTTATTTTATTTTTTAATAATATCTTGCTTAGAGGAAATATTTTTAATTTTGATAATGTCCAATTTATGTTTTATTTTATGAATGTTTCTTTTTTATCATGCCTTTTTTATATTTGGATTCAATGAGCTAAAAAATTATATCTATAGTTATGATCAGCATTGATCTCCAGTTTTCTTGTAATGATTTGGTTTTAGTATCATTGTATTGTATGTTGTGTAGAATGAATTGTCATGTTTATCCTTTTTAACTTTTACAAGAGATTGTGTAGAATTGTATTATTTCTTCTGGAAATGTTTGGAAGCATTTAACGGTGAAATTATCTGAATAGACCTAGTGCTTTTTTCGTGGGAAAGTTTTTAACTGAAACTTCAAGTTCTTTAATAGATAGAAAGTCCTTGTAGTTACCTACTTCTTAAGTAAGCTTTGGAAACTTGTGTTTTTGCAAACATCCATTTAATTGGTTGTCACTTTATTAGCATAAATTTGTTCATAATATTCCCTTACTTTCTTTTTAAGTCCTTCGGATCTGTGGTAACAACCTCTTATATTTCTGCGGTATCAATAATGTGTGACTTTCTCTTTTTTGCTTATTCAGTCTGGCTAGAAGATTAGCACCTTAATTGATCTCAAAAACAGAGGTTTTAAATTAACTTTATACATTTTCCTTTGTTTGCTATTTTATTGCTTTTTGCTCTTAACTTATCATTTTAATCTCTCTGCATATTTGGGGTTTATTTTTTTTAAAGATTTATTTATTACTTTGAGGGAGAGGGAGAACATGTGCATTGGAGCAGAGGCAGAGGGCAAAAAACTTCAAGCAGACTCCCCACCAACCATGAGATCGTGATCTGAGCCAAAACCAAGAGTCTGTTGCTAACTGACTGAGCTACCCAGATGCCCCTGGGGGTTATTTTTATTTATTTATTTGTGTGTGTGTGTGTGGTTTCACAAGACAGAGGTAAAACCCTTTGGCTTGAAATATCTTTTTGTCCACTGCAGGTACTTAGGTACCTAATTGCATGTAAACACTGTATTTAAATGTATTACATATGTTTTGATTTGTATTCACTTTAAAATGTTTTCTGGTTATTTTTGTTTCATCTTTATTTATTTATTTTTTTTTTGGAGTTTGTATTATTTTTCTGATAACAGCTGTATTGATATGACTCACACATTTAAATTAAATGGTTTACATTTTACTCACAGGGTTGTTCAAACATTGGCACAATATATTTCGGGATCTTTTCACCATTTCCAGAGGAAGTCCCAACCTAACCAACCACCAATCTAGTTTCTGACTGTATGGTTTTGAATGCCCTGGATATTTTATGCAAATGGAGTAAGATAATATGTCGTCTTTTGTGACTGGCTTTTCTTCCTTGGCTCAATCTTTTCAAAGTTCCTCCATGTTATAAATTGTAAAGGCACTTGGTTTCTTTTTTTCTAAGTACACACCATTAAATGGATACACTGCATCTTGTGGTATAAATTTTTTTGAATTCCAGTTTATCTTTTTCTTTTGTCATTTGTGCTGTTGGTGTCATATTTAAGAAGTCATTGCCAAACCCAAGGTGACAATGTCTTGCTATTTTCTTCTTAAGTTTTATAGTATTATTTCTTACATTTATATCTATGATTTACTTGGAGTTAGTTCTGTGTCTTGTGTGAGATAGGGATCCAATTTCATTTCTTTAAATGTGAACATCCACTTGTTCTAGCATTTGTGGAAGAGATTATTGGTTCTCTGTAGAACATCTTGGCAACCATGTTGAAAATCAAGTGACCATAAATATGAGAGTTATTTTTGCATTCTCTTCATTGCAATATATGTGTCATATATATGCACCTGTCATGAATTTAAACGCAGTCATTTATCTCTATACCCTAATTCATTGTTGTTCTTTCACATGTCACTTTTATGAGTGACATTTATTACATTTGCATTTAAGTCTTTTTATTCCACTTGGTTAGCAGTTAAAAATAAAGGGGCGGTTGTCCTGTTAAGATGTGAACTCTGAGAAACAAACTGAGGGTTTTGGAGGGGAGGGGGTGGGGGGTTGGGAGAGCCTGGTGGAAGGTATTAAGGAGGGCACGTATTGCATGGAGCACTGGGTGTGAGCATAAACAATGAATCTTGGAACACTGAAAAAATAAATTTAAATGAAAAAATGATCTTTTCAAGCTACTTTGTTGAAGAATTTTGATAACTCAGAGCCATAAGATTGTAGGTGGGGAGGAACAAGGAATAGCCTTAAAATTCTTTCTCTCCTTGAACTTACTAGCCTTTGAACAATTTCTTCTTTTAGCCTATACCACTCCTCTAAAGAATTCAAATGCTATCTATAATAGTGTTGTGTTCATTAGATGTCCAGAACTTATTCATCTTCTTTTTTTTTCAAGATTTTATTTATTTATTTGACAGACAGAGAGAGAGAGAGATCACAAGTAGGCAGAGAGGCAGGCAGAGAGAGAGAGGGAAGCGGGCTCCCTGTTGAGCAGAGAGCCTGATGCAGGACTCGATCCCAGGACCCTGCAATCATGACCTGAGCTGAAGGCAGAGGCTTAACCCACTGAGCCACCCAGGTGCCCCAACTTATTTGTCTTCTAACGGGAAGTCTGTACTATCAGAAGAGCATCATCCCAGTTTCCACTCTTCTCAACCCCTGGTAACCTTGGTAACCACCTTTCTACTCTCCATTTCTTTGAGTCTGGCTTTTTTAGATTCCACATACAAGAGATATCATACAGTTTTTATCTTTCTCTACCTGACTTACTTCACTTGGCAAATCCTCTAGGACCATCCACAGTGTTGTAAATGGCAGAATTTCATTCTTTCTCATGGCTGCATAATATTCCATTGTATATGTATACCATATACTTGAAATTTACTAAGAGAGTAGGTCTTAAAAATTCTCACCACAAAAAAGAAATGTTAGTTACGTAACTTGATGGAGGTATCAGCTAATACTGCTGTGATAATCACATGCCAATATTTGTTTATCAAATAAACATGTACACTTAAAGCTACACAGTGTTACATGTCAATTATATTTAAATAAATCTGGAAGAAAAATAATTCAAATGCTCCTCATATTGACATAAGGGTAAGTGAAAGGAGAATGCAAAATAATTACCAAATTTTTCTTCCAGCATATTAAAATGTATAGAGTTTTTTTGGATTTTTAAAAGTGAGACATATTTATATTTATTTATATTATCTTTATACAATATATTATATAAAAGTATATATAAAAATATATATATATATCAGTGAAGGATTTCTTTTTAGATTTTATGAGTGAAGGATCTTAATTTGACTTTTAAAAATATTCATTCACATGTAGAATATAGAATTTAGGAAACAAAATGAATGAACATGGAAGAAAGAGAAGGAAACCAAGAAACACTCCTTTTTTTTTTTTTTTAAAGAAATAGTCTCTTAAGTGTTGAAAACAAACTGATGGTTGCTAGAGGGGAGGTGGGTGGAGAAATGGATTAAATAGGTAATGCGGATTAAGAGCGGCACTTGCTGTGATGAATACTTGGTGTTGTATGTAAGTAATAAATCATTAAATTCTGCACCTGAAACTAATATTACACTGCATTTTAACCTACTGGAAGTTAAACTAAAAACTTGCAAAGAAAAAAGAAAATAAATATTCCTAATGCCTTCTTGGGATATTCCTTACAGTAATTTTTTTACTTTTAAATTGATTCAAATGTTGTCTAAGACTAAAGTCCCCATCAGAGGGAGCTGTTTACTTAGATTATCACTGAAACATTAATTTCCAATTGATAGGGACCTCCTTGGACCACTCTATACCTTACTTCATGTAAAACAGATTAGTATTTAATTGTTACAGTTTTGATACAGAAGAAAATTCTTATTTTTAGGACAGTTGTAATTGTAAGAAGGCCTTCCCCTGAAGACCCAAAAGTTCCTTCTCTCTTTTACTATGAGTTATATTCTAAGTTGTGTAGAAAATTTATGAACTAGAAAATCTCTGAGGGAACACATTTTTCCTAGAAGTACCATTGATAGGACAGTTGATAGGATTTTACAAAGTAGGGTAAACAAACCTCAGATTACTGCCCTTCTCCTTGAATGTGACAAGTACTGTGACATTGTGGGATTTGCTAGGACATATTTCTAAGTTCTGTTGTCCAGAAATGAAATTGTTCATTTGCTTTAACCCCAGGATTTTTATACTTTTGATCTGCTCAGAAATTTCATATTATGACAAGATTTGAGCACAGGAAAGAGTAACTCTTAATCACAACCACTTATTTTTTGAGCTGAGGATGGGAATTAAATGCACTGGTCACACAAGTCATGGATTGGCAGGTCCTTTTCTTCTTCATTTTTACTCAGGTTGCAAGAGAAAAATAAAATTAAGCTTTTAATCATTACTTCCATTTGCAGTTTATAGTTATGCTTTCTTTAAGATAGGGAGCTTTGGTTTTCTCAAGGATACCCTAGTGCCTCTTTTTAAGTACCACATGCAGAAGTGGAGTTTCCTAGCAGGACTTTTAACATCATTTCATACAATTAATCATCTACTATTTACCTTGGTCCTTTCCCAAATTTTCCATTTTGATTTCTATCACATTTTGTAACCTAATTTTGTGAGTGTAGAAGTTTCAAAATCATATACGGTATGTTGGAAGTATCCTAAACACAGATATTAGATATAGATCTTAGATCATAGATAGAGCATGAAGAAAGACTTTTAAAGTAAAGTCTGCTATAGACTGAATCTGGCTTTCTCAAATTCCTATGTTGAAACTTAATCCTTAGTATGATGGTATTAGCAAATGAGAACTCTGGCAGTTGATTAGGTCATGAGGGTGGGGCCTTCATGAATGGGATCAGTGCCCTTATAAAAGAGATATCAGAGAGTTCCCTTTTTTCCTTTGGTCATGTGAGGACAGAGCAAGAAGACAAACAGTCTATGAAGCAGAAAAAGAGACCTCACCAGAGTTGAAAAGTCTCCTGGTACCTTTATCTTGGATTTCCCAGATTCCAGAACTGTGAGAAATAAATTTCTCTTGTTTATAAGCCCCCAATCCATGGATTTGTTATAACAGCCCAGAGACTAACATGTGCCCAAGTGGTCTTTTCTATCTTTTTCCCTTCAGAGTTGACATTAAGAAGGGCACTTGATGTAATGAGCACTGGGCATTATACACAACTGTTGAATCACTAAATTCTACCCCTGAAACTAATAATACATTATATGTTAAATTAATTTAAATAAAACATTAAAATAAAAATCTGTAATTGTGGTAGGTACAGTCATTGTTTTATGTTTGGAGCCATGTCTTATTTTAAGCAGTTTTCACATTTGGAGAAATTCAGAGACTATTACTTTTTTACTACTAACGGAATCCCCTCTGTATGAGTAGAGAATGATGCTTCTGCCCTCCTCTGCTACTAAATATAAGTGTGTGTGTAAATATATGCTTATGTGTTCTTCAGATGAATAAGAATTCAGAATTCATCAGGGATACTAGCTTCTAATTTTCTTTCCTTGTACTATTTTTGTCTGGATTTGGTATCAGGGTAATGGGGGCCTCATAGAATGGATTTGAAAGTCTACCCTGTTCTTTACTTTTATGGGACTTGAGAAGGACTGGTGTGAATTCTTCTTTAAATAGTTGGTAGAATTTATGCTTGAAGCTTAGATTTTCCTTGTTGAGAGGTTTTAGATTATTGATTTAATCATGATACCCCTTACAGTTCTGTTCAGAATTTCTATGTATTCATGATTTATTTTAGCAGGTGGTATGTTTCTAGGAATCTATTCATTTCATCTAGATTATCTAGTTGGTGTATAAATGTTCATATAATCTTATTATCCTTTACTTTTTATTTCTGTGACATCAGTTTTATTGTCTCCTCTTTCATTTCTAATTTTACTTATTGGGATCTTCTCTCTTTGTTCTTATTTAGACTTGCTGAGGGCTTGCCAATTTTATCTTATAAAACAGCTCTTATTTTCAGTGATTTTACTATTATTTTCTATTTTCTATTTGATGTATTTCTGCTTTATTTGTTCTTTTCTTTCTAGTTCCTTCAGGTATAAAGGTAGGTTGTTGAATCAAGTGTCTCTTCTTTTTAAATATAGATGTTTATCATAATAGATTTTCTTCTTGGTGTACATGTGTAAGCCTAGCACACACCCTCACATATTTTCCTCCTTGGTCATATACTCACATACATTATTGGGGCTGTAGTTTTGATTTAAAAGAAATATTTCTGACGTTTTGCTTTTGTCACTTAAAAAGGCTTTATTTAATGCATACATGTGTTTTGTGTCTATTAACATTTTTAGTTATAGCTACTTTTAATACTTTTATCTTTTAACTTTCATATCAAAATTAAAAGAAATTCACCCACCACTTTTATAATGCAATATTCTGTACTGTTATATGTGTTTACCTTTATCAATTTATTTTAGACTTTTTAAAGTTAACGTGATGTTATTTAGTGTCTTTCTTTATAACAGTTCTTATGAGGCAGGTTTAGTGGTGATGAACTTCTCCAGTTTTTTGTTCATGTAAGAAAAAAATGTTGTCTCTTCTCCTTTTGGTATTTATAGTATTCTTGGTGGACCCCCTTTTTTTTCTTTCAGTTCCTTGAATAGATCATCCCACTCTCTTCTGACCTGCAAGATTTCTGTTGAAATCCGTTGAATTCTGCTGAAAAATCCATTGATGTTCTTATAGGGGTTTTATTGTATGGGATAAATTGCACGTTTCTTGTACCTTGAAAGTTCCCTTTGTCTTTACTTTTCAGTAATTTGATTATAATGTGTCTTGGTGTGGATTTCTTTGAAGTCTTTTTTTTTTTTTTTTTTTTTTGCAGGGGTGGGGGTAGGGATCATTTTTGCTTCCTGAATCTGGATGTTCATTTCCTTCTACAGATTTGGGGATTTTTAAGCATTTTTCCTTTGATAACTCTTTCAGGTCATTTACCAGCTCTTCTTTGGGGATCCCTATAATGCATATATTGGTCCACCTGACATTGCCCAATAATTCTCTTATTTTCTTTACTATTTTTCATTCTTCCTTTTGCTACTTTGATGAGTAATTTCAAATGGCTTTTTAAAAAAATTCTATGATCCTTTCTTTGGAGTGATCTACTCTGCTGTTTTAACCCTCCAGTAATTTTTCCAGTTGGTTATTCTGTTCTTCAGCCACAGACTTCTTCTTGGTATTCTTTAGAGGTTTCTGTCTCTTGTTTGATATTCTCAATTTTTTATATGTATTGTTCTCTGACTGCAATGAACCTTATTATAACAGCTATTTTGAATTCTAAGTCAGGTAAATGATATATTTCCTTTCATTAGGGACAGTTTGTGGAGATTTATATTGTCTGTTTGGGGAAATACTGAGACTCCCTGGGCTTGTTTCTGGACATTAGACAAAATATCTACCTGTCCTAATCTTAATGGACTAGCCTTGCACTAGAGAAGACCCACACAGTAAGCCTGGCCAGATGGTGGGAGCCTCTTACTTTTCTCGTCATTCCATCCGACTTTACTTTGTTCTTTTTGCTTCATTTCTTCTGGAGTATGTCAGGTCCCATCAGCACCCTAAAACAAAACAAGCAAGACTGAAGCCAATTCCTCAGGCAACTTATTCTGTAATAAGTTGGGTCATTAGATACATGATTGGAGGAAAAGAGTTTTCTACTGCTAGCTGTGTGCTGAGCCAGTGGTATGTGTGTGTGGTGGGTAGGTAGCTATTGTGATTTCCAACCCAAACTGCAGTCTCTGGTCTCTCTTACCTTGTGCAGCTAAACTATGCCATGTTCCATGTCCCCTCACCTTTCTGAGACATACAGTACAAAAGTTAGTCTTATGGGTAGCTCCTAAACAACTTGAGGCTTTGGATGTATGGTACACCTCTTTCCTTTTCCAGGGAGTAGCTAGGAACTGGGGGATTTTTGTCCCAATCACATGTGCTATGCCAACGTAGGTATTATGACAAGAGGTTATCTCGAATATTCCTAAAAGCTTCAATATGTCTGGTTTCATGCATGCACTGGGTGCCTGACCGTCTTAGCCAGTTTCTAGATTTCTTATAAAGGGAATCAGTATACAAATTGGTTTTGAATTAGTGTGTCATGTAGAAAAGTAGAGATTAAGGCTTCCTCTTCCACCAGTTTGCAGAATGGGAAATGGGTCTTGGCTATTCCTGAGGGGAGGTATGATCCCTACAGGGAAGGGAAAAATTGATCAAATTGTTGAATCCCTAAGAAACTGAAGACAGATTATGGTCCAGGGTATTTATAGAATCCCCACAGTTTCTGATTACACTTAGAGGTTTTCCTTGGGGAAGACACTGAGCAAGATTCTGCCTTGTTTACAACCAAGTACATTATATAATCACACTCACATTATATCTTCTGTGACTTACCAAGTGGCAAAAATGATAATAGTAAAGACTGTTTTTGTCTACTGTTTAAGGGAACTCAAAGTCATAATCAGAAATTATGATCTACAGTTCTAAATGATTTTCTAGCATATATCAGCAATTAAGTGTTGGCTGCATTTTCTTTGAGGAACCAAATCTCACAGTCTGAAATTGTCCTTCCATGACAATGGGAGTAATAACAATAATAAGGAAGCACCAAAGTTTTCTGGCTTAAGGTGGGTGAACTTCTAAATTTCATTTTTATTCATGTCCTCCTTTTTTGAGATGGAGGTCTGAGGATCAAAGGTATGTCACTTTCCCCAGTTTTGCAGTCCTGAATCCCAAGTGAAATTGAGAAAAATCTGTCAGGAGCTGGGAGTGTTCAGAGAAATTGTAGGTGGTGGTCAAAAATGCATTCTGTCCGTCATTAAGTTCCTCTCCGTGGGAAAACTCTTGCTACTCCAGATTTGTGACTTTGATTCTGTGACATGGAGCAGTAACTTCCCGTAGACTGGTCCCTTAGTTTTGGATTAGAAACAATCTACTTGGTTTCCACCACACCAAGTCCAATCTGCATAGAAGCCAGCTCCAGGTCTCAGCTTCCAGTTTTATTGCTGAAGAGAGGGCTCAAGTGAATGAAAATGATTGAGGAGAGAAAGATAATTCTGTCCTGGTGCAAACTTCTCCCTTATCTTTTTTTTTTTTTTTTCCCAACTGTTACATTTACATTTGGCAGTATTTCCCTTTACTCTATAGACTGTTTTGAAGTTCTTTGTTACTTAGTTTACAGAGCCCAATAAGGAGCAGTCTGAGTCACTCAGTCTCATAATAATGGTAAAAGAGTTTGTGGGTCCAGGTTGGACTAGTCTTTTATCTTCCCTCTACATACACCACACTTGGGAGAGGAGATATGGTGGAAAAATCTGGGTTTTTCTCTTTCTAACTTTTTCTTTCTGTGCTCACAGATCCCCTTTGAGAAGAATGGCTCATGGAAATTCTTCCTTTGTGACTGAATTCATTCTGGCGGGGCTCACAAACCTTCCAGATCTCCAGCTCCCCCTGTTCTGTCTCTTTCTCGTCATGTACGTGGTCACTGTGTTGGGAAATTTGTGCTTGATAAATCTAATAGGGCTCAATTCACACCTGCATACCCCCATGTACTTTTTCCTCTTGAATTTGTCCTTCATAGACCTCTGTTATTCTTCTGTGTTTACACCCAAAATGCTGATTAACTTCACATCAAAGAAGAATATTATCTCCTACAGGGGATGCATGACCCAGCTTTACTTTTTCTGTTTTTTCGCTATTTCTGAAGCTTATGTACTGACATCAATGGCCTATGATCGTTATGTGGCCATCTGTAACCCACTCTTATATAATGTTGCCATGTCCCCCAAAGTGTGTTCCATCCTTATACTTGGTTCATATTTAATGGCATTTTCGGGTGCCATGGCTCACACAGGATGCATGCTGAGACTGACCTTCTGTGATGCAAACACCATCAACCATTATTTGTGTGACATTCTCCCTCTGTTCCAGCTCTCCTGCACCAGTACCTATGTCAATGAGCTGGTGGTTTTCATTGTGTTGAGCATCAATGTGATTGTGCCCACTGTTACCATTTTTGTCTCTTATGGTTTCATCCTATCCAGCATCCTGCACATGAGCTCCACTGAGGGCAGGTCGAAAGCCTTCAGCACGTGCAGCTCCCACATAATTGCTGTTTCTCTATTCTTTGGCTCCTGTGCTTTTATGTATCTTAAACCATCTTCTGCTGGGTCTATGGATGAAGGGAAAATCTCTTCTATCTTTTACACTAACACAGTTCCCTTGATGAACCCCTTCATTTACAGCTTGAGAAACAAAGATGTTAAACTTGCCCTTGGGAAAATTCTGAGTAGGAAACAGTTTTAATAGGAAAGAATGTCTCTTTGCTGTTAGTTACACAGCAGGGAGGTTTTTTGTTTGTTTGTTTGTTTAGTGTGTGTGTGTGTGTGTGTGTGTGTGTTTTCAGCAGGGAGCTTTTATGTGTTTCAAGAAAATATTTTCAGGGGTAGCCTTCTTCGCCTATTTTTTTCTGAACATAGTCAAAGAGATTTGGGTCTTCTCTCTGTAATTTACTAGGTCTTTTTTTTTCATCATTTGCACAATGCCTTCAATTTTTTCCTGTTTATCAACAGGAATGTAATATCTGAGTTTAAAATTTTTTTCATTTAAACTTCTTTTTTCCACTGGAAAAAGATGAATAGTCTCTAAATTATTGAATTGAGCAACAACAGAATTGACACTGTAGCACTGGGCTTGTTCTTATCAGCCACTTGCTATTAGAAGCACAAATCAGATAGTGTGATAGTATGTGTATACTCCTGTTTCTTTGCTCTGATTGGCAATAATATATCTGTTTTTTTCTTAATTTATTTACTTTAGAGGGAGTAGGGAAGAGGGAGAGGAGGAGAGAATTCCCAGCAGACTCTGTGCTGAGCATGGAGACCAATATCAGGACTCAGATCAGGACCCTGAGATCACAATCTGAGCTGAAACCAAGAGTTGGACACTTAACTACCTGCGCCCCATAGGTGCCCCAAGAATATATCATTTTTTAAGTGGCAGAAATAGAAGTTTTAATAAAGACTATTATTTTTAATCTATTTTGCATCTGTAATCATTTTGCTGGAGGCTTCTTTTGGCAAAGAGTTGGTTTTATTCTTAGGCAGTCAAAGTAGCACGTAGCTGATCAACAAAACGTATTTACTGTATGGATGGGAAAATGAAGATCAGAGTAGTTAATAATTCACCCAAAGTCACACAGCTGCACAAAGACAAGGTCTAGAGTATCCTCTCAGTCTTCTGATTTCAACTCTACTGTCTTTATGATATGCTTTGCTTCTACTCTATTATTTTGTTTCAATAAACAAGGACTATGAGAAAACACTTGTAGTTTGAAGGTTATTTCTACATTGTCCCAGGATGACGTGTGAATTTCTCTCATGCTGGATATTACATTTTTATTTTTTGTTTAGGAAAACAAACAGGTTGTCCCTTCTTTTTTTAGTACTGAGATACATAAGATTTATTTATTTATTTATTTTTATTTTTGATTTAAACTCAATTAGCCAATATATAGTACATCATTAGTTTCAGATGTATTTTCAATAATTTATCAGTTGCATGTTATACCCAGTCCGCATACAATCGCATGCCTTCCTTAATGATTCATGAGATTTAAAATAGGAGTTTTCTCCTTATTCAGAATATATGACTTTATTCAAACAGATAAGCAGTAGTGAACATTTAGCAGCTATGCAATGAAAAATTTAAAAACATGGCTTTTGTATTTCGTTTTACTTAAACACCACTAAATTTAACAATAATCATTTTTTTGTTAATAAACCGAGTTTCCATATCTAGGTCATTGCTTCATTTCACTCTTTTCCTCTAATTAATTTTGACTTAGACCTGTTGTCAAAATATTAGTTGAGAACTCTAAGGCTTGATCTGTATCTACATTTAGAATTCTTTTTTTAAAATTAATTTCCTGAGGTACGATAGGTTACAAATACTTCATCGAAATGAATGGAAAATTGAGCAGGGAATTAAAAGAAAATAAATATTGAAGTGCCAGCTTCCCTTAGTAGGAAATGAAGAAGCAGATGTGTTGTGTTCCTCCAGGAACCCGACTGGTTTCATGACCATAAATTTACTGTCATCTTAAAATAAAAATGTTTAAATAGCTCTTAAGCAGATTCTTCAAATAGAATATTTTAGAGTCAGTCAAATTAAACTTGCATTTTAAGAGATTTACTCATAGCAGCCACATCCCAGCTACCTGGCATGTAAGAAAAAGCAATCCAAAGAGGAGAAAACTCCTATGTGAAGGAATGTGTTAAATATTGAGAATGCAGGGGCACCTGGGTAGCTCAGTGGGTTGAGCCTCTGTCTTTGGCTTGGGTCCCATTCTCAGGGTCCTGATATAGAGTCCCACATCTGGCTCTCTGCTTGGCAAGGATCCTGCTTCCCCCCACCCTCCTCTGACTGCCTCTCTGCCTACTTGTGATCTCTCTATCCAATAAATAAATAAAATCTTTAAAAAAATATTGAGGATGCAAAGGTAAATTGGACATGGGTCCTAATTCATTGAGAAGGTGATGTTTAAAGTGAGTATTTAGAAAAAATCTTTTTTGTCTCTTGCAGAGACAGAGAACATGCAGGAGTACTAGTGTGGGAGGAGGAAGAGCAGAAGGAGAGAGAGAAGCAGACTCCCCACTGAGCAGGGAGTCTGTCCTGGTCCTCAATCTCAGGACCCTGAGATCTTGACCTGAGCCAAATGCAGATGCTTAACGGACTGGGCCACCGAAGTGCTGCCCCTGGAAAAGTTTCCTTTTAAGGAAGTTTACTGTCCAGTGCAAAAGCTCCTAAGGTGATACTTCTGGCATGTTTGAGAATACAGAAAGGAATACTGTATTAAATAGAAGGAATAAAAGAGAGAGTTGAAGGAGCTGAGGACAGACATGTAGCAAGAAACAAGATCATGGTGGAAATTGTTGGTAATTGTGAAAGTTGGACTTTTATTAAGTGAAATGGAGTACTGGATTAAAACGTAATACATAATATATACATACACATAAAGCATATATACAGTATAGACATATAATACCCCATATATCACAACTATGACACTACCACCTTGATTTGAGAAACTATTGTCTCTGACTTGCATTAACACAAGACCCTCCTAATTAAATGCCTGCTTCATCCAATAAACCTCCTACAGTTTATCTCCTAAAAGCAGCTAGTAAAATTTTTTTCCCCCAAAAGATACTGTAGGCAAATCAAGAGACCCAGTGTTCTTTCCCTCCTTTATCATTAGTTATGTTCTAGGCTGTTTAGAGAATCCATGACCTAACAAATATCAGAGGCAAAAGCAACCTGATGCAGGACTGAATCCCAGGACCCTGAGCCAAAGACAGATGCTTAACTGACTGAGCCACCCAGTGGCTCCGTGTTGCAGAATTTCTTAGCAAGAATTTAATCCTCAATTTATATAATTAATAATTTTCTGTTTACCTTAGATCCCTTTCCAAAATTCTGCATAATGAAATTTCCCTTCTCTTACCTAATTTGGTTAGTCTAGCAGTTTCAAATATTATACAATATATTGGGAAGATTCTAAATAAGAGATAGAAAACTACGAAGACACTTCAAGGAAACCTAAAATTAAAATTTCAAAAGGTATAATCTTAATTATGATCCATCAGATACTTAGTGCCTGGCAATCTGTTCCATCTCTCTTTTAGGAGTTGCCATGAAAAAGAAGTTACACACACACACACACACACATATGGTAGCATGAGTTCTTGTTTTCTGCTTGGAGACACTATTTTATGCAGTTTGAAACATTCAGTGTCTGATGCTTTTTTACTAATAGGACCCTCTCATGTTACAGAATGATGTTCCTCCTCTCTTCACCACATACATATAAGTAGTGTATGTGTAAATATATACTTATATGAGTTTATTTATCTGCACACAAACACAACTGCACACAAATACATTTACAACATGACTTGACTATCTTGAGGCAATTGGGTTGATTTACAGCTTAAAACAGTGAATTTACTTTAAAAAATAACTATTTTTTCTATATTTAAACTGAAAAACATAATCCTGGCCCCTGTGTGGCTCAGTGGGTTAAAGCCTCTGCCTTCGGCTCAGGTCATGATCCCAGGGTCCTGGGATCCAGCCCAGCACTGGGCTCTCTGCTCAGCAGGGAGACTGCTCCCCCCCCCACCGCCTGCCTGTCTGCCTACTTGTGATCTCTATCTGTCAAATAAATAAATAAAATCTTAAAACAAACAAACACAATCCCTGTTCTAAATACCTTTACAAACTCTTCGTAGGTGGCAGATTGTGTTGATGCTCTATCCAATAGGTATCACTCCTCCAAATATTCTTAATGACAGAAACTTCCTTTTCTTTGATAGAGGCTGAAAATGGGAGATTCTTATTTTTGTCAGTTTTCCTTGCAGCTGTGTTGGCCATGTGGCATAGCCGTATGACTGCGAAGCCATTAAGGACATAATCTATTGGCATCTGGAGATGATTTACTTCATACTACAAGGAGATAATGTGAAAGAATTCTTTTGCCTTGTTCCTTGCTTTCTTCTTTGGATATATTGGTGTTTAGATGTCATTCTTGGAGCTATGGCGACTGTTCCATGACCATGAGATACCAAGCCCGAGAAGGAAGGCCAACAAATGAGGATGGGGAAATGGAAGAGACTGAATTCTTGATGAGAATGATTAGTTGCTGAACCAAACCTAGGATAATCTAGTTTTAAGCTAGATGAGAGAAACAAGCTCCTGTTTAAAATGGGTTTTTAATTGAGCATTCTGCAACCTGAAGCTAGAAACTTTCTAACTAGTAACACAGGTTGAAGGTTACCTTCCCAGGATATTAAATAAGAAATATGTTACTTAAATAAATGACCATTGTCATGAAATTCTTATTCCCTTTTGGAAAACACTGAGGAGAGAAACTGTAATTTATCATGAGGAGATAGTAAGTTTGTGCAGATTTAAACTTAAATTTTACCTATTATCTTTGGTTCCCCTGGACTATGATCTTTGTTCACTATACCCTATGGTCTTAGAAATATAAACATTCTCCAATATTTTTTTAAAGATTTTATTTATTTATTTGACAGACAGAGATCACAAGTAGGCAGAGAGGCAGGCAGAGAGTGAGAGGGGGAAGCAGGCTCACTGCTGAGCAGGGAGCCCGATGTGGGGCTCAATCCCAGGACCATGGGATCATGACCTAAGCTGAAGGCAGAGGCTTTAACCCACTGAGCCACCCAGGTGCCCCTCCAATATTTTTTAATTTTATTTGTGGAAATGCCAGAAGTTTGTATAACCCTTAATGTGTGCAAAATACTTAATCAAAATAGTTCTTTCAAGTCTTCCTACTAAGTAGAGCTCTGACTCAATTTCTTCTTTAATTTTATCCAAGAATTAAACATAATTTTGAGACTTACACTTTTATTACAAAATATTGATTGTCGAATGGGTAATGGAAAACCACTGAAAGTTCTTAAACTAAGGAGGGACAGAGTTTTGCTTTCAAAGATTATTCTAGCAGCAGTGCACATGGCTGAGTAAGAGGTACTATGTGGGAAAATGCTAGAATAGTAAGAGGTACTATAGTTTAGCAGTACAGTTCAGTTAAATTCTAAGAGCCTGTGTGGTAGCTGGATAGAAGTCACTATGGTCATAGGCATTGTTTCTTGGAAGGTGAGAAATGTGGAATGTTTTCTGAAGATTTGCATCCAAATAACAACATGATTTTCAGAAATATTTATTTAATTTCTTCTATATGCTCTGCACTGATCTTAACCACAGGAGAAAAGTACTAAGCAAGACAGAGGAGATGTTTGTCCTTATAGAACTTACAGTTTATAGGGGAACATAGAAATTAAGGGGGGAAAAAGTCTGATGAGTATTATGATGTATTCATAAGGGTATAAATAATGACCACTGACATTTATTGGCTATCATTATATGCAGGCACTGTTCTAATGATATTATTAAAGAAAGAGAGAGAGATAAAGAGAGAGAAAGAGACAAATCAAGAAACAGACTCTTAACTATAGAGAACAAACTAATGGTTCCTAGAGGGGAGGTGGGTGGGGGGATGGGTGCATTAGGTGATAGGGATGAAGGAGTGCACCTGGCGTGTTGAACACCAGGTGTTGTATGGAATTGTTGAATCCTTATATTGTAAACCTGAAACTAATATTACACTGCAGTTTAACTAAATGGAATTTAAATAAAAACTTTAAAAGCATAAAACAAAGATTTAATTAACACAACAACCCAAAGAAAGAGATGCTATTTTTGTCATCCTTATTATACAAAAATGAACCAGAGAAACAGAAGTTAACTAACTTGTCCAAGGTATTATTGGGAGTAAGAGTGGAAGTAGGAAGATGGGCTTCATACACATAACCTCTACCTCCATTGCCCCTACTCTTTTCTATGATGAAAAGAAATTGATAACCCCAGTTACTGAAGTGTTGCATAAAATGCTAATAAGCGGGTCTGGTAGAAATTTCCAGTAGGTGATTAAAAGTATAAACGTGAGAAGGAACATACAGAATTGAAAATTATTTTAGAGATATTCCAGGAGAGAGAACAACTGAGTTATTGCAATCTTTAAAAAATTTGAGATTAAGAAATAAGGAATCCTGGAGGCAGAACCCTTGCAGAAAAAAAGCCCATTTAGGATATGTGAACAAAGAAGGGATGAAACAACACTGTAGATTTCCATTCAGAGATAAAGGCAAGGGGAAGAAGGGACTTTACTTTGAATCTAGGGATGTATATTCCCTAGAGTGAAATGAAGATGAGTGAACTATTGAGTCCCTAAGGAACTAAAGACATGTCATGGCCCGGGGTACACAATCTCTTTATTTGTTTACACATAAAATCTGTTCCCTGAGGGAAAGGCTGAGCAAGCTTCTACCCTGTTTATAACCAAGTGTGTTATATCCTTAAATGCATTTTAAATCTATGTCCAATCAAGTAGTAAATGTGGTAATAATAAAGGCTTTATTTTTCTCTGCTTCTCAAGAGGACTCAAAGTCATAATCAGAAAGTATGATCAGAAGGATTTCAAGGGTATATCTGAATTTGAGTCAGGCTGAATCCTCTTAGAATCAAAGCCTCTGAGCCTGAAATTGCCTTTCCAGGACAGGGGTAAAGGTAAATTACCCCAGGAGAGGGGTAAATACCAAGGATAAGAGAGCTATGAGGCTTTCTGACCTAAGGAGGGTGAGTGAGTATCTGAATTCCATTTATAATAACATATTCCTGCTTTTGAGATGGAAGTTCAGAGGTCTGAGCTATGCCACTTTTTTTTCCCATTTTGTGCAGTATTGACATTCAAGTCAAGCTGGCAAGAGAAAGTGTTTGAGGGAGATAAGAGAATGTTCAGAGATTAGGGGCACAGGGGATACAGTATCTCCATCAGTAAGTTCCCCCTCTCTGGATGGAATTCTCACTCTTCCAGATTTATGGCTTTTACTCTGTGATATGGGGCAGTAACTCAACCCCTAGACCCTGGTCCCTCATTTAGGTAACAAAGAGTATTTTTAATTCTCACTCTATCAAGTGTAATCTGCATTTGAGGCCAGCACGGGATAACTAAGGATTCTGCCTCTAATTTTCCTGGTAAGGAGAGGGTCAAGTGAATGAAGAAATGGTGAGAAGGATGATTCTGTTCTGGTCCCAGCTTCTCCCTTCTCCCTTGATTTTTCCAGGAGTCATGTTTCCAGAGACCAATTTCAATGAACTTGCCTCTCTAGGTTAAATTTGTGCTGTGCTTTGCTAAATTTAGCTTATAAAGGCTTTAATAAAGGGAGAATTAATTAGTGGCCCTCAGGATCATGATAGTGGTAAAGACAGATTCTATGTGTCTAGGTTGGGCTAGTCTCAGGCACTTCCAGTGTATACACTCTCCTTAGTACAAGATCTTGCAAGGAGAGCTGAGTTGTTTCCTTATGTAACCCTATTTTTCTGTGCTCACAGATTGCCTTAGAGAAGAATGGCTCGTGGAAATGCTTCCTTTGTGACTGAATTCATTCTGGCAGGGCTCACAGACCTTCCAGATCTCCAGCTCCCCCTCTTCAGTCTGTTTCTAGTCACGTACATGGTCACTATGTTGGGAAATTTGTGCTTGATAATTCTAATAGGGCTCAATTCACACCTGCACACCCCCATGTACTTTTTCCTCTTCAATTTGTCCTTCACAGACCTCTGTTATTCTTCTGTGTTTACACCCAAAATGCTGATTAACTTCACATCAAAGGAGAATATTATCTCCTACAGGGGATGCATGACCCAGTTTTACTTTTTCTGCTTTTTTGCTATTTCTGAATGTTATGTGCTGACATCAATGGCGTATGATCGCTATGTGGCCATCTGTAACCCACTCTTATATAACGTTGCCATGTCCCCCAAAGTATGTTCCAGCCTTATGCTTGGTTCATATTTGATGGCATTTTCAGGTGCCACGGCTCACACAGGATGCATGCTGAGACTGACCTTCTGCGATGCAAACACCGTCAACCATTATTTTTGTGACATCCTTCCTCTGCTCCAGCTCTCCTGCACCAGCACCTATGTCAATAAGCTGGTGGTTTTCATTGTGGCGGGCGTCAATGTAATTGTGCCCAGTGTCACCATCTTTGTCTCTTATGGTTTCATCCTGTCCAGCATCCTGCGCATCAGCTCCACTGAGGGCAGGTCCAAAGCCTTCAGCACATGCAGTTCCCACATAATTGCTGTTTTCCTCTTCTTTGGCTCCTTTGCTTTTATGTATCTTAAACCATCTTCTGTTGAGTCTATGGGTAGGGGGAAAATCTCCTCTGTCTTTTATACCAATGTGGTTCCCATGATGAACCCTTTCATTTACAGCTTGAGAAACAAAGATGTTAAACTTGCTGTGAGAAAAATTGTGAGGAGGAGAGTGTTTTGATCAGAAACCATGTCACCAGGTAGTCACAGGACGGAGAGCTTCTGTTTTTAATTACAGTAACTTTATTGGCATTTTGCTTATCCTATTCCTTTCTTATCATGCTAAAGAAAAGTTGAATCTTCTCTCAATAATTTATTTTTGCTTTTTGTAGAGTAGGTCTCTCTTCACCATTGGCACACTTTCCTCTCCCTTTTTTTCATTTGGCAATACTATTAAGAAAAAAATTATTATCAGTTTTTTTGCTCTATCATTTGAACTTATATTTTTCTTTCTGGAAATAGAAGACTTGTCTACAAATGATCAGATCAAGGAACATTTGAATGATGTACTGTCTCTGCCTCTTGCCTTGGCAGCATGAAAGGGACAATGTTTTCCTACTCTCAACCTTCCAGCATTCACTTAACAAGAATGTGTCCCCTTTCATGACAGAGATGGAAGTTTCCATAAGGACTGTCAAGTAGAAATGACTTTGCATCTATAAACACTGTGCATCATGTCTTCTTTTCCAAAGAGTTTTCTTACCTTTGCATGGTCAACCCTGCACATAACAGGGTTGTCAAAATATGTTTATTCCATGGATTGAAAAGTAAAGCTGAAAGTGGCTAGTGACCTACAATTCTCTGTCTTCTGAAGGAAAAAGTCTAGACTAAATTCTTCATCTTCTGACTTCAAGCCTACCACTGTTTGTAGTGTACTTTGTTTCTACTTTATTCCATTACTTGTTGTTTCCATAAGACAAAAAACAAGAAAGCATTTCCAATTTGAAAATTGATTGTGCTTTGTTCCGGATGATACATGAATTTCTCTCAGGGTGGGTATTGCTTTTATTTGTTTTTTTGTTTGGGAAGACAGTTCGATGGTTTTTTTCTCCCCCGACTAGGAAAGGGAAGGCTTTTGGGACAAGTACAGTTCAGAAATGATTGGCTCAAATGAAATGATACTTCTTCAAAATCAAACAAAATGAATTTGTGATGGGAGTTAAGGAATACACTTGTGATGAGCACTGAGTGATGTATGTACAGAAGTGTTGAATCACTGTATTGTACACCTGAAACTAATACTACACTGTATGTTAACAAACTGGAATTCAAAAATATGGAGGACATTAGGAGAAGGAAGGGAAAATGAAGGGGAGGGAAATCGGAGGGGGAGATGAACCATGAGAGACTATGGACTCCGAGAAACAAACTGAGGGTTTTAGAGGGGAGGGATTTGGGGGATGGATGAGCTTGGTGATGGGTATTAAGGAGGGCATGTATTGCATGGAGCACTGGGTGTTATATGCAAACAAAGAATCATGGAACACTACATCAAAAACTAATGATGTATTGTATGGTGACTAATATAAAACAATACTTTAAAAAATTTAAATACTTTAAAAAATTAATTTGGGATGTTTGCACATACTTGTAATTCACAGAGCAAGGCATAGGAGGGAAAGGAGCCCAGAACATATAATCAGGCCAGGGTTCAACAGGACACATGGCTAATAAATATAAGGTCTTGGTGTGCAGAGTGGTCATGAGGATTTAAACCACTTTTCAAAATCAGTTTTAATCCTCTATATAGTGCTATAAAAATACAGTCCATAAAGCTTTCATAAGATTTATAATGTACAGTGTGCAGACAGTGGTAGTGTTTGGAGGCATGAAGTGGAAAGCTCGGGTCACATTTGGGGGACTAAGTAGATAGAGGATATTTCAAAAGATAAAGTAGTGAATAGTAATTAAAACTCGATTAAGGAAGAAGGAATCCAGAAAGCAAAATGATATGTGATAAAAGTCCATTCTTATGATTCTCCTCCTCTTCCTGGAAGGCCCTAGAAATATTATGGGGATCATAATATTTGGTATTTGGTATTAAAAAATAAAGTTTATTTATTTAAAAAATAAAGTTCGCCTCCCCAGGACTTGAAGACATGAGAACAATTAATTCAGTCCTGTTTTTTTGGAGGCACCTATATGCTACTTCTTACCTATTTAAGGTACAAAACCCTCAAGTTGCAGTTAGGGAAGCAATGACAATTTGGAAGAAACTTTCAGTGAGTAACCAAATCAAATTAAACAGTGTCTTTTCTGTAATAGGATGTCAGATTATTTTTCTTTTGAGGAAAGACAAAAAAAAATTTTACTCTAAAAATCCTTGATCTTAACCAAGGGATAATGTCCACATTTTGTAAGATAACTTTAATATTTTCAATTTTACTTGTTTTCTAATCTCTACTTAAGATGTAGATACTGTGAAAGTTGGCATGACTGGTGTGTTTTCTGGTTTGTTGGTAGATGTTTTGCATGCTACTTATAACCACTTCTCCTAACTCCCAATATTAATATGCTTGATTTTCACATGTTTATTTATATAAAATGGTTGATCTATGTTGGTGTTTTCTTTCTTTCTTTCTTTTCGTTTATTTACCATCCCTTTTCTTTTCTTTTTTTTTTTTTTTAAGAGAGGGAGGGGAACAGGGGCAGAGGAAGAGAGGGAGAGAGAGAATTCCAAGCCAACTTCAAACCCAGACTGGAGCCCAAGGCAGGGCCCAAGCTCATGACCCTGAGATCAGGACCTGAGCCAAAATCAAGAGTCAGATGTTCATCCAAGTGACCCACCCAGACTCCCCTACTGTCTGTTTTGATTAAATTGTTTTCCTTATTGAGATTGAAGTGTATCTATATAAGTAAATAATACTTGTGCTAGTTGGGGGCCTCTATAGACATTGCAGAGGTGTGTCCATCCACTCTGTTTTTATTTTATCACTATTTGAGGTGGCCCCAAATATGTGTTAAACCTGGTCACTAATCTTTCATTTGAGAAGTCTGAAAATACAAGTTAAAATTGTTTCATTTTTAGAGAAGGTAAGCTTTCTTTCAAATTAGTTTCCATTTTTTCCTGATTATTTTTGAAGAAAATTAACAAAAGTTTAAATAAAACTTACTAAATCTAGGTTTGGCAAAGTTTTAAGAAAGAGACTCAGGGGCATCTGAGCTGCTCAGAAAATTAAGAGACTGCCTTAGGCTCAGGTCATTTGAGCCTAGTGTCAGGTTCCCTGCTCAGTGGGGACTCTGCTTTTTCCTCTCCCTTTGCCCTTCCCCACGCTCATGCTCTCCCTCTTTCTTAAATGAATAAATAAAATCTTTAAAAAACATTTTTTAAAAGATTTTATTTATTCATTTCAGGGAGAGAGAGAGAGCACACAAGCATGAATGGGGAGGGGCATAGGAAGAAGCAGACGCCCTGCTGAGCAGGGAGCCCCATGCAGTGCTCCATCCCAGGACCCTGGGATCATGACCTGAGCCCAAGGCAGAGGCTTTAACCCACTGAGCCACCAAGGTGGCCCAAATGAATACAAATCTTTAAAAATAACTAACTAAATAAATAAATAAAACAACTTCTCTATAACTTTTAGTTAGCAACACAAGCTCTATTTGGACTTCTCTCAAAGGAAGGGAATCAAGTTCGGGTGATTTACGTTTAAAACATAGAGTTATCCTGGGACGCCTGGGTGGTTCAGTTGGTTAAGCAGCTGCCTTTGGCTCGGGTCATGATCCCAGCGTCCTGGGATCGAGTCCCACATCGGGCTCCTTGCTCATCAGGGAGCCTGCTTCTCCCTCTGCCTCTGCCTGCCATTCTGTCTGCCTGTGCTTGCTCTCTCTCCCTCTCTCTCTCTGACAAATAAATAAATAAAATCTTTAAAAAAAAAAAAAACATAGAGTTATCCTTAACAGTTTTTGTTTTCTTGAGTTATCTGAATGGAATGAATGAAATAAGGAGAAAAAATATATATATATAGAGAGAGAGAGAGAAAGATGATAGATAGATAGATGATATCTTAGTTAAACAGGTAAACCATGAGATTCACTGGGACCTGTGAACTAGCATAGAGATGTTTTTAAGTCAGTGTGAACACTTCGAGTTTCAGGGCTTAATGGAAAATGGTCCTCCTAGTTAAAGAAAGTTCCCTGACTACATCCCGATTTTGTTTAATGGACCCTTTCTCTAAGCAAGCTGCTATTGCTGCTGAAGATCAAATTTGGAATGATTAGAGTGTACTACAGTTAAAGGCTGAAAAGAACAGGAGTAAAAGGGGTTTTGATTTCTATATTCCTTTAATTTCTAAACCCCAAATTTATAGATCTCCATCACTCACTCGTTTATACTGCTTTCCTATACACACACACTCACACACATACACGGTCTTCAGTCTTGTGTTTTATAAGATCACTGTGTAAAAACTAAGGCAGGGAATGCAACCCACTTTTTTAGAAAGTTTTTATTTAAATTCAGATAGTTACCCTAAAGTGTCATATTGGTTTCAGGTGTACAATATAGTGATTCAACATTTCCATGCGAAACCTGATTCTTATCCAGCCCCCCACTACCCCCTTCTGGTAACTTTCAGTTAATGTGTTGTTGGATTTGGTTTGCTAGTATTTTATTGAGTTTTTGCATCTATGTTCATCAGGGATGTTGGCCTGTAGTTCTCTCTTTCAGTAGGGTCTTTATCTGGGTTTGGTTTCAGGTTAAATCTGTTCTCATAAAATGAATTTGGAAGTTTTCTTTCCTTTTTTATATTTTGGAATAATTTAAGAAGAATAAGTAGTAACTCTTATTTAAGTGTTTGGTAGAATTTGCCTGTGAAGCCATCTGGCCCTGTATTTTTGTTTGCTGAGATTTTCTGGTTACAGATTCAATTTCTTTGCTGGTTATTGGTCTGTTCAAATTTTCTAGCTCTACCTGTTTCTGTGTTGGTAGTTTATATGTTTCTAGGAATTGCCCAATTTTTGGCATGTAGTTTTTCATAATATTCTCATATAATTGTTTGTATTTCTGTGGTGTTGATTATTTCTCTTATGTCACTTGTGATTTTATTTACTTAATAAATACCTTTTTTTTTAAAAGATTTTTATTTATTTATTTGAAAGAGATCACAAGTAGGCAGAGAGGCAGGCAGAGAGGGGAGAAGCAGGGTTCCCGCTGAGCAGAGAGCCTGATGTGGGGCTCAATCCCAGGACCCTGAGATCATGACCTGAGCAAAAAGGCAGAGGCTTTAACCCACCGAGCCACCCAGGTGCCCCCCCGAACTGTTTTTTTTTTCTTGATAAATTTGGTTAGAGGCTTATCAATTTTATTTATTTATTTTTCCAAAGAACCAACTCCTGGTTTCATTGATCTATTGTTTAGTGTTTTGTTGTTGTTGTCGTTTTTAGTTTTTATATCATTTATTTCTGTTCTCATCTTTATTATTTCCTTTCTTCAGCTGGTTTTAGGTTTTATTTTTTTCTTTTTCTAGCTCCTTTAAAGTGTAAGGTTAGGTTATTTGAGCTTTTTCTTGCTTCTTGAGGTAGGCCTATATTGCTATAACTTCTCTCTTAGGACCACTTTTGCAGAATCCCAGAGGTTTTGGACCATTGTGTTTTCATTTTCATTTGTTTCCACTTTTTAAATTTCTTTTTTATTTCCTGGATGACCCATTCATTGTTTAGTAGGATGTTTTGTGGTTTTTTTATAATTTTATTTTTTATAAACATATATTTTTATCCCCAGGGGTACAGATCTGTGAATCGCCAGGTTTACACACTTCACAGCACTCACCATAGCACATACCCTCCCCAATGTCCATAACCCCACCCCACCCCCAACCCCCTCCCCCCATCAACCCTCAGTTTGTTTTGTGAGACCAAGAGTCACTTATGGTTTGTCTCCCTCCCAATCCCATCTTGTTTCATTTACTCTTCTCCTACCCCCTTAACCCCCCATGTTGCATCTCCTCTCCCTCATATCAGGGAGATCATATGATAGTTGTCTTTCTCCGATTGACTTATTTCGCTAAGCATGATACCCTCTAGTTCCATCCACGTCGTCGCAAATGGCAAGATTTCATTTCTTTTGATGGCTGCATAGTATTCCATTGTGTATATATACAACATCTTCTTTATCCATTCGTCCATTGATGGACATCTAGGTTCTTTCCATAGTTTGGCTATTGTAGACATTGCTGCTATAAACATTCAGGTGCATGTGCCCCTTCGGATCACTACGTTTGTATCTTTAGGGTAAATACCCACCAGTGCAATTGCTGGGTCATAGGGTAGTTCTATTTTCAACACTTTGAGGAACCTCCATGCTGTTTTCCAGAGTGGTTGCACCAGCTTGCATTCCCACCAACAGTGTAGGAGGGTTCCCCTTTCTCCGCATCCTTGCCAGCACCCTGACTTGTTAATTTTAGCCATTCTGACAGGTGTGAGGTGATATCTCATTGTGGTTTTGATTTGTATTTCCCTGATGCCGAGTGATATGGAGCACTTTTTCATGTGTCTGTTGGCCATCTGGATGTCTTCTTTGCAGAAATGTCTGTTCATGTCTTCTGCCCATTTCTTTTTTTTTTTTAAAGATTTTATTTATTTGTCAGAGAGAGAGAGGGAGAGAGAGCGAGTGCAGGCAGACAGAATGGCAGGCAGAGGCAGAGTCTTCTGCCCATTTCTTGATTGGATTATTTGTTCTTTGGGTGTTGAGTTTGCTAAGTTCTTTATAGATTTTGGACACTAGCCCTTTATCCGATATGTCATTTGCAAATATCTTCTCCCATTCTGTCAGTTGTCTTTTGGTTTTGTTAACTGTTTCCTTTGCTGTGCAAAAGCTTTTGATCTTGATAAAATCCCAATAGTTCATTTTTGCCCTTGCTTCCCTTGCCTTTGGCGATGTTCCTAGGAAGATGTTGCTGCGGCTGAGGTCGAAGAGGTTGCTGCCTGTGTTCTCCTCAAGGATTTTGATGGATTCCTTTCTCACATTGAGGTCCTTCATCCATTTTGAGTCTATTTTCGTGTGTGGTGTAAGGAAATGGACCAATTTCATTTTTCTGCATGTGGCTGTCCAATTTTCCCAACACCAGTTATTGAAGAGGCTGTCTTTTTTCCATTGGACATTCTTTCCTGCTTTGTCGAAGATTAGTTGACCATAGAGTTGAGGGCCTATTTCTGGGCTCTCTATTCTGTTCCATTGATCTATGTGTCTGTTTTTGTGCCAGTACCATGCTGTCTTGATGATGACAGCTTTGTAATAGAGCTTGAAGTCCGGAATTGTGATGCCACCAACTTTGGCTTTCTTTTTCAATATTGCTTTGGCTATTCGAGGTCTTTTCTGGTTCCATACAAATTTTAGGATTATTTGTTCCATTTCTTTGAAAAAAATGGATAGTACTTTGATAGGAATTGCATTAAATGTGTAGATTGCTTTAGGTAGCATAGACATTTTCACAATATTTATTCTTCCAATCCAGGAGCATGGAACATTTTTCCATTTCTTTGTGTCTTCCTCAATTTCTTTCATGAGTACTTTATAATTTTCTGTGTATAGATTCTTAGTCTCTTTGGTTAGGTTTATTCCTAGGTATCTTATAGTTTTGGGTGCAATTGTAAATGGGATTGACTCCTTAATTTCTCTTTCTTCTGTCTTGTTGTTGGTGTAGAGAAATGCAACTGATTTCTGTGCATTGATTTTATATCCTGACACTTTACTGAATTCCTGTACAAGTTCTAGCAGTTTTGGAGTGGAGTCTTTTGGGTTTTCCACATAAAGTATCATATCATCTGCAAAGAGTGATAGTTTGACTTCTTCTTTGCTGATTTGGATGCCTTTAATTTCCTTTTGTTGTCTGATTGCTGAGGCTAGGACTTCTAGTACTATGTTGAATAACAGTGGTGATAACGGACATCCCTGCCGTGTTCCTGACCTTAGCGGAAAAGCTTTCAGTTTCTCTCCATTGAGAATGATATTTGCGGTGGGTTTTTCATAGATGGCTTTGATAATATTGAGGTATGTGCCGTCTATCCCTACACTTTGAAGAGTTTTGATCAGGAAGGGATGCTGTACTTTGTCAAATGCTTTTTCAGCATCTATGGAGAGTATCATACGGTTCTTGTTCTTTCTTTTATTAATGTGTTGTATCACATTGATTGATTTGCAGATGTTGAACCAACCTTGCAGCCCTGGAAGAAATCCCACTTGGTCATGGTGAGTAATCCTTTTAATGTACTGTTGAATCCTATTGGCTAGTATTTTGGCGAGAATTTTTGCATCTGTGTTCATCAAGGATATTGGTCTGTAGTTCTCTTTTTTGATGGGATCCTTCTCTGGTTTTGGGATCAAGGTGATGCTGGCCTCATAAAATGAGTTTGGAAGTTTTTCTTCCCTTTCTATTTTTTGGAACAGTTTCAGGAGAATAGGAATTATTTCTTCTTTAAATGTTTGGTAGAATTCCCCCAGGAAGCCGTCTGGCCCTGGGCTTTTGTTTGTTTGGAGATTTTTGATGACTGTTTCAATCTCCTTACTGGTTATGGGTCTGTTCGGGCTTTCCATTTCTTCCTGGTTCAGTTGTGGTAGTTTATATGTCTCTAGGAATGCATCCATTTCTTCCAGATTGTCAAATTTGTTGGCGTAGAGTTGCTCATAGTATGTTCTTAAAATTGTCTGTATTTCTTTGGTGTTAGTTGTGATCTCTCCTCTTTCATTCATGATTTTATTTATTTGGGTCCTTTCTCTTTTCTTTTTGATAAGTCTGGCCAGGGGTTTATCGATCTTATTAATTCTTTCAAAGAACCAGCTCCTAGTTTCGTTGATTTGTTTTATTTATTTATTTATTTTTTGGTTTCTATTTCATTGATTTCTGCTCTGATCTTTATGATTTCTCTTCTCCTGCTGTGTTTGGGGTTTCTTTTTTGTTCTTTCTCCAGCTCCTTTAGGTGTAGGGTTAGGTTGTGTACCTGAGACCTTTCTTGTTTCTTGAGAAAGGCTTGTACCGCTATATATTTTCCTCTCAGGACTGCCTTTGTTGTGTACCACAGATTTTGAACCATTGTGTTTTCATTATCATTTGTTTCCATGAATTTTTTCAATTCTTCTTTAATTTCCTGGTTGACCCATTCATTCTTTAGAAGGATGCTGTTTAGTCTCCATGTATTTGGGTTCTTTCCAAATTTCCTCTTGTGATTGAGTTCTAGCTTCAGAGCATTGTGGTCTGAAAATATGCAGGGAATGATCCCAATCTTTTGACCGGTTGAGACCTGATTTAGGACCGAGGATGTGATCTTATCTGGAGAATGTTCCATGTGCACTAGAGAAGAATGTGTATTCTGTTGCTTTGGGATGGAATGTTCTGAATATATCTGTGATGTCCATCTGGTCCAATGTGTCATTTAAGGCCTTGATTTCCTTGTTGATCTTTTGCTTGGATGGTCTGTCCATTTCAGTGAGGGGAGTGTTAAAGTCCCCTACTATTATTGTATTATTGTTGATGTGTTTCTTTGATTTTGTTATTAATTGGTTTATATAGTTGGCTGCTCCCACGTTAGGGACATAGATATTCTAAATTGTTAGATCTTCTTGTTGGACAGATCCTTTGAGTATGATATAGTGTCCTTCCTCATCTCTTATTATAGTCTCTCACTTAAAATCTAATTGGTCTGATATAAGGATTGCCACTCCTGCTTTCTTCTGATGTCCATTAGCATGGTAAGTTCTTTTCCACCCCCTCACTTTAAATCTGGAGGTGTCTTCGGGTTTAAAATGAGTTTCTTGTAGGCAACATATAAACAGGTTTTGTTTTTTTATCCATTCTGATACCCTGTGTCTTTTGATTGGGGCATTTAGCCCATTAACATTCAGTGTAAGTATTGAGAGATATGAATTTAGTGCCATTGTATTGCCTGTAAGGTGACTGTTATTGTATATTGTCTCTGTTCCTTTCTGATCTACTACTTTTAGGGTCTCTCTTTGCTTAGAGGACCCCTTTCAATATTTCCTGTAGAGCTGGTTTGGTGTTTGCAAATTCTTTCAGTTGTTTGTCCTGGAAGCTTTTAATCTCTCCTCCTATTTTCAATGATAGCCTAGCTGGATATAGTATTCTTGGCTGCATGTTTTTCTCATTTAGTGCTCTGAATATATCATGCCAGCTCTTTCTGGCCTGCCCGGTCTCTGTGGATAAGTCTGCTGCCAATCTAATATTTTTACCATTGTATGTTACAGACTTCTTTTCCCGGGCTGCTTTCAGGATCTTCTCTTTGTCACTAAGACTTGTAAATTTTACTATTAGGTGACGGGGTGTGGACCTATTCTTATTGATTTTGAGGGGGGTTCTCTGAACCTCCTGGATTTTGATGCTTGTTCCCTTTGCCATATTGGGGAAATTCTCTCCAATATACCTTCTGCTCCCTTCTCTCTTTCTTCTTTTCCTGGAATCCCAATTATTCTAATGTTGTTTCATCTCATGGTGTCACTTATCTCTCGAATTCTCCCCTCGTGGTCCAGGAGCTGTTTGTCCCTCTTTTGCTCAGCTTCTTTATTCTCTGTCATTTGGTCTTCTATATCGCTAATTCTTTCTTCTGCCTCATTTATCCTAGCAGTGAGAGCCTCCATTTTTGATTGCACCTCATTAATAGCTTTTTTTTTATTTCAACTTGGTTAGATTTTAGTTCTTTTATTTCTCCAGAAAGGGCTTTTATCTCTCCCGAGAGGGTTTCTCTAATATCTTCCATGCCTTTTTCGAGCCCGGCTAGAACCTTGAGAATCTTCATTCTGAACTCTAGATCTGACATATTACCAATGTCTGTATTGATTAGGTCCCTAGCCTTTGGTACTGCCTCTTGTTCTTTTTTTTGTGGTGAATTTTTCCGCCTTGTCATTTTGTCCAGATAAGGAGCAAGTAAAATACTAAAAGGGTGGCAACAACCCCAGGAAAATATGATTTAGCCAAATCAGAAGAGATCCCAAATCGTGAGGGGGGATAAAGGGGATAAAAAGGTTCAGAAAGAAAACAAACAAACAATTAAAAAAAGAAAACCAATAAAGAAAAAATATAAAAAGGAAAAAATATATATATATATTAGATAAACTAGTTAAAAAACGTTAAAAAAGAAAAGGGTAAAAGTTAAAAAATTTAGCAGAAGAAGAGAAAAAAAATTGAAAAAGAAAAAAAATTAAATTAACTGCAAGGCTAAAGAATCATGGGGAGAAAGCCATGAGTTCCGTGCTTTGCTTTCTCCTCCTCTGGAATTCCGCTGCTCTCCTTGGTATTGAAACTGTACTCCTTGTTAGGGGAACTTGGTCCTGGCTGGGTTTCTTGTTGATATTCTGGGGGAGGGGCCTGTTGTAGTGATTCTCAAGTGTCTTTGCCCCAGGCGGAGTTGCACTGCCCTTATCCGGGGCCAGGCTGAGTAATCCGCTTGGGTTTGCTTTCGGGAGCTTTTGTCCCCTGAGCGCTTTCCGTAGAGTTCCGGAGGGCGGGAATGAAGACGGCGGCCTCCCAGTCTCCAGCCCGGAGGAGCCGAGAGCCTGAGGCTCCACTCCTCAGTGCACCCTCAGAGAACAGTGCCCAATTACTCCCGTCACCCTGCCTCCAGCCGGGCTCCGAGCTGACCGAGCCTGCGACCGGTTCAAGGTAACCCCGAGCTTAGAGCTCACTCCTCGGCTCTGTCTCTGTAGCCGGCTTCCCCGTTCTAATACCTGTAAGCTCTGCGACACTCAGACACCCCCGATCCTTCTGTGACCCTGCGGGACCTGAGGCCACGCTGACCCCGCGTGGGCTTCACCCCGGTTAAGCCTCTGGAGCGATGTCCCTCAGCGGAACAGACTTTTAAAAGTCCCGATTTTGTGTTCCGTTGCTCTGCCGCTTGCCGGGAGCCGGCCCCTCCCACCGTGGTCTATCTTCCTGTCGCTTTGGATTCACTTCTCCGCCAGTCCTACCTTTCAGAAAGTGGTTGACTTTCTGTTTCTAGAATTGCTGTTCTTCTTCTCTTCGATCTCCCGTTGGATTTGTAGGTGTTTGCAATCTTTAGATAAGCTATCTAGCTGATCTCCTGCTACCAGAAATAGTCTCAGCCTGCTACTTCTCTGCCATCTTGACTCCTCCCCCCCTAGTAGGATGTTTTTTAACCTCCATGTATTTGTGGTCTTTCCAGATTTTTTCTTGTGGTTGACGCTAGTTCCATAACGTTGTGGTCAGAAGAAGCATGATATGACTTTGATTTTCTTGAATTTATTGAGGCCTGTTTTATAGGCTACCATGTGATCTATTCTGGAGAATGTTCTCTGTGCACCTGAAAAGACTATGTATTCTGGTGTTTTAGGATGGATGTTCTAAATGTATCTGTTAAGCCCATCTGATCCAATGTATCATTCACAGCCACTATTTCCTTGTTAATTTTCAGTTTAGATGATCTGTCCATTGCTGTAAGTAGGGAAGAAGACATAGTTTTATACATTGCTTGCAGAAATGTGAATTATTATAGCTTTTGGGAAAACCATCTGATATTAATTAAAAGAACATTCTGGGAATATATCCCATTGAAATAAAACTACTGGTATATCAAGATGTATGCACAATGATGAGTATTTTACCATTGCTTTTGGTGGTAAAAGAATGGAAAATTATGGATTTCCATAGATGTGTATTGTTGGATACATTATAATATGCCCAAACATAGAATTTTAGAGATATTTTAATGAAATATTATTAAATGACAAAAGCAAGAGGTCAAAAAATATGTAGTTTGTAGTCAGCTATAAAGCCCCTATAAATCTATTTGGTTATATCAGCAATTAGGAAAATAAAGGAAGACACTGTAAGTTGAAAACTTAAATAACTGGGGCAGGATGGAATGAAGGGGAGCTAAGACAGGAAAGAGAGTGCCGGAAAAAGGCACACGAGAAGTGACGTGTCTAAAAGATACGAAGAGTGCATTGTATGATCATCTGTGCCATACTGTTAACACTATATATGTGTGGGAAGATAGGTATGTACTTGAAATATTTTATGGGGATTCAAAATATTATTAGCTATGTGTTAAATGTTGTGCCTAAAAGCCAATGAAGCACTAGGAGAAAGAAGAGAGAAAGGATCTCTACCTCATTTGTCCTGGAAGAATGTGCAACTTTGAGTAGAATATTGAGCTTCCAAAGACACTAGGGTATAAGCATCTTCATCTGCGTACAGTTTTATACACTTGTCCTTCCCAAAGGGACCTATGGCAATTCTCCTGGGGAAGCCCCTGTATCACACCCCTAAGTCCTCCAAACCCAGAATAAGATCACGTACATGATGCTCCCTGTTACTATCTTGAAAACAAAGACAGCTGTTTATATTTTTTAAAATAATTTAATCATTATTGGGCAAAATAATTATTGAGAATAATGATCTTTATCTTAATGAGTCTCAGAGCAAATCATTATTGAGGGCAAAATCATTATTGAGAATAATGATCGTTATCTTAATGAGTCTCAAAGTAAGTCAAAGACTGAGATTATAAATGCTCTGAACCTCCACACAATTGGAAGGTGAGTGGTTTTTTTCAGCTCTATTACCGCCCACAGCAGCAGAACTTTCCTTTTGGAGAGCAGTGTTGGAGAAGAAACCACAAGGCAGTTGTGATGTCACTGGGCAAAGAAGAGTAAGCATGGAACCCTTTATGTTTTTATGTCTTTCAAAACCCAGAGCAATAGAAAGTAATAAACTTTTCTGCTTTTACCAGCTCTGGTCTGGGTACAGATGATTATGGGGTCTGCATAGGAAGAAAATCAACATTAGAGATAGTACTGAGATTATGGGGTTTGCAGAAGGATTGCCTCCAGTCCTTAGAGAATTTCCTATGAACGAAACCCAGCTTCCATTCCTGGCTTAATGTCTTTTCTTGCTGTGTGTGCTTAGGAAACCAAAGAGTCTCTGTAAGTCTGTTTCCCCAACCCTGCTGTGGACATGCGCTCATGGTCTCCACCCTACATGGTGTCCAGTCTGGATGTGGCCAGCACAGGTAGCCAAAGTGTGCTGATTAAAGATTAACAAGTACAAACTGGAATAAATGAAGGAATAGAAAGTACTAATGACCAACTTAACCAGGGGAAAGATGAGAAATTTCTATACTTCTTCCCCTCTTGAAATATTTCTTCCAGTGTTACTTGAAACTATGTTGATGCCTCCGAGATATTTGTCTTATCTTATATGAGCAGAGCCAGATCCTATAAAATAACTTCCTGTAAAATAACTAAACCTCAGCAGGGTCTGTTGGCTTCTTGGCTCCAGAATGGCCTGGCATGGGATTGCATAGGAAGTCTGGATTCTGCCTCAATATAATTCTACTCTCCTATCTTTCAGATCCTACTGGAAGAGCATGGATATGGGAAACAGTTCCTTAGTCACTGAGTTTATCCTTGTGGGTTTAACCAAATTTTCAGAGATCCAGCTGCCCCTGTTCTTCCTGTTCTTAGGAATCTACATTGTCACCGTGGCAGGAAATGTGGGCTTGGTCACTCTAATTGGACTGAATTCTCACCTTCACACGCCCATGTACTACTTCCTCTTTAATTTATCCTTTATCGACCTCTGTTATTCTTCCGTCATTACCCCAAAATTGCTGGTAAACTTTGTGTCTGAACCAAACACCATCTCCTATGCAGCATGCATGACTCAGCTTTTTTTCTATTGCTTCTTTGTCAGTGCAGAGTGCTATGTATTGACAGTAATGGCCTATGATCGCTATGTGGCCATTTGTAAGCCCCTACTGTATACAGTCACCATGTCCCCTCAGGTCTGTTCTCTGCTGGCTGTGATTGTATATGTGGGGGCATTTATTGGTGCCTGGGCCCACACAGGATGCATGCTGAGGCTGACCTTCTGTGATGCCAACACCATCAACCACTACATGTGTGACATCCTCCCCCTCCTGGAGCTCTCCTGCACAAGCACTCACGTTAATGAGCTGGTAGTTCTCATTGTTGTGGGCTTTGATGTCGGTGTGCCCAGCCTCACTATCATTGTCTCTTACACTTTTATCCTCGCTAGCATCCTTCGCATCCGTTCCACTGAAGGAAGGTCCAAAGCCTTCAGCACTTGCAGCTCACATATAATTGTTGTTTCTGTTTTCTTTGGGTCAGGGGCATTCATGTATCTTCATCCTTCTTCTGAATTGTCCATGGACCAGGGGAAAGTGTCCACCGTGTTCTACACCATTGTGGTGCCTATGCTCAATCCTCTGATCTATAGCTTCAGGATCAAGGAGGTTAAGGTTGCCCTGAAAAAAACCTTGAATAGAAAAATATTTTCCTGAGCCAAAGCAGCACTAATTTTCATAAGAAAATACAGCTTTCTTTTAAAATTCTCTTTGTTCCTCTATAGAGGGATTTCCCCCCCCCCCATGGAGAAAGAAATGAGGTCAATAGAGTGTTGGACTTGGAATTAGAAGGCCCAAGTTGAAAACTCTCCCAAAATAGGAGCATCCTATTACTTTAGAGGGTTATTGGGAAGAATAAATTAATGCAAATGGATGTTTGCAGAATAGTATTGGGGGCCTAATACTATGTTTCCTCCTTTCTTTCTCTTTCTGTTCTTTCTCTCTCTCTTCCTTCCCTGTTTTCCTCTTATACTTTAGAGGGAACATTCACAGACTCTCAGCTCTTCCTGTGATCTCCATCATCATGAATGGCACCATCCTCTACTAAATTGCTTAGATCCCAAACTAGTTTTTTCCTTGATTCCTCTAACTTTGCTTTTCCTCCACACCTAAGTTATTAAGTATTGACAATTCTTCTTCTCCTCATGGCACTATCATTTGTCATCTGGAAACCAGCCTCCTGATTGGCCTTTCCCTCTCTTATCTTTACCCCTTGAAATCCACTCTCTGCATTGCAACCAAAAGGCTCTTTCCATGCTTTCAATAAGATCTCATTTACCTTAGTTTACTCTGTTCACTGAGGTTGTCTTCAGACATACCAAGCTTCATGGTACGTCAAACAAGGATCATATCTTAACCTTGATCATGTCTCCAGCCTGATTTTCTGTTATTATAACCCCCTCCTCTCTGCCTTTTCTCTGGTAATCTACTAAAGTCACACTGAGGTTCCCCAAATTTAATAATTGTTCTGTTGCACATTTTCCCACAAGCTCTTTCTCTCACCCTGGAACATCCTCATGTACCCTGTCCATCCTTCAGGTATTAGGTTATCCAGGACCTTTGGGAAGTCTTTTCTGGACAGAAGGGTGAGGTTAGATGACCTTCAGATACACACTGATAGCATTCTGTGCCTACCTTATTGAGGTACAGGTCCCATTGTACTGAAATTCTTTTCCCCTTCAAATGCAGTATCTGACTCTATTTATTTAGTTATAAGAAAACTTTAAGAAACTCATTTGCAGGAAAATTTAAAGTTAACTACAAGGGAGTAGGTTATGTAAGAAAGAGATATATTTCTCCAAGTTGGATTCTTAAAAATCTTAAGAAATCATTTGAAAATGTATAGAGTATTGTTGTTTATATTTTATGTTGTTAGTTACCATACAGTACATCATTAGTTTTTGATCTTGTGTTCCATGATTCATTGTTTGCATGTAATACCCAGTGCTCCATGCAATCTGTGCCTTCCTTAATACCCACCACCAGGCTCACCCATCCCTCCATCCTTGCTCCCTTCTGAAACCCTCAGTTTGTTTCTCAGAGTCCATAGTCTCTCGAGTATTTAGGGGGGATTCTCTTGTTTTTCTTTGCCTACCTTTCCTTGAAAATTCCTTTTGCTCATGTTTCCTCCATGGTTGATTGGTTATCTCATATATCTATCTATCTATCTATCTCTATTTTTCCAGCACACTCTTATTACCTGTTTCTAACCCTCTTTGTTTTCTGTTTATGCTTCAGACATCACCTGAAGGGAAATAGCCACCTAACCTGTTTTATAAAGTTTAAGTGCTCTGTTTTTTATTTCCCAGAGTGGAATAGTCAGGCCTGCCACAGTAATGAAAACAATTCTCACATGCTTTTGTCATTGCCTGATTATATGTCTTCTCTGTCAGGAAGGTCACCGTGTATATTTCCCAATACTTAGCAAAGTGTTTAGCACTTAGTAAAGGCTCAGAAAGTATTGGTGGGATGAATTAATGTTTGCTATATGACTTTAAATTTTGAGTCAAAAGGAGATATTTGAGGAGAAGAGTCACTCAAAGAGGTGTTAACACTTCTCCCTCCGAGAGTGAGTTTCTTAATACTTTGCTTTCATCTTCCTTTTCTTTTCCATCTTCTCTTAAGCACAGTGATGGAAAATAGAGATTGATTTAGTTTTATATAGATGGCTGTGTGTATTCAGGAAACTGGGAAAGGGAGGCATGCATTGGGCAGACTGCCAGCAGCAAGGTAGATTAAGCTCACAGTTTCTGGTGTGAGACTACCTGGGTTTAAATTTCAGGTCTGTAATCTGCTAATTATGTGATTCTGAAAAAGTTACTTAACATTTTAAGATATCTTTTTCCTCAATTCTAAAATGAGAAAAATAATACTATCTGCTTAGAAGGGTTTTTGCAAAGATCGTTATCCATTTGCTTGGGGTTCAAGCTGTAGTAAATGGGGTATAGTTCCGGGTTTGCCATTTCATTTCAGAGCCTCAGATTAGTAACCTGCAAAATAAAAGGCTTGGCTGGATTATACCAAGTATTCCATCTATTTAAAAAATCTTGTGATAATTGTGTCTCAGTTGTTGACTTATACACTACTAGAGTTGACTTGGAAAGTTGTGACTTGGGTATGTGTCAGAATTATTCAGGAAACACTTATAATTATGATCTCCTAGTTCCTTCTCAGACCTACTCAATTAGGGCAGGGTTCAGGAATATGCACCTTGAAAATTCTTTTCAAGTGGTTATGATGTTATTGTGTAGGTAACTGGTGATTTGGGTCTTTCCACTCTTAACATTCTGTGAATCTAAAACTGACTCTGGACAGGGAAATATGTGGACACTTATAACTTTACCAGAAAGGAGATTTTCTGGTGTCAGGAAAGTTAATTAAGTATTTGAAGAAGGGAAAAGGGGTCAGTAGTGTTCACTATTGCGCAGATGTTGAGAGAAGTAAGCATCAGAACAGGTCCTGTACTGAGAATTTACAAACTTGGCAAGTTTATGGAAATGGTAGAAGCAGAGACCCAACTTCAGTTGGTTAAGGAATAGAGGAAAAGGAGAACATAGAAAAATATACTTACCTTACTCACTTAAAACACATTAGAATAATAGGTCAGTTGAAAATACAAAACCTTAAACTAATCTCATGCACATTTAAGTATTTAGAATATGATAAAGTAGCATTTCAAATCAGTAAGGAAGTGTTAGATTGTTAATAAATACTGGTAAAACAATGTATTTTGTATTTAGAAAAAAAGTGCAGTTAGATATATACTCATGTATATACAAAAATAAATTCCATGTGTTCTAAAAATTAGATATAAAATTTTTTAACTATAAAAGAGCCAAAGAAAATGTATGTAACTATTCATCTAATCTAAGGGAAAAGACAGAAGAAACCATAAGAAATACTTTTTTTAACCCAATAGTGAAAATGTCTATAAATATAAGAATAACAAATAAAAGGTATTAATTTACACTCCTACTGTATGGTCAGTTATATTCTGGTGGCCCCCCCCCATTCCTACAAAATAACTAGATCCTGCATGAAATATAATACAACTTTTATATGTGGTAGATACCCTATGTGATCATTATTAACCTCCCTTAATAAGAGAAAAAAGGGTGGAACTTAACTAAACATTGCATGATTCTGCAACTAGTAAGGTGAGCACTCAACTTTGAACCCAGGCAATCCAGTTCCAGAATTCCTGCTCTTCACAACTTATATTGCCAATTTTATAAAGTACAAAAGAAGAAAAATTAAGTAATACATTTCATGACTTAAATACATAAAAAATACAACTATTACGAATACCAGGACATTTTAAACATAAAATTCTGTGTAGCAGTGATCTCTGGGCAGACCATAGGGATTAGAAAAGGTAAAACAGCACAAACATTGGTATTTGGTAATATTTTAGTTCTTCATATGGATCGTAGTTTCAAGTTTTTTATTTCATGACTATACTTTTTTAATTTACATTTATCTTATGTATATAAATTTTAAATGTCTAATATTGAAAACTAATTTTTAAGGCTTAAAATTAGAAGGTTGTTGCAAAACATGAGCCAATAATAAATATTCTTACAAATCAATAAGAAAGAGATCAATGTTCTCAGCATATAAGTAAAGGGGCAGATTATAAGAAAAGGCAATTGTTTAAGATAAAAGTACAAATGGTTAACAAGAACATGAAAAAATTCAGCCTTAAATTTAAAACAACAATGAGATGTAATTTTATTCTACCAAATTGGCAAAGATCTGAAAAATAGATCCAGTCCTGGCTGGTATTACAGACAAAAGGTATCTTGTATGCTTGTAATAGGAATGAAATGTATGACTTATTTGGATGACAGTATTAAAAAGATCTATGCATGTTTACTCCTTTGACCCTGCAATTGAGCATCAGGAGTTTATTCCAAAGAGATAATGAGTGATGTGTACAAAGATCTCCTCCTAGAGTAGGGAAACTTGAATGAATGTCATCCTGAAATCAGACTGGCATTCTGGCACTTCAGTCGCAGAGAATTCATTTAGGGCACCTGCGTGGCTCAGTTGGTTAAGTGCCCGACTCTTGATTTTGGCTCAGGTTATGATCTCAAAGTCATGAGGTGGCACCCCGCATGGGGCCTTGCACTGAGTGTGGAGTCTGCTTGAGATCTTCTCTCCCTCTCTCTTTGCCCCCCGCCCCGAACTTGCATGTACTCTCTCTCTAAAAATAAATAAATAAATAAAATATTTTTTTAAAGATTCATGTATAAAGGATTTCCAATGACCAAAATAATAAAACACAACTGCGAACCTCTGAAATTCACTGTTGAAATCAACTTAGGATTTTTGTTTATTAATAGACATTTTCATATTTACTTACATGGAATTTACATATTAAACAGACGTCTTTTCTTACTGTAGAATATTCTTCAAATTTTCATTGGTCTGAGAATATAGTAACCATTTCAAATCACAGGAAATATATTATAAAAGGAGAGAAATAGAAGAAGATATATTTTACTTAATATTTATCTGATAGCTAAAAGCTATCTTTACACTTCTTTTCTTCCCAATTCCTCCTGGGCTTTTCCAGCTGTAGTGACAAAATAAGTAAAATATAATTAATTTGTAGGCAAGTATGTTGATTGTTTCCCCCTTTATTTCTTAATTATAATTAAGTCTAAAACATGTGAATAGGGATGAAGGTGTTAGGCTGGAGTGTATTCTGGAACCTTAAAAATTTTTAAATGAATAAATTACAATACATATAGACATTAATCTAAGTATAGTTTGTGAGAAAGGAGAAACAACAATGTTCAACAGTATGCAACTGATTAAACAACATAGTAGAAGTATTCAATTAGAAACTATAGATTTTGAAATTAAATTGTAGAAAACATTAGCATGAAAAAATGTATATATACTGTACATTGCTTGGTAAAAAAGCAAATTGCAAATATATAAAGTATGATCTCAATTTTTTTAAAGATTTTTATTTATGTATTTGACAGACAGAGATCACAAGTAGGCAGAGAGGCAGCCACAGAGAGAGAGAGGGAAGCAGGCTCCCCACTGAGCAGAGAGCCCAATGTGGGGCTTGATCCCAGGACCCTGGGATCATGACCTGAGCTGAAGGCAGAGGCTTAACCCACTGAGCCACCCAGGTGCCCCATATGATCTCAATTTTCAATGTGCATTATATATATGTGTATGAATATAGGTATATAAATGTGTGTATACACACATATATTATGTACAGACATATGTATGTATATATGCATATTTTTTATTGGAAATCTGAAGCTTTACATGCATCTGAGGATATTGAGAATAACTATTGCACTTTGTATTGTTCTTATATTTTCCACAGTGGTCATACATTAGTTTTAGAAACGGAAGAAAAAACCCTGTAAGATGACAATGCAAACTATAAAACTAGAAGGTAATATAGGAGAAAACCTGGGTGACCTAGGGTTTGGCAATGCTTTCTTAGATACAACGCAAAAGGCACAATCTACATAAAAGGAACTGATATATTGGACCTCATTAAAATTTAAAATTTCTGCTCTATGAAATATACCATCAAGAGCATGAGAAGACAAGCCACAGCCTGGGAGAAAATATTTGCAAGAGGCATATCCAATAAAAGGCTGTTATCCAAAATATATGAAGAATTCTTAAAACTTAATAAGAAAACGAACACCTTGTTTTTAAAAAGTGAGCAAAAGATCTGAACAGGAGGCCTCAAGAGAAGATATGCAGATGGTAAATAAGCATAAAAAGATGCTTAACATCATACGTTTTTAGGGAATTGCAAATTAAAACATTAATTAGACACCTATTAGAATGGCTAAAATCCAAAACACTGGCAACACTAAATGCTGACAAGAATGGGGATCAACAAGAACTCTCATTCATTACTGGTAAAAATAGAAAATAGTATAGCTACTTTGGAAGACAATTTGGTGGTTTCTTACAAAACTGAATATACTTGAAGCATATGATTCAGCAATTGGGCTCCTTGATATTTACCCAAAGAAACTGAAAACTTATGTCTACACAAAAACTTACACCTGATGTTTATAGGAGCTTTATTCATAACTGCCAAAACTTGGAAGAAACCAAGATGTCCTTCAAAAGGTGAGTGGGTAAATAAACTGTGGTACATCCGTACAATGGATAATTATTCCACACCAAAAAGACATGAGCTATCATGTCACAAAAGACATGGAAGACCCATAAATGGATATATTACTAAGTGAAAGAAGACAGTCTGAAAAAGCTCCATACTGTATGATTCCAAATAAGTGGCAATCTGGAAAAGGCAAAGTATAGAGATAGTAAAAATATCAGTGGTTGCCACCAGGCTTGGGAGGAGGAAGAGATGCACAGGTGAAGCTCAGGAGATTTTTAGGGCAGTGAAACTACTTTGTATCCTACTATGATGGTAGTTACATGGGATTATATATTTATCAAACCCATGGCGTTACAACACAAAACCACCATAATGTACGTATGGATCTGGGGTGATAAGAGTGTGTCAGTATTGGTTTATCTGTTGGAATAAGTGCACCACTGTGCAGCATGTGGACAGTGGAGGAGGTTGTACATGTGTGTGGAAAGGGTATCTGGGTTCACAGATGGGCTGTACTTTCCATTCAGCTTTGTTATGAACCTAAAAGTACTCTAAAAAATAAAGTCTATTAAACAACAAAAGATAGGATTCATTATACTATTTTCTCTAATTGTGTATATATTTCAATTTTTTGTAATAAAATTGTTTTTCAAATAATGAAAAAAGCAACAAAAGAAGATAGTGCTAAGAGGGGAAGGAAAGACAAGGCAGATATGAAAGAACAAGGAATAGAACTATAGGAACTGTATTGAGGGACTTAGTTGAGCAGGTTGATAAGCTGAGAGGAAGTAGCCTGTAGGTAAGGAAGAAGCGGAGGCTCGAGAATGAACAGGAAGGATTGCCTGAGTAACATATCTGGCAGGCAGGGGAGATCACCTGGGAGGGTGGATTATCTTTGGACAACAGTGGAGATCTTTTGTACTATTTTCAGCACCTCCGGTTTCTCTTTCTCCATCAAATAAAAGGATTGCCAACCGCCAGGGGTGGCAACAGAGGTGGGACCTTGGGAAAGAGGGGAAGGTTTAAAATAAACCGTAGTAGGTGCTGAGTCTGACAGAGGTTGGGTTAGCTGAGATTAGAGACTTTGTGGGCACAGACTTGTAATGCTCGGAGCTGGGGGTAAATGACTGGAAAAGTCCACTTACTGTGAAAGCAGTACCAAAAGAAGGTCTTTCAGAGGTTGAAAAGCAGAAGCAAGAAGTCTACCTGTGCTCTACTTGGGCATCCACATACTAATTTACATACTATTAATACAACTCAATGAAAATTCATTTTGGACATTTTTCATGAAACAATGTTTAGTTTCCCTAAATCACTGTACTTATGCAATTTTACAAGTTTGTGTGATTTTGGCTGACAATAAATATGTCCTAACTATTGGATCTGTTTAATAGTGTTTCTATTGAGTCCATTTATACAATTTAAGACTCACTTTATTTAGCCATGAGTGTGAATTGCCATGATTCTCCCCCAACCACAAGGTACCCAGCATCTCTTCAAAAGGCACTCTTGGAAATTAAGTCTCCAAGGGGATTTTCTATTTCATGAGCTGAATTATTATCAAATATTTGCTCTTAATAATAAAAATAAAAGCCAAGTAGCAGATAAACAGTGTGCCATTACAATATGATAAAAATGAATACAATAAATACACTGTACTACCGTTATCATACATTTCCATAGCTTTCAGGTATAAATATTATGCTGAAGGACCTAAACTGAGCTCCATGCACAACAGACATCAATGTACAAAAAATATACATACAGCACTTACTGTACAATTCTGTTGTATTGTAACTGTATTTTTGTGTAACAATACTGGTACTTTGTTTTCAGAGCAGTGGTAGCCTATGATGCATATTTATTCTAAAACTTAACATTGTAATCTCATTTTAAGGGAGAACCTTTATAAGCCAACAAGAATAGAGAACTAGAAAAAGGGGTCCAGGAACCAGGGTGGGGTGAGGAAAGGGTATTTTATGTAATGGAAGAAATTCTGAATGACAAGGACTCAGCTACACTCCTTGCTGGCTATGCAGAATTGACAAGTCATTTTATTTCTCTGCATCATGCACTTATCATCACTCACAGCCTGAAGTTTGGTAACATGATAGCCATATTTCTCAATGAAAATTAATAAATTGGCACTCACCTGAATTTTTTCATTTCTTGTGATCCAGGTAACTGTGACTCTTTCATAATGTTGGTGTGGTGACAAAAATAACATATTGGTTTTGAAAATTGAGAGACCTTGTAGTCTTGTTCACCATGAGAGTCTTCTAGAGTGAAGCCTCCTGAAAGAAGGAAGAATTATTCTATCTCCTTCTCATTCACCCCATCTTAGGTGAGGCCCCTTTTAGAGAGCAGAAGAGATGGACGCGGTGGAAGAATCCAATAAAGAAAATAATAATTTCAAATGAGATTTCTCATTAGGAAGTAGAAAATAGAAGTGCTTCTCACACTCATTCCTTTTTTTTTATTGTGGTGTTAGTCACCATAAAATACATCATTGGTTTTCGATGCAGTGTTCCAAGATTCACTGTTATGTACAACACAAACAGTGCTCCATTGAATACATGCCCTCCTTAACACCCACATCCTCCTTAACACCCACATCCAGGCTCACCCATCTCCTCACCTCCCTCCTGCCTAAAATCCTCAGTTTGTTTCTCAGAGTCCACAGTCTCTCATGGTTTGTCTCCCCCTCTGATTTCCCCCAATTCACTTTCTTTTCCTTCTCCTAATGTCCTCCATGTTACTCTTTATGTTCCACAAGTAAGTGAAAACATATTATAATTGACTTTCTCTGCTTGACTTATTTCATTCAGCATAATCTCCTTCAGTCCTATCCATGTTGATGCAAAAGTTGGGTATTCATCCTTTCTGATGGCTGAGTAATATTCCATTGTAGCTATAGGCCACATCTTCTTTATCCATTTGTCTATTGAAGGGTATCTCAGCTCTTTCCACAGCTTGGCTATTGTGGACATTGCTTCTCACACTTATTTCATTTGAACATTAGAATTTGCAATTTCTTGCAATTTGATTTAACTTTTGTGAGATGGAATCCCTTTGGAAGTTGATATGGAAAATGAATTTCTTTCATCACTTACAGAGGAGCCCTAAAAAATTCCCTGTGAAAATAAAAACATTTAATAAATCCATGAGGTCCTCATCTCCTTCAGGACATAAATGAGATTTATCTTGTGGGGTTCTTTTTGTTTTGTTTTGTTTTGTTTTACTGAGTAATAATGGTTCTTCTTTCATAAGCAAGCAGATTGGGAATAAATATAGGGACTCATTAGATTAACTGCATTTGGGGAGGGAATTCTAAGTGAAAGTTATACAATCAAGGGTTGGATATTAGACAACACACTACTACTCTTTCTTGCCTCTTTCTCCACCATGTTAAAACTTCTTATTGCCTGATGGTTATTCAATAGTTAAAATTAATTGATCTTTCCCTTAGTTAGTGAGCCTGAACTGCAGCAAAGTGTAACCAGATCACATATTAGTTATTGCTGGAATTTTATGACTATCAATCTCTATACTATATTAAATGGAAAGAAAGTTCATTGGCCAAATAGGTAGACATAAGGGATAATTAAAATATCATTACATTTACAAAACAAGATTCAGAGAAAAATATACCAATAAGTTAGCATACAGAAATACATTCATTTATTCACTCAAATAGTAATTATTCAGCACGTCTTAACTATTTATCCCTGTGTCCTAGGTTCTGGGTTACAAAGGTACATGAGGAAGATGGAGGGTCCTGGCCTTCCCAGAGCTTATTAACTAATCAGTGTTTGTTTGTTTTTTTTTTTTACCTTTCAAAGCTATGTCCCCTAAAATGTTTTAAATTCTTCTTCATTTACCTAGAAGATAAGAGGTTTTTGTAGGATCCAAATTTTTATAATCTCTATTATGAAAACAGTGGGTCTATTGAGTATGTGTTTTCAAATAGCATATATTTTATAAGTAACTCCTCTTACCTAGTACCTAGTTAAGAATCCCACTATCTAGTTAGCAATGACATCTAGATAGTATGTATTTTACTTATCTGACTTAATTTATAACAGCTATTATTTTTTGTTTGCTTCCCCTGTTAAGGGTCTCTTTCTGTCTCTCAAATATAATAGCAAAAATGTAGTGGATCTGCCATCCATCCAACTGAAAGATTGTGCATGAGGAAGAGAAATTTGGTCTAGGTGTGATCCCAGTCTAGGTGTGATCCAAATCTTCACTTGCCATTTGTTCTTCTTTCTCTACCTTTTGTAATGATCTCATTCATCCTATGTAACTTCAACACTTCTATTCAGGTAACTTTCTCTTTTATTTTGCTGACCCTGTCCTTTGCAACACACCACCATGCTATCACTACCATCATAATCATTTAATAAGTTTCTGTGGTATGACAAATACTTTGTAAGATTGTTTGAACACAACACAATACTTTCCTTGAAGAAACTTATGGTCTTGAGGGAGGGACAGTAAAGCAAACACATGGACAAATTCAATACACTGTGGGAATTTTCTCTAGGGGTGTCAAACACATGGATGTACAGAAAGGGGGTCTAACTCAGTCATAGAGGACAGTGAAGTTTTCTTGGAAAATGACAGGTAAGTAGAGTTCTGAGTCAGAACTTAACTACTTATGTTTTATCATTTTTTTTATCAAAGAGTTCTTAACCCATGGTCTATAAAACATTCATTTGTTTTTATATTTTACTAGAACCTGTCTACTTATGGAAGGAGCAGTAGTCTTAACAGAATTGGGATGGGAGAAGGGGTATATTTTCATGTGCCTAATGGTACACACAAGAATGAGGGTTGTGTCCTCATTCTTCACATTAACAATAGTTAATTCACCAACATTCCCCCTAAACTAGTTTCTGCTAGTCTCTGCTCATTTTTATTAATGAAAATGCCATTCGCCTAGTTTCCAAAAATCCAAAAACATGGTGATTTTGAACTTCTTCCTCATGATCTGTATCTCATATTTTCCACATCATGTGAAGTCTTCTTTTGTTTCCCAAGTCACAATTACCTCATTACCTAACTACAGGATTTCTCCTAAAGTTCTGTCTCATGTTCTCTTCTGATTCAATCTGCACCACTCTTGGGTTCTTTTTCTTTTTCTTTTTTTTATAAAAGTGGTTTAATTATGTCATTCTGCTATCCACCATTCTTTAATGTCTCCTCATAATATTAAGGCCAATTCTAGGAAAAAGCAATCAAATCTCTGATTTGATTGAATAAATTAATTCAATCTGATTAAAATAGAGCAGTCATTCCTCTCCCCAATACCTTGTGTTTTTCTGACTCCATACCTTGCCTCCTATTGCTAATTTTTCCTTCTGACCGTTCCACTGGTCAAAACATCAACTTCAAAATTTCTCTGTCCAGACTTCCCAATTTATTAATAAAATTTCCTTCTAAAGTGAAGATATACTTCTTTGTATTCTCACTGTAGTCTTTCTGTAGGTCAGAAGTTGTCACTGCAAATGCTGGGGTCTCAAATGTCACTCAAGAAGTCTAGAGAATGCCAATCTGTGTGATATTTCATGGGTGAGACATGGCTCAGAAAAGGTCAGTTTTCCTCTATTTGGCTCTAAGGTTAAAATGTAAAAATTAACATAAACACAAGAATAATAACACTATAATAATAAGATAAAACTAACAATATAATAATATACTACTTTAATAAATATTATAAAGGGTATATAATATCTTTTATTATTATAAAGGATATAATATCCTTTATAATAATAATACAATATAATAGGAAATAACAGTGGAGAGGCACAGCAAAATCAAAAGCTGGCTACTTAGGGTCCCTGGGTGGCTCAGTTGGTTAAACATCTGCTTTTGGCTCTGGTTGTCATCCCAGGGTCCTAGGAGTGAGTCCTGTGTCATGCTCCATGGGAAGCCTGCTTCTCCCTCTAACTTTTTCTCTCATGAATAAATAAATAAAATCTTTTTTTTTTTTTTAAAGCTGGCTATTTAAACAACTAATAAGATAAAAATTTCTGGCAAGGTAAAAAAAAAAATCAGTACTTCTTGGGGCACCCAGGTGTCTTAGTTGGTAAGTGGCTATCTTCAGCTCAGGTCATGATCTCAGAGTCCTGAGATCAAGCCCCGCATGGGGCTCCCTGCTCAGCAAGGGGAGTTTGTCTCTCCCTGTCCCTCTGCCTGCTGCTCCGCCTGCTTGTGCTCTCTCTTTCTCTCTCTCTCTGTCAAATAAAAAAATAAAATTTTTAAAAAAAAATCAATACTTTTATTTTATTTTATTTTATTTTCAGCATAACAGTATTCCTTGTTTTTGCACCACACCCAGTGCTCCATGCAATCCGTGCCCTCAGAATAAGATGCAAATATATATTAAGAATGGAAAATGGAGAAATAACTTAAAATGTCAGATGCAATAAAAAACCATGCTGAGAATACCACGAATTTTACATAAAAAAAAATTGAAAACAGATGCAGTAGGTAACTTTATGTAAAAACACAACTTCACCAAAAACTCATTTACAAAGGGGCCTGAATAAACCTATAATTAATAAAGAAATCAAATCAGTAGTTTGAAATCTCTGTCTCTCCAAAAAATGCTAAACTAGTTTTACATGTAAGTTCTCACTTAAATACAAAAATAGATTAACTTATGTGACTATCTTTGTGGAGCAGAAATAGAGGGATTGCTTTCTGAAATTGTTACAATACCATTCATTTCTCAACCAAAAAAGAATAATATGAGAAAGGAATATTAATAGGGCAATCTCACATGTTTGGAAGGGTTAGAAATTTGCTCTCATTTTTATGCTACAGAAATATTCAAATTATCTGGCATTTTTGTCACAAAGTATGAAGTTGGGATTTGAACAGGTGACCTAAGCTAATTAAAATACTGAACTCATTCATTACTCAAAAGGACATTTTAATTAGACTTGTTCCAGAACCAGCTGTATTGAAGGCCCTATGTTCTCTTACTGATTTTATGAGAGCAAACAGATGGACTATTTAACAGAAACAATTCAGGGGCTTTCCTAGACAACAAATTCTTTAGGGGCTGAGAACTAGAGTTCAGACCAAAAAGATATTTGGTGGGAAGAACAATATTTAGCAAAAACACTTTGTAAATTCTAAGATATTGTAGAAGAGAAAGTATGTTTTATTATTGATTTTTTACTAACAGAGACTAATCCCTTGGGTGATGAGATCTTTTTGAGATCATACAGAGCTCTAATTTGTTTTGTTTTGTTTTCATTAATTGTGTAATGTGCAGAGCCCAATCTTGAGAGATTTGTATACCTTTGGGAATTAGTTGTATATTTCTAAGCCCACCTCAACATTTGCAAATAGTATCAGGGTCCAGTTTTTGAATGTCTTAAGATAGGTGGATATCAGCTTCTTGATAGATTGGAGAAAAAAGTTCTATGTGTTTGGATTGGCTCTATTTAAATGCTCTAATCATTTCTTTTTCAAGATGTTAGATTAATAGTATCAGTTAGCTACATGGCACTAAATGTGTCCTAGTTTTTTTGTTGTTTTTTTAATAACCTCCATTAACTGAAAAAATACTTCTATGAGTTAGGTTTTACAGATGAGGACATGGAGTCACAGGTGATATAATTTGCTCAATGTTACACAATTCCAAGTGGCAAAGCCAAGATTTGATCCTAGGTAGACTGGCTTCAGGTGGTATTAAAGCTATATTCATTTATTTTTTGAGGGTGTATTCATTTACTTTTTTAAAAAAAAAAAAAAAGACTTTTTTTACTTATTTGAGAGAGAGAGAGAGAGACAGCACATAGGAGGGAGGGGACGGGTGGAGTGAGAGAGAAGCTGACTCCACGCTGAATAAGGAGCCATACTGAGTACTGCATCCCAGGACCCTGAGATCGTGACCTGAGCCCAAGGCAAAGGCTTGACTCACTGAGCCACTCAGGTGCCCCTATTCATTCACTTCTAAGCAACTGCAAAAAAATTACACTGCAAGACAGGTTGACTGCTCTGAAAATTTCCCTGGAGAAGGTAATCCTGAACTTTACATGTGCTTATTTATTTACCTTTCGTCCGTATGTACACTGGATCACTTAGTTTTCTTGATTTGATTTCCCATTATCTCCATTTGGTTTTCAGTGTTTCCTGTCAGTGAGCCAAACAATGTGCGCAGAGCCTAATATTTGAATGCCCTTTTGTCCTGAAATCTATTACATTGGTTTAACTGCAAGATCTTTCTTGTGCAGATGGCTTTTGCTTGTTAAATGGTGTCCAATCAAAGGTATAATCACCAAATGTAGTACTCAATTGTTAAACTTAAGTTGTTGGGCTGTGAGCCATGGTTGTTAAAGTTTTAGAAATTGGTGAGAATATGTAGATGTGGAACGATCTACATGTTTAGTTAAACTGACATCACTTAATGACCTCATCTTTACTGGCCTGGACAGTTTGCTGCCACAGCTGTTCTACGAGAGCAAAAACAGAGTTGGCATAATTGCCAAAACAGTTCCTTCTTAACTCTAGATCATGATGTCCTGGTTTTCATAGCTTCTAATATGAGCACCCAGCTCTTGACAATTCTTCCAAAGTCACTGTAAGAACCCTCGGAATCTCCTGACCTCTTTGCTTCTTGAATTACAACTGTTAAAGATTTTTGCTTTTCTGGTTGAAAGAGAGTGCTCTTCTCCGGAAGACCCAGGAACAAGTGCTGCTTTTCTCACTGAATACATTCGTCCACCCTCCCATTCATGCTCCCTGGGTAAGGATGCCTGCTGCTTTGGGGATCTTTGGAATGGTACAAAGTAAACTCAGAATGTACTTTATAAATACAAGAAATAATAAAGACAATAGTAACTGATAATTACATCATAGCTTAAAATTTTTCAAAGCTCAGTACGGATCTTTTAGTCTTCATAACTACTGTTTTTCATAACTAATTTTTTAATAGAAGAGGGAACAAAGATTCAGAAATGGTAAATGACTTGCTCTAATCACACAGACTCTACACCACATGCTTTTAGCCCATTCTTCTGCCTCCAGATAAGATGCCTTTCTATTTATGTCACCAGAGGATCATAGGGTAAAAGATTTGAAATTGACAAAGATTTCATTCTGATGAAAGTCATAGAGATGTTCTGCAACATTTGCTTTAGATAAAGTAATAAACACAGGAATATGTCCTTTCCACAGTGTTTGAATCCCATGAAAAATTAAATTTCATTCTCTATCCAGAAGCTTGAACTTTATGAATTCTCTTTTCTCAACAAAAATATTTACTTTATCAGAGCCCAGAAGGACAGCTACATTCCCAAGAATATTTGAGATTCTGATATTCAGCCAATTTTATTATTGTCTCTTGAATGATGTTAAATTATAGAAAGGAAAGTAACAATGGGATTTCTCCAGTAACTATAACACTGTATTCTGATTCCTACAACAAATTATTTCTGTAGATGTTATTAAATGTTATCTTTCTAGTGTGAGAAAATGACAGATTCATATCTGCCCTAGAGAATTCTATTTAAAAAGTAGGAGTATGCAGGAAGATTTACATATCTCTGTTAAATAAAAGAAAACTTTATTTTTAAATTTTAAATAGGCACATACTTGTATTTATAATTAGTATACTATATATATATATATACACACACACATATATATCCCTAATATATTTATTTATATTTTAATACTGCATGTTTTATGGGTAACTTGATGAAGTGTCTGTTGAGTAATATTCTTATATCCATGAACCACCAGGTATTTTCCTTAGATATTCATTCATGCTTCCTAAGGATGGGGGCCGACACTTTTCTATCTACACTATGCTTGTATTATAAAACTTCAAAAACAGTACCATTGTAGGCCACTAACCACAGGGGTGAAGAATTGGGAGGGAAACAAAGTAGTGTCTTTCATTCTCTTTCATTAGGTTTAATAACCTCTCATTTCCAGTGATATCTCACATATGTAAATACCTTATTATCCTTGTCCAGCTTTGAAGTGCTTCATTTATTGACTTACTCTGATAGGAAATTTAAATATTGCATTTCATACTTCCTCATCTTTTTCAGCTGATGATATTAAAAATAAATAAATGTTCTTCTGGTGATTTGGAGCAATCATTTTTATGCACAGGAACTATTTTGTATATGTATCTATGTTTTTTTTTTTTAAGATTATTTATGTATTTGAGAGAGAACGAGAGGGAGAGAGGGGAAAAGCAGACACCACACTGAGTGTGGAGCCCGATGCAGGGCTTGATCTTACGACCCTGAGATCATGACCTGAGCAGAAACCAAGAATCAGATGCTTAACCAACTGAGCCACCCAGGCACCACATATATCTATGTTTTTAATGTTTGCATTTTCTGGAGTCCTAGATAACTATGCAGTGTGAGGAATGTTTATCTGTTTTGTTTTATTTTTTGCTTTTATTTATTTTTTTTTAATTTTATTTTTTATAAACATATAATATATTTTTATCCCCAGGGGTACAGGTCTGTGAATCACCAGGTTTACACACTTCACAGCACTCACCATAGCACATACCCTCCCCAATGTCCATAATCCCAACCCCCTCTCCCAACCCCCCTCCCCCCATCAACCCTCAGTTTGTTTTGTGAGATTAAGAGTCACTTATGGTTTGTCTCCCTCCCAATCCCATCTTGTTTCATTTACTCTTCTCCTACCCCCTTAACCCCCCATGTTGCATCTCCTCACCCTCATATCAGGGAGATCATATGATAGTTGTCTATCTCCGATTGACTTATTTTGCTAAGCATGATACCCTCTAGTTCCATCCACGTCATCACAAATGGCAAGATTTCATTTCTTTTGATGGCTGCATAGTATTCCGTTGTGTATATATACCACATCTTCTTTATCCATTCGTCTGTTGATGGACATCTAGGTTCTTTCCATAGTTTGGCTATTGTAGACATTGCTGCTATAAACATTCGGGTGCACGTGCCCCTTCGGATCACTACGTTTGTATCTTTAGGGTAAATACCCAGCAGTGCAATTGCTGGGTCATAGGGTAGTTCTATTTTCAACATTTTGAGGAACCTCCATGCTGTTTTCCAGAGTGGTTGCACCAGCTTGCACTCCCACCAACAGTGTAGGAGGGTTCCCCTTTCTCCGCATCCTTGCCAGCACCCTGACTTGTTAATTTTAGCCATTCTGACTGGTGTGAGGTGATATCTCATTGTGGTTTTGATTTGTATTTCCCTGATGCCGAGTGATGTGGAGCACTTTTTCATGTGTCTGTTGGCCATCTGGATGTCTTCTTGCTTTTATTTTTTAAAATAGCTTTCTGGAGACCTCTTTTCTTGCTGTTAAACTGTTTTTCTTGCTATGCGCAGCTTTTTTAAACAGATTTCTCACATCTTCCTTCTACTTTTAAATTTGCTGCCTTCATTCTGATCTCATCCATGTTTCCTAAAATTATTTCTTAAGAAAAATAATGATTTGGTACTAAGAAAGGATGAGTGTGGACTGATAAGTGAGTAAACTTTAATAAATGGATATTGTGACATTTATATTAATGTCTTCAAGGTGCTTTTACTCATCTTCAGTTTTTTGGCAATATTGAAAAGTTTAAGTCAGTAGATAAGTATCTCCAGATTATTGAGATATTACTGTATATCTGTTGCTTTCCTCTATCTATTGAGCTCCCTTGAAACCTGACCTAATGGTCTTTGTTTGCTCTGACACATCAGCAATTTTAGTCTCCAAATCAGCCAAAATACCTCTACAGTCACAGAGAGATAGATTTGTCCTGGTTCTGACTTCTGGACAACGCTCCCTCGTGGTAATAGTTTCAATATTATTTGGGATTATAGAAGAAATTTTAGTCAGTTTATGTGTGAGCCTATTAAAAAACTATGGTATCCACTAAGTGGATTTCAACCCCAAATGCCCTCCCTCTCTCCAGACTCACTTTCATGGCTTCTGCATGAATAATGAAAACACCAGACATCAGCCATATTCCCATGGATCGTTGGATAACTTCAGAGCATTTATCTGATGATGGTCAAATCTCATCACCATTGCTAATTAGGCTGCTTAAAGATGCATCCTGGCAACTCTGACTCTGTTTCTCTTAGGTTATTATCTAATTTCCTGAATTAGATGGCTCTCTTCTCATGTGTTCTCAAAGATAATAATAGAATTAAGCCTTTAAATCAACACATATTGAGCAACTTAAGTATGTTGTGGAAGGCAGAAAAAAATAGACTGCCACAAAGTTTCATAAATTTTTGTTTGTGATCATGGAGAATGATCACATGTTGCATATTTTTCATGCAAAATAAAAAGCAAACTATCACTCTGGAGTTTTTCCTCCATTGATATTTTTTTCTTTTTTTTTTTTTTTTTGGAAATTGGAATTTAAGGTCATATCAAGGTCTAGATACAACATGGATTCTTTCTTGAGTATCATAAATTAAAGGAACATTTTATACGATTCAACATGCCTCAGTGAAAAATTATCACACTTTTCCTCAGATAATAAAAACATAACAAGTAAAGCAGGAAATCCTTTTCCCTGAATCCTCTGCTTGGGCTTTAGGGAAAACTAAGTCAGGGAAGGAGAAATTGTCCTGTTCTGAGCTGTAGCTTTTAGAGAAAGGTCAATGAGAGTTTAGTAATGGACAACAGGGAAGAATTAGGGAGGGAAGTTGCACTTTGTTGATTGTTCAGGACCTACATGTGAACGCCAATCTTACTTCTCTGCTGTTTCTTGAACAAGAAAGGTTTAAAATACAGTTTAAGCATAGACTTTAGCCCCACATTTCTGTCAACCTCATCTACACTGAAAGGACTTCCTGGCCCACTGAAGTTTTCTATCCATTGGACAGAGTGGGAGAACCAGGGTCTGAATTGATTAAAGCTGTTTCTATAATTTTGCCTTTTGTATTCATCATCTCTTTATAAAAGCCTTTTACATTTCTGAGTTCTCAGTTTTAGAGAATATTCATTATGTCAACTCCTATAGGTGAGTTGAAAAATTGAAACAGACTATTTTTAGATCACCAGAGCTAGACTCAAAGCCATGTTGGAACCAAGACTGAAAGTTCTGTTGATCTATGCCCAGAGAAAGAGGATGAACAATTTTCTCTGAATGATATTAATGAAAAACTAATTAGGTTTTGAAAGTATGTGCTTTCTTTGAAAGTGAGGTAGATAGGGGCTTAAGCCTAGGAGCAAAATGAAAGGCTTCTGACTTAGAGAGGAGCATTTGAGAGTGTTAGGTGAAAACAACGTTCTGGGTTACACTTGTGGTCTTTGTCCTCAACCTTTTAAATCCCTGGAAAGGATCAAGTCATGAGACCGGTGAGGAACGGAACCAATCAAAACATAGCATGTCATTCTGATTTGGGAATCAGAAAAAAAACTAATGCACCTATTTTCTCTTATTTCTTTCTACAGATTATATCTTGTATGGCTACTTCCAATCATTCCTCCATGACTGAGTTTATCCTTGAAGGGTTAACAAAACGTCCAGAGCTTCAATTGCCTCTATTCCTACTGTTCCTTGGAGTGTATGTGGTCACAGTGTTGGGGAACCTGGGCATGATTTTCTTAATTGCCATCAGTTCTCAACTTTATTCTCCAATATATTATTTTCTCAGTCATTTGTCATTCATTGATCTCTGCTACTCCTCTGTCATTACCCCAAAAATGCTGGTGAACTTCATATCAGAGAAGAATATTATCTCCTTTGTGGCATGCATGACTCAGCTTTATTTCTTCCTTATTTTTATAATTGCAGAAGGCTACCTTCTGACTACCATGGCATATGACCATTATGTAGCCATCTGTAGCCCACTGCTTTACAATATTATCATGTCCCATAAGATCTGCTCCATAATGATGGCTGTGGTATATTCACTGGGGTTGTTTGGGGCTACAGTCCATACTACCCGCATGTCAGCATTGTCCTTCTGTGGGTCTCATGTAGTCAGTCATTATTTTTGTGATATATTCCCCTTGTTGACTCTCATTTGCTCCAGCACCCACATCAATGAGATACTGTTGTTTATTATTGGAGGGGTTAATACCTTAGCACGTACACTGGCTATACTCATCTCTTATGCTTTCATTCTTTTGAGTATTCTCCGTATTCGCTCTGCTGAGGGACGGTCCAAAGCCTTTGGTACTTGTAACTCCCATCTCATAGCTGTGGGTATCTTTTTTGGGTCTATCACATTCATGTATTTCAAACCCCCTTCTAGCAATACTATGGAACAGGAGAAGGTGTCCTCAGTGTTCTACACCACAGTGATCCCCATGCTGAATCCCATGATCTACAGCCTGAGGAACAAGGATGTGAAGAATGCACTGAGAAAGTTGGTTGAGGGAAGGTAGTCATGCTGACAAAGGGCATTTTCAGAGGGAGCAAGAGAAAAATGAACCAGATGAAATGTTGTCATAGGCTCCATGTAATTTTTTTCTCTCTTCCAGAGATAAAATTCACCATTATTTATAAAACATGCATTCTATACTTGAGAATGATTGAGACATTTTTAGAGATTACCAAACAATAGAATTTTCTGATAGTCAATCTTTGGAAATTTTATGTTTATTAGAGGAACAAATGTTGGCAGAAGAGGGAGGACCAATCAACATCAATAGAATATCTGAGGATATTATTAATATTATATTAAACTAAATATCAATTTTGAAGGCGCTTAATAACTAGAGAGTGAGTTAGGGGTTGTGTTTGAAGAAGGATGATGTTAATTGATTAAAAATTCCTAGAGGGCAGGAGAAGAGGTGTATTTGTTTATATATTTATTTATTACAGATGAACATAGGGAAAGGGAAAGAAAAATAAAATATGATGAAAACAGAGAGAGACATACCATAAGAAACTTAACTATAGAGAACAAACTGAGGGTTACTGGAGGGGCAGGGAGTGGAGAGATAGGGTAACTGGGTGATAGGCATTAAGGAGAACAGTTCATGTAATGACTACTGGTGTTATATTCAACTGATGAGTCACTAAATTCTACCTCTGGAACTAATAGTACTCTGTACATTAATTAAATTGAATTTAAATGAAATTATTATAAAAAAGAGTATACCTAATACAAAGAACTTTTTTACCTGTATTGACTCTATTGTCATCAAAAATCCTAATTCTCTGCAATTAAACAGTTTCTCCTCTACTCTATTCATTTTTGTAGATGTATTGAATCTTATATTACCCATGTATATTTTAATCTCATTGAATATATCCATCACTCCAGTTTCCAGATGTTTTTGTGAATCATGATTTTGTTATCCATTAAATTAACAACTTCACGGTATCTGCAAGTCTGATTCAAACTTCTTTGAGTTTGAAACTTCAGGGCACCTGGGTGGGTCAGTCTATTAAGTGTCTGACTTCAACTCAGGTGATGATCCCAGGACGCTAGGATGAGCAACACATTGAGCCCTAAGTTATAGCACTAAGAAATCTGAAAAATAATTTATTTAAGTCCTGTTACTTTATCGATGAGAAATTGAGTCTCAAAGAGTCTCAATGCCCTCCTCAAAGTAACACAGTTATTTTGATCAAAAGAACATTTTACATACCATGTTCATAGCAACATTATTTACAAGAGCCAAAAGGTGGGAACAACCCAAGTTCCATTGATGAATAAAAGGGTAAACAAAATATGGTATGTACATACAATGGAAAATTACTCAGCCTTAAAAAAATTCTGACACTTGCTACAACTTGGGTGAATCTTGAAGATATTATGCTAAGTGAAATAAGCCAAACACAAGAAGAGAAATGTTGTATGATTTCACTCATATGCAAGTACTTACAGTAATCAAACCCATAGAGTCAGAAAGTAGAAAAGTGGTTACTAGGGGCTGGGGAGAGGGAGGATGTGGAATTATTGTTTAATAAGCACAGAGTTTCAGAGGAGGGAGCTGAAAAAGTTCTAGAGATGGATGGGGATGATGATCACATAACAATGTGAATGTACTTAATGCCACAGAACTGTACACTTAAATGGTAAATTTTGTGTCTCGTGTGTGTGTGTGTGTGTGTGTGTGTTATATCTATGTACATAGATATATAACAGTAAAAAATAAAGGATTGTCTTTAAATTGAATCAATTTAGCCTTAGGAAAACATTTCTTTTTCATTATTTTTCTCCCCCCCCTTTTTTTGACTGATGAAATAGTAGTGAAGAGCCAGCAACTGATAACAGACTTTTGCAAATCATTGACCCAATGTCTCTGTGTTCCAGAAACCCCTTGGGAATGTGAAAATATAAAATAAGAATCTTGGGGAATTTGCTACTCTTGGGAAATATAGCAATGGGGGAGGGGTGTAAGAGGATGATATCATTTTTGCTAAGGATTATTATATACTGAACACACCAGTAATCTCTAGGCTCAGTAGGTCTTGGGGGACCTGTGTGTGCAGGGGAGTTAAGTATCCCTAATGATATCCCTTATTTGCTTGATAAACCTCAAGTAAGATTTGCATGTCACTTTACCCTCTGGCTTTTAAGATTGGAGACGCTAAGTATGATCTACTTCAAGATCTGGAGTGTTAGTTCTATCAGCTGAATTTTGACTTTTATTTTAAGCCAACCAAATAATTCAAATATTGACATACAAATGTGCACATTAGGCAACAGAAGAGGCTTTGCTATTACTTGGCTATAGGAAGAATCTGTGCTATAAGCAAAGTAAACAATTCCTAAGAACGTCAATTTCTGTTCAGTACTGGGTAAGTGTCATTAATTGTCATTTCATTTATTGCAATTCTACTCCATCTAATAGAAGGGTGGTTGGTGATTAGCAGCAACACTAACCATGTGCAGTGTTTTGGCTTTACCAGGAGCACTTGCCACACTATTCTTTTTACTTGGTTATGTCCTCCCTTCTCCTTTTCTGTCCATGTTGCCTTGTCATTTCTTCATGAATTGGGTCACAACCTCCTGCAGAAATTCTATCCAGTCTAAGTTCACCCAACTCTTGTGCAGAGAATGTCACTGGTCTTTCCATATGACTCTGAAGCTTTTGCTTCCCTGAAGTGCTTCCTGTTTATGTATTTATTCATTTTCCTTAACTTCTTATGCACCAGCCTATATAATAAGTCTCTTAGAGTTATGGATACTAGGGCAGATACAATTGCAGGTAGAGTATTAATTTTGGACAGAATATTAAACATAAATCCCTATCTCCCCTCTATCTTGAAGGAGTATTCTCAGACCAGTAGGAGTTAGAGTAAGAGCCTGTTTGGCCTGCTCAGTTAATGCTCTGTTTCCTCCTGGCTTCAGAAGCACTTGTCAAAGGGCTTTACACCCTTTGAGATAAAGAGCCTTCTATGCCCCAACTCCCCCAAAGAATGGCTCAACACTTCCAACCTCTCTCAAAATTTCCAAATCTAGAGACACAAATGTTTTAAAACCTGACCACCCCAAATGCTTAAAAAGTTTTCATCATTTGTACCAAGGTGAAAGATCTAGGATGAAGAAGAAACACACAGTGTTTTTCTTCATACCAAGGAAGTGTATTTTTGTCTCTTCATATTGTATAATGAATATAATGAATATATTTCTTTTTTAAAATTACATTTCAATGGGTGTTCTTATTTTTTAAAATATTTATTTATTTATTTGAGAGAGAGTGTGTGCATGAAGGGGAGGAGTAGTGGGAGAGGGAGAGAGAGCATCTGAATCAGACTCCACACTGAGCATGGAGCCCAACATGGGGCTCAGTCTCACAACCCTGAGATTATGACCTAAGCCAAAACCAAGAGTTGGTTGCCCAATCAACTGCACCACGCAAGTACCCCTAGTGTTTTTAGACAATGAAGCTTTCAATTCATTATTTTAGTTATCACAAGATTTCTTTGAAGGGTTATTATCATTCCCACTTCTCAGATTGTAACTCTGAAATTTATGTTAAATTTATGTTAAATGACTTGCAAAGTCACTTATGTTGCAAAGCTGTTGCAATGAGGTCAGCCCTTGAAATAAGCCTCCTTTGATATGAAAGCTTTTTCATTGGCTTACTGAGCAGGCTCTAAGTTCTCTCTCCTTAAGCTCTTTTAACATTTTTGTTATCAAATAAATATAAGAGTACTGAGTTCACAAAGTTGAACAGATTTCTTTCTAGCTGCACTATTCCCAGCCTTTCATGAACAAATGTTTACAGCAGACTTCTAAGAGAGTCATATGGACATACCTGGAAATGGAAGCACAGCTATTGGGTTTTTTGTTTTTGCTGTACTTGTTCTTTTCCTTCACAGATCATTGTGAGCATAGTCTGAGAAATGCTACCCTAGGCTACACACAGTACACACAGTGCACAGTACACACAGTACCTCACTGTGCCCCTTTAAGGGTGCTATGGAAAATGTTCTTTAAGTAATTTTGGGTACTTTCTTTTTTTTCTTTTTCTTTTTTTTTTCTTTTTCTAGATTATATTTATTTATTTGACAGGGAGAGAGATCACAAGTAGGCAGAGAGGCAGGCAGAGAGAGAGGGGGAAGCAGGCTCCCTGCAGAGAGCACAGAGCCTGATGCAGGGCTCAATCACAGGACCCTGAGACTGTGACCCAAGCTGAAGGCAGAGTCTTAACCACTGAGCCACCCAGGAACCCCTTGAGTACTTTCAATATTCCATAGGGTAAAGGTTCCTCAAGTGCCAAAAAAAATTTTTTTTTTCTTTCCATATTTCCTCCAAGCCACAGTTAGTGTTAGGTAAAACTTTGAGATCAAGAAGCTTGCACTGGATCTCTATTAGGCCTGTTTTAAACCACTTCAGGGTGTGTGGAATCCCCATGTTGTTCACAACACACAAACTCTATGCCCCTCTTCTTGCCCATCATCAGGATTTATCCTTTCCTTGAAACATTCTGAAATCTGAACCATCTATAACATCTCATAAAGTCCAAATCTTCTTCCAGTCTGTCTCTTAGGGCTTTGTAATGAATTAGAAGACAAGAGATGTTAATAATAGATTTAATCCATCCTTTAAGGAAAAGCAGAAGAGCTTGGTGGAAAAGAACATGGACCCTGGCACAAGACATCCTAGATTTAAATTCTGACTTGACTTCTAAAATCTCTGTGCCACAGTTTCTTCATCTGTAAAATAGGGATAAAAATAGAATTGACTATGTCAAGGGCTTTTGAGGACTTAAGTAAGATAATAGATGTAAGGCACTTAGAAACAACAGGCAATCAACAAAGAAGAGAAGAAGAATCATTATCATCCCTGGTCTTCTTTTCTATAGGTAAACTATCTTGTCTAAGTATTATAAATGCCTTAACAGAATTCAAACATGTATCCTCAGTAGGTGTCAGTAGAAAGTCTATTTCATTCCCCTTGAAGAAGTGACAGCAGAGCATTTCAGGAGAGTCATTTCCTGTCTTGCCTTCTAAGCGAGTTGCGGTCTGTTTTGCTGCTCAGTAATGACTAGTGAATATCAGCCTGGGCCCATTTCGAGAGTTCCTCTTTGAAATTTCCCACCAATAATCCTTTGATCCCAACCCTGGGCCCTTTCCCTACTTTTGTTATTGAAACATTCACATTCTTTGACTCCTAGATGACTATGGCTTATTCTCATGTAACCCAAGACTCTACTCTTTTTTTGACCCCCAAAAAAGAATTTGTGGCCCTCATGTTGGGGAGGGAAGTCAATAGAGTAATATTTTTAACAGATTATTTTGGGAAGAACAATTGCATTTAGTGAAGTGCCTACTATGTTCCAGGGACAATATTAGCATAGTAATATTTCTTACTTAAGTTCATGGATTTTTCATGCTCCTCAAAAAATGATTTAGCATTGTGATATTATTGATGTTTTCACCAGAGGACTAAAAGATACTTTCTCAACAGCATGGAGGTTCCTCAAAAAGTTGAAAATAGAACTACCTTATGACCCAGCAATTGTACTACTGGGTATTTACCCTAAAGATACAAATGTAGTGATCTGAAGGGGCACGTGCACTCGAATGTTTATAGGTGTCCCAAGAATGTATTTTTTAAAGTACCCTAAAGATACAAATGTAGTGATCTGAAGGGGCATGTGCACTCGAATGTTTATAGGCGTCCCAAGAATGTATTTTTTAAAGTACCAGAATTCAGAGGACAGACAGATTAATTTAAGAAGAAAATAATAACACAATAAGCAATTTACAGAACAAGTTCAAAGGGCCAGTATCCTATAAAAATGTGCTTACATCCATTAGAAGATAAAAAAGGACAAATGCAATAATGACTCAATCATGTAACTTTCAACACATTGGCAAAAACAGGTAATACATATTGCTAGTGGGGATGCAGGAAAAAGGGTACTCATGTATTGCTACTGAAAATGTGTATTATTATAGTTTCCTGGAAATCAATGTTGTACCATTTATATAAAGTAAAGATTTATAAACTCTTTGATCCATAAAGATCTCTCCTGGGAAATTATGTCATGGAAATAAAACACTGGCATGTATATGTGTATGTACATTTCTAAATGACAATGTATTTGATAGTAGCAGTTTTTTTTAATTTTTAAATTTTTAAATTTTTTTATTTTTTTTTAAAGATTTTATTTATTTATTTGAAACAGAGAGAGAGAGATCACAAATATGCAGAGAGGCAGGCATAGAGAGAGAGGAGAAAGCAGGCTCCCTGCTGAGCAGAGAGCCTGATGTGGGCCTCGATCCCAGGACCCTGAGATCATGACTTGAGCCAAAGGCAGAGGCTTAACCCACTGAGCCACCCAGGCGCCCTTAAAATTTTTTATTAACATATAATGTATTATTAGCCCCAGGGGTACAGGTCTGTGAATCGCCAGGTTTACACACTTCACAGCACTCACCATAGCACATACCCTCCCCAGTGTCCCTAACCCCACCACTCTCTCCCTATCCCTCTTCCCCCTGCAACCCCTCAGTTTGTTTTGTGAGATTAAGAGTCTCTTATGGTTTGTCTCCCTCCCAATCCCATCTTGTTTCATTTATTCTTTTCCTACCCTCCAAACCCCCCATGTTGCATCTCCACTTCCTAATATCAAGGAGAACATATGATAGTTGTCTTTCTCTGATTGACTTATTTCAGTAGCAGTTTTTTTTTTAATCCAGAAAAAAGTTAACAGTTGTCAAAAGATGATGTAATATTTAGTGATATATCTGCATCACTGAATATTGTATCACTGTTCATGTTCATTAGTTGTCTTGGAGGAATATTCTAAAAGTTTTTTTAAGTAAGAAGGGAAGATGCAAAAATAAATTGTGTGTAATATTATCCTATATTCTGGACAAATGACAAAATGTGTGTGTGTGTGTGTGCATGTGTAATATTATATAACCACATAGAAAGTTAACTGGGGAGAAGTTAATTAAAGTCTCTATGAATGGAAGGGGGAAACAAAGGAAAAGAGAAAGTGTATACTAATATAAAAATAGCACATGGTTCTTTAGGGAGACAGTACCAGGAATAATAAGAGCTATGATTCAGTCTTTGTCACTGTTGACTTTCCTCTTGCAAGTTTGGTTTTGTTTAGACAGAGAATAAAGATCCATTTTAATATATACTTCTCCTCCATTTCCACAGAGATCACTCAAGAAAAATGTTTGCAGGAAATCATTCCACAGCAACCAGTTTTGTGTTAGTGGGTTTAACACAGAAGCCAGAGCTCCAGCTGCCTCTCTTGGTCCTGTTCCTGGGAATCTATATAGTGACAGTGGTGGGGAACCTGGGCTTGATTCTTCTGATTGCGGTAATCCCTTTGCTTCACACCCCCATGTACCTCTTCCTCAGCAGCTTGTCCTTCATTGATCTCTGCTACTCCTCTGTCATTACCCCCAAAATGCTGGTGAACTTCTTAGGGAAGAAGAATATGATCCTTTATTCTGAATGCATGGCACAGCTCTTTTTCTTTGTGGTTTTTGTAGTGGCTGAGGGTTACCTCCTGACCGTGATGGCATATGATCGCTATGTGGCTATCTGTAGCCCACTGCTTTACAGTTTGACCATGTCCTCTTGGGTCTGCTCACTACTCGTGCTGGTTGCCTTCATCCTGGGCTTTCTCTCTGCCTCGGCCCATACAAGCGCCATAATGAAACTGTCTTTCTGCAGATCCCACATCATCAGCCATTACTTCTGTGATGTGCTTCCTCTCCTCCATCTCTCCTGCTCCAATTACACACCTCAATGAACTTCTGCTTTTTATCATTGCGGGATTTAACACTTTGGTGCCCACCCTAGCTGTTTTCATTTCCTACGCCTTCATCTTCTACAGCATCCTTCGCATCCGATCCTCCAAGGGCCGGTCCAAAGCATTTGGTACTTGCAGCTCTCATCTCATGGCTGTGGGGATCTTCTTTGGGTCTATCACCTTCATGTATTTCAAGCCTCCATCTAGTAACTCCCTGGAACAGGAGAAGGTGTCCTCAGTGTTTTACACCACAGTGATCCCCATGCTGAATCCTTTAATATACAGTCTGAGAAACAAGGATGTAAAGAAAGCATTGAGGAAGGTTTTGGTGAGGAAATGAGCCTCGCTTTTGGAGGTGGGAGAAATGAAGGTTCAACAAACCTTCATTTTTCCTTGTTATTCTGTTGTAATATGCATACTACCTGGACTTTTAAAATACTTCCCTATCACATGGCAGGGATGTCCATTATCACCATTGCTATTCAACATAGTACTAGAAGTCCTAGCCTCAGCAATCAGACAACAAAAAGAAATTAAAGGCATCCAAATCAGCTAAGAAAAAGTCAAACCATCACTCTTTGCAGATGATACCGTACTATATGTGGAAAACCCAAAAGACTACACTCCAAATCTGCTAGAACTTGTACAGGAATTCAGTAAAGTGTCAATCAATCAATGCACAGAAATCAGTTGCATTTCTTTACACCACCAACAACAACAAGACAGAATAAAGAGAAATTAAGGAGTCAATCCCATTTACAATTGCACTCAAAACCATAAGATACCTAGGAATAAACCTAACCAAAGAGGCAAAGAATCCATGCTCAGAAAACTATAAAGTACTCATGGAAGAAATTGAGGAAGACACAAAGAAATAGAAAAATGTTCCATGCTCATGGATTGGAAGAACAAATATTGTGAAAATGTCTATGCTACCTAAAGCAATCTACACATTTAATGCAATCCCTATCAAAATTCCATCCATTTTTTTTTTCAAAGAAATGGAACAAATAATCCTAAAATTTGTATGGAACCAGAAAAGACCTCAAATAGCCAGAGGAATATTGAAAAAGAAAGCCAAAGTTGGTGGCATCACAATTCCAGACTTCAAGCTCTATTAGAAAGCTGTCATCATCAAGACAATATGGTACTGGCACAAAAACAGACACATAGATCAATGGAATAGAATAGAGAACCCAGAAATAGACCCTCAACTCTATGGTCAACTAGTCTTCGACAAAGCAGGAAAGAATGTCCAATGGAATAAAGACAGTCTCTTCAACAAATGGTGTTGGGAAAATTGGACAGCCACATGCAGAAAATTGAAACTGGACCATTTCTTTACACCACACATGAAAATAGACTCCCAATGGATGAAGGACCTCAATGTGAGAAAGGAATCCATCAAAATCCTTGAGAACACAGGCAGCAACCTCTTCAACCTCAGTCGCAGCAACTTCTTCTAGGAACATCGCCAAGGCAAGGAAAGCAAAGGCAAAAATGAACTATTGGGATTTCATCAAGATCAAAAGCTTTTGCACAGCAAAGGAAACAGTTAACAAAACCAAAAGACAACCGACAGAATGGGAGAAGATATTTGCAAACGACATATCAGATAAAGGGCTAGTATCCAAAATCTATAAAGAGCTTAGCAAACTCAACACCCAAAGAACAAATAATCCAATTAAGAAATGGGCAGAGAACATGAACAGACATTTCTGCAAAGACATCCAAATGGCCAACAGACACATGAAAATGTGCTCCACATCACTCAGCATCAGGGAAATACAAATCAAAACAACAATGAGATACCACCTCACACCAGTCAGAATGGCTAAAATCAACAAGTCAGGAAATGACAGATGCTGGCGAGAATGCGGAGAAAGGGAAACCCTCCTACACTGTTGGTGGGATTGCAAGCTGGTGCAACCACTCTGGAAAACAGCATGGAGGTTCCTCAAAAAGTTGAAAATAGAGCTACCTTATGACCCAGCAATTGCACTACCGGGTATTTACCCTAAAGATACAAATGTAGTGATCTGAAGGGACACATGCACTAGAATGTTTATAGCAGCAATATCCACAATAGCCAAACTATGGAAAGAACCTAAATGTCCATCAACAGATGAATGGATAAAGAAGAGGCGGTATATATATGCCATGGAATACTATGCAGCCATCAATACTATGCAGCGAAATAAGTCAATTGGAGAAAGACAACTATCATATGATCTCCCTGATATGAGGAAGTCGAGAAGCAGCATGGGGGGGGTTGGGCGGTAGGAAAAGAATAAATGAAACGATGGGATCAGGAGGGAGACAAACCATAAGAGACACTTAATCTCACAAAACAAACTGAGGGTTGCCAGGGGGCAGGTGGTAGGGAAAGGGGGATGGGGTTATGGACATTGGGGAGGGTATGTGCTATGGTGAGTGCTGTGAAGTGTGAAGTGTGTAAACCTGGCGATTCACAGACCTGTACCCCTGGGGCTAATAATACACTACATGTTAATAAAAATAAAAAATAAATAAAAATTAAAAAAAATAACAACAACAAAAATACTTCCCTATCTAGGGGCCCCTGGGTGGCTTAGTCCTTGAGTGTCTGCCTTTGGCTCAGGTCATGATTCCAGAGTCCTGGGATCAAGCCCCACATCTGGTTCTCTGCTTAGAAGGAAGCCTTCTTCTTCCTCTCCCGCTCCCCCTGTTTGTGTTCCTTCTCCTGCTGTATCTCTCTCTGTCAAATAAATAAATTAAATCTTTTTTAAAAATAAAAAATAAAATACTTCCCCATCTATAATTGATTCCATTTCCTCAATGAAATAAAAAGGTGTTTAGTATAGCAGGTTTTAGTGTTCTTATTTTTGGGCAGGAAAACTAAGGTTTAGATAGTTTTATTTATTTATTTTTTACTTACTGTGGTAGAAGAGGAATGAGAATATTTTCTCCAGTGTTATTTTTTTCCCTTATATTCTGTGTTTGCTTTATTGAATACCTGCTGTGTCAGAGGTGCTGAGTTTTCTTCTGATAAGAATGCTAAGAGATATGTAACTCTGTCCCTCAGCCCCATTAATTCTTGAGGGAATGAGACAAATACACAAGAGGGGAAAAGAAAAAGAAACAAGGTTGTAAAAAGTTACAGAACAAGAAGGGCAATTCTAGTCAGTAGGTCTTACTGAAAATGTTTTCCTTTTTTTTTTTTCAGCATATTCAGAATCTCTTCATTTCTGTTTTATTTCTTTGTTGACTGTCCCTCTCTCCCACCTCTCCCTCCCTTCCTCTCTCTCCCATTTCTGTCTCTGTCTTTCTCTCTCTGTTTTGTGACATGATGGTTCCCTACTAAGGGACCTCTGAGCAGGCATTTTCAGGACTGTGTGGGGTTTCCACTACCTGTTGCAATAAAGTTTGTGAAATGCTTCACAGGGAGGATATAACACCCACATTTGTTTTAGTTGGAGATTGTTCTCAGTGGATTCCTGAACCAAACTCTGGTTGATATTTCCAAGCTTGTGGTCTTACTGTATAAGTAAGTACCACACACTCTAGACAATGTCTTTTCTGGGTTTTTCACACATCCTGGGTCTCATGTAATATTTCTTCTATGTTTGTTTGTTGTTTTGGAGGGAGGTTATAATGAAATAAGCCTCTGATGTTTTGCAGCCCTCAGCTGTTCTCCTCTACCTCCAAGGAATGTCCCATGGAATGTCTAAAATTTGAACTTCCATCTCATGTTGCTTCCCTTTGCTCATTGTTACATGTTAAACCAGCAGTTGAAATGAGCTGCCTTTATGCCTTTACTTTTTTTCTTTTTTTTTTTTTTTGCCTTTGCCAGTATGGTTTTTATAACATTATTCTCAGATTTTATCTTGGGAAATTATTCTACTGGAGAAATATGAAATCAGTAGGTCTGGATCTGCCAAAATCCAACTATTCTAACAAAGTTTATTTATCTTTATTTGTGTTCCTCCTTTTGATAATCCCAAGAATATATCTTCCTACTGGTTTGTTTAATAAGGTCCTGGACTTTATCATGGTCTTGGCCACCTGTCCCTTAATACGTCTTCTCTTCCCTGTGCCTTTCTCCGTATATTTCCTTCATACATTTTTTCAGGATCCAGGTAATGTCTGTATCTACTCAGTCCCATTCCTTAAGATCTTTTTGTCTTGAAAGCAAACATGTGCCATTTACTGCTTTTTAGTGGTTTTAATATTGCAGTGAATAATTTCCTGGATTCAGGCTCCTGGCCTTTAAATTATCTACCACATAGATTTAGAATCCCTTTCCTCCCCCTTCCCTTCCTCTCTCTCTCTCTCCCTCTTTCTTATTCTAGTTTAATTAACTTATTTTACTTTTTTTTTTATGGTGTTCCTGTCATGTAGGAGCAACCTTTACAAATCACTTGATTTCCTCAGCAGACTTGATTCCTAGAAATAGAGTGTTTCATCCAGATCTTTAAGCTACCTTCTTAGTCTTTAGGTTTGGGATAATTTCACTGAGCTGGCTTTTTTTTCCCCCTCAATACATTGCAATATGTATTGTACAGTAAGCCCCCATCCCATTTGTATTGGTTCATTAATGGAATCTACCACCCATTTAAAGAGAAGCTCCTGATTAGAAGACAGGAAGCTAAAGCTCTGGTCAGAGCCTATGTATTTAAGAAACTTAGGGACAAGTTGAGCCCACTCAGTGAAAGTTTACCCTTGACCCATGTATAAACCATGAGAATTGAAGGTTAGCCTCTCCACAGTGCCATGTCTGGGTCACAAAAGCAAGTTAAGGCAGCATAAACAAATGATACAATTTAAAGCAGTCTAACCACCCTGTCAGACCAGTCTTGGAACTGAATATGTCTTGAAGACATGGCTGAAAAATAGAGTGGATACAACAGATAATTGTCTAACAAGAATTTATATGAAAAGGTTCTCTTTTCCCTGTAACGAAATCATTGCCTGCTTGGGAGAAGCTTCCTCTGGATGTCCAAGTTTAAGCTGCAGCAGTATTTGCTTGTGCAATTGCTGAGATTGGCTCAGTTGCCCAACCTATATTTGCCAAGGGCCATAGGACACAAGGCTTTGTGGAGGCTTGCTTAGCTCGCAGTCGTTGTCTTTTTTTTTTAATTTATTTAAATTTAATTAATACATAGTGCATTTTTTAACTTTATTTTATCTTTTCAGTGTTCCAAGATTCATTGTTTATGCATCACACCCAGTGCTCCATGCAATACATGCCCTCCTTAATACCCACCACCAGGCTCACCCAACCCCCCACCCCCCTCCCTTCCAAATCCCTGTTTGTTTCTCAGAGTCCACAGTCTCTCATGGTTCATCTCCCCCCTCCAATTTCCCCCTATTCACTTTTCCTTACCTTCTCCTAATGTCCTCCGTGTTATTCCTTATGTTCCACAAGTAAGTGAAACCATATGGTAATTGACTCTCTCTGCTTGATTTATTTCACTCAGCATAATCTCCTCCAGTCCCATCCATGTTGATACACAAGTCGGGTATTCATTCTTTCTAATGGAGGCATAATATTCCATTACATATATGGACAACATCTCCTTTATCCATTCATCTGTTGAAGGGCAACTTGGTTCTTTCCACAGTTTGGCAACTGTGGCCATTACTGCTGTGAACATTGAGGTACAGATGGCCCTTCTTTTCACTACATATAGTGTATTATTAGTTTCAGAGGTAAAGTTCAGTGATTCATCAGTCTTCTACGATATCCAGTGCTCTTTACATAGCTCACAGTTTTCAAAGGACTTTTCCTCTGCTGAGGCATTTGCCTTTGCTTAAGGCTCAGCAATAACAGTGTGGCCCCTAGAGAAGTGAATGGACACCTGCATAAAATTATTCATTCACCTTTGAACAAATCTACTGTATACTACACCTATGAAGGTTTGAACTCCATAGAAGCTTTAGACTCATAGAATTTGCCAAGATTTATTATTAGTTAAAAGTTATGCATAAACTATAAACTATATAAATATTGTAAAGTAAGTGTGACTTCATGTCACTGAATCAAAATCCCCGTCTCTATCAAAACCCCCAAACTCCTAGGTGCACTTTTGCTCCTCAATCTACTTCTCCTGGTAATGTCTTCATGACCATGATCCAGTATACAAGATACAGTAGTTTGAGAAAGTAAAATACAGAGTACTTGTTCCTCATTAATAGAAAAGGTGAATAATAAGCAATCTGTCAAGTGAAGACCAAAATATCTTTATTACATCTTTATTATTGGGAAAGGTATATTTGGGGGCCAAACCTTTTAAGACTAAGCTTTAGAATTAGGCAAACTTACTACTCTAATCACAGAAAGTGCAGGATTTTTGCAGGTCTCTACCTAGAGGTCAGATTGCATGGGAAGGAGTAACCAAGAATAGATTCCTTCTGAATGTATACGAACTTTCAAAAAGAAAGGAATAATTTGTCCTTTGAAACTAATCCCTTAGAAAAGTCATCCCACTCTCAAGGAGAAGTGATTTAGGGTGTGAAGTGGGTCTGGAGTGTTAGAGTAATAGATATGCCTCCACCTGGATGAGAACATCAAGAATGAGGAAGGGGTGTCTCACCCTCCTTTCATGGACTCCTAGAATTTAGAAAAAAACACATTCCAATCAATTAAGGGGGAAAAAAGGTAAATCTATGTTGAATAAAAATAGAATCAAGAAAGAAGATTCAAGATGCCCTTCAATGGACGAATGGATAAGGAAGATGTGGTCCATATACACTATGGAGTATTATGCCTCCATCAGAAAGGACGAATACCCAACTTTTGTAGCAACATGGACAGGACTGGATGAGATTATGCTGAGTGAAATAAGTCAAGCAGAGAGAGTCAATTATCATATGGTTTCACTTATTTGTGGAGCATAGCAAATAACATGGAGGACAAGGGGAGATGGAGAGGAGAAGGGAGTTGAGGGAAATTGGAGGGGGAGATGAACCATGAGATACTATGGACTCTGAAAAACAATCTGAGGGTTTTGAAGGGGCAGGGGGTGGGAGGTTGGGGGAACCAGGTGGTGGGTATTAGAGAGGGCACGGATTGCATGGAGCACTGGGTGTGGTGCAAAAACAATGAACACTGTTATGCTGAAAAGAAATAAAAAATTTTTTAAAAAAAGAAAGATTCAAAATTAAGTTATGACAGAAATTCTAAGTAAGTCTTATGAAAAAAGCAGAAGACCCTCTTTATGCTTAAAAACATTTATTCATAGACTTATTCAGTTGATTCTTACTCCAGAAGGAAAAGTCAGAACCAGTAGAAAAGAACAAAAGGATTTTAGCTGACCAAAATAAAAGTATGTAAAATCTCCTTATAAATTCATATTAAAAAGATTAATACTCCATAAAAAAGAGTCAAAAATTATCCAGTGAACAAATACAAAAAATATATGAATGAAAAATTATTACATTGAACTTGTTCAACTCTATTAGTAATAAAAATTCAAATAAAACAATTGTAATCTGCATGCTTAAATATCTATATTAATTTCTATAAGACAGTTTGATAGTATGTGTTAAATATATTGAATTGTAAATTCTTTGTGGGCTTTTACCAAGTTATGGAATTTTTAGGCATGTATGCTTAAAAACTAAAAGTCATATTGGCAAAGATAGAGCTGCTGTGCTATTGATAATTACAAAAATAAATAGAATTAAATGACCCTCACAGATATAAGCTGAAATAAATTATTGTTTAAATATTCAATAGAAAACAAAAGCAGTCATACAACAATACTTAGTAACACAGATCATATCCAATGTATATTGAAATTTAAAAAGTCATTAAGTGTCTGCCTTCGGCTCAGGTCATGATCCCAGGGTCCTGGGATTGAGCCCCCCAGGGTGCTGGGATCAAGCCCCATATCTGGCTCCTTGCTCAGCAGGAATACTACTTCTCCGTCTCCCATTACCCCTGCTTTTTGTTCCCTCTCTTGCTGTCTCTCTCTCTCTGTCAAATAAATAAATAAAATCTTGAAAGAAAGGAAGAAATGAAGAGAGGAAGAGAGAAAAAAAAGAAAGCAAGAAAAGAAAAGAAAACAGTGCCAAACTGCTTCCCAAGGTGGTTGTAATACCATATTGCCATCAGCAATGTATGCAATTTCCAGCTACTCCAGATCCTTGTCAACACATAGTATTGTGAGTCTTTTCAATTTTAGCCTTTTTGGTGAATATGTCACAGTATCTCATTATATACAGTCCCCTAATATCTAATCATGTTGAAAATGTCACCATATATATTTGGCTATTCTTTTTGTCCAGTATTTTGTCCAGAACTTTGGGGTAGATGAGATAATGATATCTGCTTACATTTGAATCTCTCCATATGCCCTTCTCAAAGCTATATAGACCAAATAGTGAACAGGTAAAACACATAAACCCTACACCTTTAACACAGCTAGGTGGTAGAGAACACGATCAACTTCAAATCATCTGTAAGTAGAAAAAATGGCACCAGATTCCAACAAAGGTATGAGTGCCTAAGAATTAAAAAATCCATCTTAAATACAAAAAATGCTAAAAAAGTAGACCTGCTAGACCGGAACATTGACTATAAGAAAGAAATCTAAAAGGGGCACACAATACACAAAATGTAATCTTAGAGAAGCAACATTTCCAGGGGAGAAGAGGGTTAAATGAAGGAAGAGATAGCTTTTGGAGTCTAGATAGAATGGAGAAAAAAAAGCAAGCAGAGAAAGGGAAAATCCCGAAATAAAATAAATGTAAAAGCAGCAGAAGAAAGACACACAGTATCTTTCTCTTTGCTTCTCCTGCAGAAAGGAGACATCCCTTAAAGAAGCTACATGTCTCTATACCTACAGAAGAGAGCATGGATGAACTGAGATTACAGGAAATTGTCTCAAAGAGTAAACCTTGCCCCAAAAATGCACCTATGGTAGGAGAGATAAGAACAGCAGTGATTTGGTGGTGGGATAATTGTAAGTCAACAGAAAAGAAGCCCCAAAACCATATAAAAAGAAGAAATTATTAGAGGGTAGAAAAAAAATTTTTAATCAAAATCCTATTGATTTATAAGTCTATGGCTAATTAATCAAGATAAAAGAGAATATAAAAATATGCAAAGTAAAAAAGGTGGAAGACAACCATTAAAACAGAAACAAAGTAAACCATGAGAAAAAAATTTTGGTACCTTTTTTTTAAGATTTTATTTATTTGTGAGAGAGAGAGAGCACATGGACACAAGCAGGGCAGCAGCAGGCAGAGGGAGAAGCAGGTCCCCTGATGAGCAAGGAGCCCAGCGCAGAACTCCCAGGACCCCGGGATTATGACGTGAGCTGAAGGCAGACATTTAACTGACTGAGCTACCCAGGCATCCCAAAAATTTGATATCATTATAAAAATAAGCTTTGAAACTTAGCTAAATGGCTAGTTTTCTAGAAAAATACAGTTTACCAAATTGTATTACCAGTAATAGTAATACAGATCAATTTCCATTAAAGATTAAAGTTATCAATAAACTACCACAGAGAAAAATATCAGACCCAGACTTTTTCAAAGGGTAATTCTAGGCAACCTTCAAAAACAAAATGGTCTAAACGTTTAAAAAAAATCTGGAGAATACAAATAAAGAAAATTTTCCAAAAATTTTTATGAAGAAAGTAACACGTGATACCTAGAAGTGATAAGAACAAAAAATATTATGAAGAAATAACATTTGAGAATATCAAAGCAAAAATGCTAAATATATATTTCTTTTTTTCTGTGGGATCAGCTTTAACTTTTATTTATTTTGTCCATCATTTTATTAAATTTTTTTATTTTTTTATAAACATATAATGTATTTTTATCCCCAAGGGTACAGGTCTGTGAATTGCCAGGTTTACACACTTCACAGCACTCACCATAGCACATCTAAATATATATTTCTAAACAGAATCCAGCTCCAGAATATGAAGAGCATGTGCCCTGACCAAATAGGATTTATTACAAAAATGAAAGGTTTTTCAATATTAGGATTCTATACTATGATAATAAACAAGTGTAAGAAAAGAGAAAAAACATGAAATTTCAGTAAATCTGAAAAAGCCATTAATGAAGTTCACATTCAGATTAGATTTAAATGGCATGTTTCTTTTAAGAAACAGACGGGGAAGTTAGTTAAAGAGAAAGAAGCACACTATGACCATGACCTTTACTGCTTCTGACTGCTACCCTGTGGCCCTCCATACCTCTTCCCCATGACTTTTCTCAGCACATTCTTTCCATCCTTATCTCTCAAGCTCTAGCTCAAGGGATGCCCCATAGATCAGTAAGGACCACGGTGGTGTAGAATACAGGGGCAAACTTCTCCTGAGCCATGTTGCTGCTACTAGAGATTGCTTCAAATGCATAAGTATGATGGAATCACAAAAGTTTCCAACAGCTGTAAATGAGAAATGCAAGTACTAAAATCTTTGGACCTGCCTGCCCCTGAGGGTTTTCAAAGCATGTTGGAGAGGGGCACCTGGTGGCTCAGTCAGTTGAGCGCCCAGCTCCTGATTTTAGCTCAGGTCATCAGCTCAGGGTGGTGGGATCGAGCCCCTCTTGGGGCTCCGTGCTCATTGTGGAGTCTGCTTGCCCCTCTCCCTCTGCTTGTGCTCTCTTTTTCTCCCTCTCAAATAAATAAATAATAAAAATCTAAAAAAAAAATTTTAATCTTCTAAAAAATTTTTAAAAAAGAATGTTGGAGAGCATGAAGATGTAAGAGATGATGATGGTAGCTGTTGCCAACAGATTGAATTCACCTAGAGGTATCATGAAGAGCTTGTTTAGGTAGGTTCTGGAGCAGGAGAGCATCAGGAGAGGAAATATGTTGTAGAAGTAATGCTGGATGATAATACCCCACAAGAGGAAAGCCTGATCATGGAGATCATGGGGGTACAGCTCCTAACGCTGCCACCATATAGACCCCAGTCATCAACACATTGCATATCTTTTGGGACATGATGACATTGCAGTAACTATTCTCTCCTTCAGTTTATCTACTGATTGTTTTAATACTATCAGATCTGTTTTAATGCTGCACTTACTCTTCAGTGTAGTGAAAGTTAAAGAGACAATATATAGTGGTGTCCTCTCGCATTTTCAGCACAACCCATTTCCTGGCTCAACAATCTAGAAAAACACAACAAACAACAGAAACACTTACTGAAAAACAAAACAAAATTTCCTGGCACATTACACAAGGAACAGATGACAACATTTTATTTTTTACAGACAAATCCATCGATACCTTTTAAGAATTGCTTCATTTTTATAAAAAAAAATCATGCTTATTTTATTTTTAAGTTAATTATTTTAATTTTTTTGTTATATTCAGTTAGCTACTGTATAGTACCTTATTAGTTTCTAGAGTAGTGTTCAATGATTCATTAGTTGCATATAACACCCAATGCTCATCACAACACGTACCCTCCTTAATACCCATCACTCTGCTATCCCATTCCCCACCACACCCTCCCCTTGGAAATCCTCAATTTGTTTCCCAGGGTCCATAGTCTCTCATGGTTCATCTCCCTCTCAGATTTCTCCCCCTTCGTATTTTTAAAAAGACATTCAAATAAGATAAAAGTAAAATAGAAGAGCAGTAAAAGTTATCTCACATTTTATTACACACACAAAGTAAAATATCAGTAAGTAATCATATATAGAGGGATAAATAGCTACATAGATACACAGAAGAACAGACCAAAATCATTTTATTAAAATGGTTTTGTGCTTCACAAACTTTTATAAACAAAAATATTATACAACTCTTCTTTTTTTAACTTTATTTTATTTTTTTAGTGCTCCAAGATTCATTGTTCATGCATCATAATCATCATAGAAAAAGCAAAATAACCAATTTTAAATGGAAGAAATTGCTCAGTCTCTGATCATTATAACCTATATGATATACTCATGATGTTATGGGAGTTTCATGTCTCTGCTGAACAAGATACCTACTGTCTCCTTAGAAAGAGAAGAGGTGTTCTTGGGTATGTGCAGTAGTCCTTGACAAAAAATGGTCATTTCATCTGTGTTGTTCACTTTTCTTACTTTCCTTCCTTCCTTTATTTTCTCTGGAATGGTTGAAGTTGCCATGTGTTATCTTTTCATTTGCTCATTCCCAATGTAGATAGTTCTGTATATCTCCCATATACATAATGTATGAATTCACATGGAGTCCTCTTCCAGATCATCTGAGAACTTATTCATTTTCTCCTTTAGATGTAATTTAAGTAATTTGTTATGTTTTATCCACTTTTCTTTAACCTGGGAGTAGGGAGCAGAAGGAAGAGAGAATTTTGTGTGTGCTTCATAGTAGATGAACAGAATTTTGTGCTTTTTCCCGAGATTTTGTTTTATGTGTTGAGTCAGAATTTACTCCACCTACTCAGAGGAGGAGGTTATGCCCATTGGGATAGTCTTAGAATTTAGCTTATTGCTAAGATTGAGTATGGAGTTCTGGAGACTTTGCTTCCATTAGAAAAGCACTTCTTAAATTGGAGTTTATGGGTCTGAACACTTGGATAGGAATTTTATTTTAACTAATCTCTAATTTAAAATTTAACATTACCTTCGAGTCAAAATCTTAGTAACCGATTATGTTAAAATATGTAATTATATATGACTTTGTTATCAACAGAATCACACTTACTTTCCCATCGCATGAAGTTGTACTTATGTCAAAGGGGTTCTTAGGATGAAATGGAGTACTGATCACGAACATTTATAACCATCACTACTTCAAATTACAGTAATTATTAGATCTGCTACCAGATCCTGTGATTTAATTCTCTAATAAAGAAATCACAAATTTATTTTAAATATTTTGATATCAGTAGTTTAGTTTATGATAATGTTTAATCATATGTATGTTATATAGTTAGAAATACTTTTCTAAGAATCTAATTCTTCATCTGGCCACCTAAATGATCTCTGATCCAAAAAAGGATTAGGAAATTCTACATTCAAGAGACTCTGGATGGGTTGTATGTTGCATCTCTTCTTAATCTCTTCCACATATGTAATATTTCTTACTAATGGTGATTTGTAGTCTCAGTCATAAAAGGAGGAGGAATATAAATTTGTCCTCAGCATCAGTCTATTAATCTGTAAAATGATGACATTAGTAAGAATTCCCAGAATTTTGTGAATACAGCAATTTCTATTACTACCATATTTTGATGTTCATTTCATGGATTTTTTTAAAAAAGGAAGCTTTTTTATATTTTACTTATATATTTATTTTATTCATATTTATATTTAGATTAGTAATTCTGTAATTTGTGTTTATCATCCTTACTGGTAAGTGAAGTTCACATTTTTGTTTCTTTCTTTCAATATTAGGTAAATGGACACTAGGGAATTTAAATTGTCCTCATTCTTACATTTGGGGGTGGGAAGGGATGTGGAGACCTATGAGAGAGTGAGTATGCAGAGTTGGGGAAACATAAACTGAGAAGAAGGGAAGATGGAGGGGAAAGAAGAACCTTTCTGAGTCTCAGGTTTTATCACTAAGAAAATGATAAGTTGAATTAGATATGCTTCTCTACCACTAGAGATCTGCATTATTTTTCTGGAATTTTCTGTATATCAAGCTTATTTAATAAACTAAGTAGGAAATTCTGAAGTATCTAGTTAGGCATAGAGTAGGAACCTAGAAAACATCATCTCCTTTATCTTCATATAATCTAAATGAGGAAAATAACTTTATAAGAATTCCTTCAGTTCTTGGGGTGCCTGGGTGGCTCAGTGGGTTAAGCCTCTGCCTTCGGCTCAGGTCATGATCCCAGGCCCCTGGGATCAAGCCCCACATTGGTCTCTGCTCAGCGGGTAGCCTGCTTCCTCCTCTCTCTCTGCCTGCTTCTCTGCTTACTTGTGATCTCTGTCTGTCAAATAAATAAATAAAATCTTTAAAAAGTACACACACGCATATATATATACACATATATACATGCAAGTGACATTATAAAAAAAAAAAGAACTCCTTCAGTTCTTTACTAATACAAAAATGACCAAGACTACATAGAATTTCTGTTGGTGATTCTTATGTAATTCATTTATTAGTATGGTTATTGCAATATTATAAGTTCCTAATTATATAATTTCTTATAAATTTACTCATTGATATTGTTTTGTGAAGAGCTTTCCCTTTTCTACTATGTTCTATTTTATAGTCATTATTATTTTTACATCAGTAAGGACCTATAGATTTTCGTAAGCCATTTTGATGTTCAAATTGTCCTAAATTTGTCCAGAAGAAGCTCTTTCCTTTTAACACATTTCCATAAATTGGGGCACTTATTTATTCTATGGAATACTAACATATTCTAGGCTCATCTTCAATTTTAGGTCCCACCTTGGAGTTTACCATTTCTTCATGAAGTCCTGGTTTCTCTCAGTGGAGTGTGATAGTTAGAAATTGGATAATAGGCATAAAGTTTGTTACTTGAATTTCATTGCTTCTAGGCCCATCCAGTTAAAAGAGTAAGAATAATCTATTATTATCTAATTATCTAATAATTATCTATTAATCAGATCAGGTCATTCTTCTGTTCAAACCCTATTCAACGGGAGAAAATGTTCCCATCGAAAGATAGAAATTTTGTTTGTCAGGCTCATAGTTGCCCAGCAAATATTATTGATTGACTGACTAAATGAATGAATTTTAATGATGTATTGAGGTTCAGGGATTATTTTGAATGGTGGGAGAATTGCAGTGGATAATTAAGAGAGTCATCCATAGGGAAGTCATCTTGAGATTCAACAGAAAGGAGTCAAAGTATGCAGTAAGTTGGAAAGAAAACATGTAAATTAAAATCATAGTGAAAACTAAAAATGAAAAATCATTTTGTCCCTTTCTGCCATCCCCCCACCCAGCCTTCACCCCATTTGATACCTCCACAAGACAGATCTTATTTTCAGTGGTTCTAACAACAGCTGGAAGTCTTATGAAAATATTATTTCCTCTTGTTTACTAGCAACTGAATTCCCTTCAAATTCTACTAAGAAATGTCTATTGCTTCTGTAACGCTCTTGTGTGTTAATATACAAACTCCTGAGGGCATTTACACATTCAGCCATTATTAGACATTACAACTTTAAAATACAACTAACTGAACATAATAATAATAAAAATAATAAATAAATAATAATGAAATAGATTTGATTAGGAAATTTCAGTTTAACAAGGACAAATTATAGAAAGAAAGTTTCTGATATATATGTATTTAAACTGGGTAAGAGTACAGGCGAGGAAGTCTGTTTCCTGAGTGGCTGGACTAGACATAGTAAAAGGATACTGGGTGTTGGGAGTAGGGGGACTAAAGAGGAAGGGATGATCATCCCCCCACAAAAAATCATTCAGACCTTTTAATTTAAGATGGTCCTTGACTTGAAACTAATTGATTACTCTTAAAAACAAGAAGAAAACTTTAGATAAGATCTATGTTCAAAGCTGCTGGGTCTTTTAAAAAGTGCTGTTTTCTATGTTGACCAAGAAAGTAACCCACCATTTAGAACTTTTTTAAGGGATTCTTTGACATCCTTATTCCTAAGGCTGTAGATAAGGGGGTTAAGCATGGGAATCACTGTCGTATAAAACACAGAAGCCACCTTCTCCTGTGTTATGTCACTGGTAGATGGTTTAAAATACATGAAGATGATTGAGCCATAGAAGACCCCAACAGTTGCAAGGTGGGAGCTGCAGGTGCTGAAAGCTTTGGACCTGCCTTCAGCTGAGCGGATGTGTAAGATGCTGGAAAGAATGAAGGCATATGAGATAAAGATGGCTAAAGCACATGCAAATACATTGAATCCAACCAAAATCATCACCAAGAGTTCCTTGGTGTAGTCTCTTGAGCAAGATATATTCAGAAGGGGAAGGATGTCACAGAAGTAATGGTGGATGACATTAGTTCCACAGAAGGATCGACTGGATATGTAGCTGGTGTGGACCAAGGCTCCAAAGGCGCCCACTGTATACACACTAGTGACTAGTAGAAAACAGATTCTGTGGGACATGGTGACATTGTAGAGCAAGGGGTTGCAGATGGCAACATAGCGATCATACGCCATTGCTGTCAGCATGTAGGAGTCATCAATGCCAAAGAAACAGAAGAAAAAGAGCTGAGTCATGCACTCAGGAAAGGAGGTGAGATTCTTCTCTGAAACAAAGTTCACCAAGAGCTTAGGAATTATGACAGTGGAGTAGCAGAGATCTATGAAGGACAAATTACTGAGAAAATAATACATGGGTGTGTGAAGCTGAGAACTAATTCTGATTAAAAAGATCAAGCCCAAATTTCCCACCATGCAGACCATATAAATCAATAGAAACAGGAAGAAGAGGGGGAGCTGGAGTCCTGGCTGGTCTGTTAACCCCTCAAGGATAAACTCAGTTACCAAAGAATGATTTCCTGTGTCCATCCTTCCACTTGTCATAGGCTGAGGGGTTCAGGGAAGAGGTTCATATTAGACACACGTTGTCATCTGACAGCATTTGGTGATCCAAGATCTGATGAATGATGTAATTTCTAACTGACACAGAATTTCCAGAAACTGAGAGACTAAAACCGACTTTCAGTTGAAGCTTTTATCAAGAGGTTGATGGTTCATTTGGCTTCAGTGTTTATTACTCCTATGTGACATTTGGAAGTAAAACTCATTTCATCTCCACAGATTGAATTTCAGACACTTCTAGCAATGAAAAATAACCCTTGTGTTATTCAGTCACCTTTAGAGAAACTATACAGAGCTGCTGCCAGGTTTTGCTGGTTTTCAAAGCACAGTAACCTGTGTTCTCCTCTGATGTCTCAGAACTTAACCTCTCCCTCACTGGCATCCCATGATTTTCTCCTTGTGGCTTTGGTGTCTTCAACTTGCTCATTCAGTCCTGGACCCAGTCTCACAGAGCATTGGTTTCTTCCAAGCTTTCCATCTCTGCTCTGAGTTGCTGGTTTTGACTTTGTTTCTTCTACCCATGCTATTACCCAGATAGGAGAGGAATGAAGGCACGCTGGAGATGGTGGGAACAGGGCAGTGCTAGATGGGAAGCTGTTGTCATGGGCTGCAGAAGAGGAGAGCAAGGAACGGTTAACAGAGGAGTTGCTTGCATTTACTGAGTCCCTATCATGTGGCAGCCACAATATTAAGAACGTTTTATTTACAATCTCATTTATGCTATATAACAACCCCATGAAATAGATACTGTTATTTTTTTAAAGGTTTTATTTATTTATTTGTCAAAAAGAGAGAGAGAGGTATTGAGAGCAAGTGCAAGCAGGGGAAGTGACAGAGGGATGGGGAGAAGGCTCCCCACTCAGCAGGGAGCCCAATGCAGGCTTGATCCCAGGACCCTAGATGCTGTTGTTATATCCATTTTGTAGATCAATTGAGAGGCAAAGAGATTAAGTAAAACCATGCCCTAAGTCACCAAACATGAAAACAGAGCTCTTCTGTATTTTACAAATGAGTTTATGTAAATATTCCAAGCTTACACAACTAGTAAGTGTTGGAGTCAGAACTCGTATCTTTGCCTGTTTTATTACAAATTAAAAAATGTCCCCTGTGAACCAACTTTTTTTTCTGAACTGAGTACATTATTATAACCTCTGTGCAGCTTTAATTATTATGCTACTTTTATTATTATTACTGTTCAATCCCTTTCTCTGATGATTTCTTCCTATTGTTAATGAGAGAATATTAGAGTAGTGTAGCTTTTGTATTAGTGTATTGTAGCTTTTGGTAAGCACTTAAAGTAGTCTGTCCTCATGTGTAAGTGAGATGGTTATGTTCTTTCAATAGCTTTAAGGTAGAAAACAGAAAGCAAAGATTTGTATGTGCACACTTACGCACACATACACACACACGCATACACGTTATTCTGTACTAAAGTGATTCCCAATATCCAATTCCAAAAAGTATAAACTTCTTAGATAACAACTACAACAAACCATGTGACCATGCAAAATCTTCCATTTAGCTTTTCAATTTTGAGATATTGTGTGAAATAGGAATATCACCTTTTTGAAGAGAATATGAAAAATAGTAAGAAAATAAGCCTCCAGTCACAAAGACTGGAATGAACCAGGGTCAAGGATATAAGACTCCAAAACAAAAAGCAAAGGGGAAAAAAACCAGAGAGATAGGTAAATCAAGAAATGGAGAGAACAAACTGATGGTTACCAGTGGGGAGGCGGATAGGGATTTGGGTGAAATTGGTGATGGGGATTAAGAAGGGCACTTGTCATGATGAGCACTTGGTGTTACATGGAATTGTTTGATTACTATATTCTACAACCAAAACTAATATAACACTGTAGGTTAATATACTGGAATCAAAATTAAATTAAATTAAAAATAAAATAAAGATATATTTGGTCTTATCAACTGATGGATTTTAAAATTTTATTGTCATATGATTCATTAAACCTCATTTTTTAGAAACACCTGAGTGGCTCAGTCGGTTAAGTATCTATCTTCGGCTCAGGTCATGATCCCAGGGTCCTGGGATCAAGTCCCACATCAGGCTCCCTGCTTGACTGGGAGCTTGCTTCTCTCTCCCCCTCTGCATGCCTTCTCTCCTGCTTGTGCTCCCTTTCTCTCTCTCAAAATAAATAAGTACAATTTTTTTAAAAATAAAATAAATAAATAAAAATAAAACTGATTAAAAAAATAAGCCTCATTTTATTGGTTAAAAAAGTATCATCCTCCACGAAACTTTTTCTGATTCCCTGTTACTACTATTACTCTGACATTTTCTTTCTCCCCAAAGGCACCCTGTGACTCAGAGAATATAATGTAATTTATTTTTTAATTTATTTTATTTTATTTATTTGACAGAGAGACCAACGAGCAGGGAGCCCAATGCAGGGCTTGATCCCAAGACCCTGGGATCATGACCTGAGCTGAAGGCAGACGCTTAACGACTGAGCCAGGACCCCATATAATGTAATTTCTTATAGTATAGTTGTGTTTTAGTCATTGAGATGTGATGAAGAGCTGGGTTTATTACAACATATCAAATTTGATTCATTTTTAGGCATGATCATATCCTAGCTTTGTGGCCTCAAGTTATTTCTCCCATATAAACTCCAGTTTCTTCATCCATAAAACAGAGATAATAATTCCTACTACATATATTTTTTCAAACAGTTTATACTTCTCTCACCCAACAGTGATCCATTGAGAGTCTTCTGTGCTCTGAAGATACTTATTGAATGAACAAAATTCCTGCTCTCATAAAGCTTACATTGTAATGGGGGAGGTCAATAAGCCCATAAAGAAATATTTGTAGTCAAGCGTTGAGAAATACCATGAAGAAAATAAAGCAATGTTAGAGCAAAGGTTGGTAATTAGAGAGGTATTCAAGGGAGGACTCTCTGAAGCAGTGATGTTTTTTAAGCTGAGTCCTGAATGAACTGAGAGTCTGTTAGAGGAGGTCTTTGAGAGGATGGGACTGCTGGCTGACACACAAGCTGACCCACATAATCAGTGGCTCCTGACCCCCTTCCCTGTCCTAGGAATGTATGCTGTGCCCACAATGGAAGCCATTTTTTTTTCTTAATTTTTTTTTAAATTTTCAGCATAACAGTATTCCTTGTTTTTGTGCCACACCCAGTGCTCCATGCAATCCGTGCCCTCTCTAATACCCACCACCTGGTTCCCCCAACCTCCCACCCCCTGCTGCTTCCCATTTTTAAGGATGTAGCCTTGAGAATAACATGTTGGGACCATCTGGACAGTAGATGTGACTGAACCCAGATAAGGTTTCTATATAACTTACGATTCTGGCAAGCGAGTGCAGAGATCTCGTGTCCTGCGGCTGCCTAAAACAAGGCTCATAAGTAAGCTCCTTTGTTTATTAAACGGCCATCTACCTATTTGGAGTCATCTGCCTCTTTCTACAATCTCTCCATGCCCTCTGTGTATGGGGCCAGTCTGCGAACCAACTGACGAACCAACTGACAGGCAGTCCTATCAGTGTCTGCATAGAAGTTTCTTTCTAGGCAAAATGGGTGAAGATAGTCAAAAGGTACAAACTTCCAGTTTTAAGACACGTAAATTCTGAGCATGTAATGTACAGCACATTGGACCCTAGCTAAAAATAGTGTATCACAGATTTGAGAGTTATTAAGAATAGGTAAAATTTCTTACTACACACAATTTTGTAACTATGTGATTTGATGTGTACTACTTCAAATTTACACTTCAGATAAATACTAAAATTTTTTATATTTTTTGTAATTTTAAAATTAAAATCATACTTGTGTGGAGTGTGCCTGGACTACTCAGTTGGTTAAGTGGCTGACTCTTGATTTCTGCTTGGGTCATATCTCAGGGTTGTGAGATCAAGCCCCAAGTTGGGCTCTGTGCTGAGCATGGGGTCTGCTTGGGATTCTCTCTCTCCCTCTGCCCCTCCCCCCTTGCACATGCACTCTCTCTATATACATACAAACAAACAACAAAAAGCCAAACATATACTTGTGAGGACTGTGACATTAAGGGAGATAATTGGATCTCTCTTTCCTTAACAAGGTGTTATACACACACACACACCAGAAATAATCTCAAATACTGAGAACAAACTGGTGGTTACCAGAGGGCAGAGGATAGGGAATGGGCAAAATAGGTGAAGGGGATTAAGAAGCCAATACAAAGATTCTTCAAACAACTCCTAACACAATAGGAACTCTGACTAATGGTGTCTCTGAGGAGTATGGGCGCTTGAATAAGTTTGAGGATTGGCAGGTTTAAGCCTCAAAAAAATCTTAATATTTTTTATTTGAAACATGTAATTTAAGTAAAGTTCTAGGATAGATTTCTCATCCTAGGATTGCAATAAGGGGAGAAAAAAATAGGCAGAATGAATAAATAAAAGTGTCAGAGACAATGCCAGGAGTCTCTTCCTTTCATTTTTAAGGTTAGCTTTGGGGACCCTGTGATCCACTGTTGGAAAAGCATAAAGTGGGAAAGGACATAATTTTTGACCCTGAGTATAGTACTATGAGGTGGGCTAGGAGTCAGAAACTAGGGTTTTTATTTATAGGTTAACCAAGTGCTAGCTCTTAGATGTGGGATAGTAAGTAAGTTAATATGTCAGTTTCCTTTTAGTACAGGAGGAATTTCCTCATTGAGCCTTGTAAAATTACATTATTAATGCATGTGAAAATGCTCTGTAAACCTCAAAATTCAATATAAATGAGAGATATCAAAACAACTGGGCTTGTCTTGGGGAAGGAAAGCAAGAGTTTGCAGTCAGAAGAGCAGACAAACAACCAGCAGAAGGAGAAAGAGTCTCCAGGCATTATACTCTTCATGCCCAGCTGTCATGAAGCAGACACTGCCTACCTATGTGGTCTTGTCCAAAGACCATGGGTCATGAGAATTTTTAACTGCCTTCCAAAATTCAATTTCAACTACCATATCTTATCAAAGGTAGATGGAGCTTTATGACTTACCTGACTATTACCACCAGGTTAAGTGATGCTGGGCATTTGCGAGTTCTTCTGTTTGGTCTCACGTAATGCATGCATGTGCACACACACATTGATGAGACAACTGTATCATCAAACACTAGTGGCCCAGAATCTGATTCTGGCAAAATCGTAGAGTTGATTCCACATAAGAATTTAAGGAGTATTGATGAAGAGTAACAGTTTAAGACCAACTAAGCATAGCAAGAAAAGTAATTCTACTGACCCTCAGTTCTCTATTATTGAAGGAAACTTTTATTTGGATCTATTTGGATCTGAAGGAGATGATTTGAAATGAAAGTTCCCATTGGGGTTTATCATCCCTGTGGTTGGACTCTATAGGGAAGAAACAATTACAAAGGACATATTTCATATCTGTTGGCAATATAGTAGGCATTCCTATTGATCCCTGGGGTGTTTAAAATAAACATCAAACTTTCCCCCTAAGTGTTAAGATTAATAATGATTCTATGGCAAATATCAAACTTTTGACACTGTGTTGAAAATTAAATTGCTTTGTCAAACCACAAAATTTTATTAAATTTTTTCTTAGCATTTTTTTATTAGCATAGAATGTCTTATTTGTTCCAGGGGTACAGGTCTGTGATTCAGCAGTCGTACACAATTCACAGCACTTTCCTTAGCATTTTTGATATTCTATAATCCAGCCAAACCCATTTCATCATCCACCAACATAGAAGAACTTTTTATTTGTAACTCATCTAACCATTTTAGAGAACTATACAAGGAGAAAAAGAATAAGCAACCTATTTCCATTCTGTGATTTCCAAAAGGTGTGGAAAGCACATATCCACGCAGTTTTCCAGGTCAGTCTTAATTTCAAATATGTGATATTTTTGCCAATCTAAATGGTCATGAATTGTCTTTTCATTTCTTTATCAAAAATTTCACAGCTTTATTGAGGTATGACTGACATACAATCAATTGCACATCTTTAAAGTGTACAACTAGGTAAATTTGGCATATCATCACCAAAATTAAGGAAATGAACATATTCACCCCCTTAGTAATCCTTCCTCTCAACCTTCCTCCACCCATCCCCAAGGCAACCAGGAATCTATTTTCTGTTTCTCTAGCTTGCACTTTCAAGACTATTATACTTACAGAACCGTACTATATAAACTCCTTGCTTGACTTCGTTTGTTCAGCATAATTATTTTGAGATTCATTCATGGTCTTATGTGGATCAATGGTTTCTTTCTTTTTCTTTTCCTTTTCTTTTTTTTTTTTTTTTTGGCATGAGGATGTCTAATTTTTTGAGCACTGTCAGATTGCCTTGGCAAATGGTTTTCTTGAGATCAATTGACCATCTATGTGTAGATCTAATTTTTTTATTCTACTCCATTTATCTGCCATCTATCTTGATGCCTATATCACACTGTCTTGTTAGTTGTAGCTTCAGAATATGACTTGAAGATTATAATGTAGACCTTGCAGCATTGTTCTTCTTTATGAAAGGTTTTGTTTTGTTTTCCATTCCAGGCTTTTTGTACTTCCTTATGAATTTTAGAAATAGTTCATCAATCTTTGCAAAATGCCTACTGGGCTTTTGAATAGGATTATATTCATATTGAATCTATGAATAAATTTGAGGAAAACTAGCATCATGATAATGAGTCTGCTGATGCAGGAATACGGTATATTCAGGTTTTCTTTAATTTCTCTCAACAAGGTTTTGATTCTAAAGATTTATATAAAATTAAGCCAGATTTATCACTAAGGATTTCATTTATTTGGTACTTTTTGAAAATGGTATCTTAAATTTTAGTTTCCTTTTGTTCATTGGTAATTATTGAAAAGGATGGATTTTTATATAATTGTTTTGTATTTTTAAATTTTATTTAAAATCAATTAATATGTGGTGTACTATTAGTTTGAAAGACAGAATTTAGTGATTCTCAGCTGCATATACACCCAGTACTCATTACCTCATGTGCCCTCCTTAATGTCCATCACCTATTTACCTAATCCCCCCCACCCTACCTCCAGCAACCCTCACTTTGTTTCCTATAGTTAAGAGTCTTGTATGGTTATCCTCCCTCTCTGATTTCAACAGATGAAGGGATAAAGAAGATGTGGTATACATATACAATGGAATACCATGCAGCCATCAAAACCACGAAATCTTGCCATTTGCAATGATGTGGATGGAACTAGAGGGTATTATGCTAAGCAAAATAAGTCAATCAGGCAAAGACAAATATCATATGATCTCTCTGATATAAGGAATTTAAGAGGAAGGGCAGGGGTGTCATGGGGGAAAGGGAGGGAAAAATGAAACAAGATGGGACTGGGGAGGGAGACAAACAATTAGGAGACTCTTAATCTCAGGAAAATACACATACATTTCTGCATGCCACTTTACAATCTATTTAGGAATAGTAACATTATCCACATCCATGGATCACTCACTAATGGACCCACAAAGGGCATCTTTCTTTTTAAATGGTCAGAGAAAAGGAAAACATGCTTCTCATGTTGAGGACAGTGAGCTATTTGAGGCAGGCTTGGGGAAGATTCATGTTAAAAAAAAAAATTAACAGGGCTCATTTTCTTGAAGACCTAACTGCTTAAAAATGTGATGGTGAAAAAAACCTCACATTTTTATATTGAAAATTGCAGATCTAGTAGGAAATTGAATATGAGTTTTTAAAAATGGCAGCACACTTAAACTACCTCCCTCTCTCCTCATGCCCTGTCCCTAGTATTCTCTCATCTGCCAACAGAGTTACTTCGTGGAAACTATTCAGAATTCTCTTAAGAGCACAGAACCCAGACTTAGGAGACTTGTACTTGAAATCTGCCTCCACCAGAAAATGCCTTAGCCTTTGTCTTCCACAGTTCTAGCAGTAGAATTGTGTAGACATTCGGTTACATAGATAAAGCGAGTCACTAGGAGAAGTCTGACAGGCTGTCCCGAGAGGCTCTGCAGGAAGATAGTCACGATCCTGGTGTGTTCCTCATGGTCTAAAATCCGCCTTCAGCCCCGCAAGCTCAGAAACCTGATTTTGTCTGCAGGCAGACAGGAAATCGTTCTTTTGAGAATGGATGTCACAGTAACCAAACTCAACAAGGCGATGGGCATGAGCAGACTGCTTCCTTTGTTTTTTAACTGCAACGGAATCAGGACACCTGGAGATATTATCAGTCTTCTGACACGGTCCTGCTTCCTGGGAGATCAATCCATTACCTGAAGGCCAGTGCATTAATTCAGAAAGAGAACTCTGTTACAGGAACTTGCATAATGCAATGTGTGTGACTCATTCTTTCCCCATGGAGAGATCTGAGCGTGAAGCCAAATCAGTACAAAGGCTTAGGGGTTACATCACTGGTTCACTTAACATTTAAGAGAAATTAATGGTAAAAAGTCGAACACATAAATATTCAGGTGAGGAGACAGGATTTGTCACATTGCATAAAATAAGTTACAACCCTGCATTGTCTACAGGAGACATGCTCTAGATCCAAAGACACAAATGACTTGAAAATAAAGCATTGTACACATGGAAGAGATGTCGTGGCTCATTAATATCTAATGAAATCCACTTCAGAATCAGGAAGAAAGAGGGCATTGTTTAGTAATAAAGGGGTCAATCCTCCAAGAAGATCTAAAAATGTAAATGTGTGTGCACCTGATAGAATATAAAAATATAGGGGCACCTAGATGGCTCAGTCGGTTAAGCAGCCGCCTTCTGCTCAGGTCATGATCCCAGAATCCTGGAATCGAGTCCCACATCAGGCTCCTTGCTCCGAGGGAAGGCTGCTTCTCCCTCGGCCACTCTGCCTGCCTGTACTCTCTTTATCTCTCTGATAAATAAATAAATAACATCTTAAAAAAAAGAATATCAAAATATAAATCTGGTAGAGATAAAAAGAGAAATATACAAATCCACAGTTATAATTGGCACATGACCCTCTCCTCAGGGCACTTTCAAACTATGAGTCAAATAAGAAATACAAAATAAACATTATATATCCTTTTCTTAAAATAGACAAGATCACTAGAATTTTTACTCTAAAGTTAGATATTAATTTTTATGAGGAACAACACTGGATGGCTGAAAGAGGACCTCATTTTTATTTTTGCACTTCTTCTGGCTTTGCATGTTATTTTATAAAGGCCATTTAGCCTCCCTGTGTCTTAAACAACTCCTTTGAGAGGCAGGGGGGCTGTTTTACCTGATAGTTACGTTCTATCCACTTCTTACTTTCTAGGAGGATATGAAAAATCATTTCTTATTTTCATGCAGATGACGCATTTCCCACTGATTTTATAGGATTTTACAATATTTTATTTAAGTGGATATCTCATATGCATATTATTAAAAACATGGCTCTCTTTCCCACAGTTCTGTGCGAGCGTGTATATATGTGTGTTTGAGTTCGTGTGTGGTTTTGTCATTGCTGTTGTTCCAGATAATAGTTATAAGGGTAGAACATTTTTAAGAAAATATCCCTTAGACTTTTTAAATCATTAAACACATAATATGTACCTTTTGGAAATATGGAATGTAATTTAAAATAACTGTAATGTTTTTGTCTACTAATTCTACTTTTCTAGGTCTTTGAATATTGACCTTTTAAATCCTAATTATGGGCCTTGTGTTTCTGTTTCTCTATATGTCTGGAAAATTTTTTTAATTTTAATTTTAATTTTTAAATTCCAGTATAGTTATCATACAATGTTGTATTTCTTTCAGGTCTACAATATAGTGATTCAACAATTTTATACATTACTCAGTGCTCATCATGATAAGTGTTTTATGTCTGGTAATTTTTGATTCTATAATGTGCTTAAGTTATTTGGAAAAATGACCACACACCTAAACTGTGACCTTTTTGGATTTCCACTAAATGTCCCATATCTTCTTTACTTGTGATGTGGGAAACAGGCAGAAGAAAAATTATTAAATTTCCTTACCCACTAACAAGCCCTTAAAATAGGCAGAGTGACATTCCTCTAGGGACTTAACTTCTCCCACCTTAAGGCTTTGCTAAGTCAAAAGGCAATCCTAGCCTGACCAACCCCTACCCCCAACCGGGATCCTGTAAGTCTACTTTAACAATTTTTTTGGAAACTTTATCTCTAAACCCTCCAAGATAATGTTGACAATCATTCCCAAGCATATGGCCCACTAATATACATCTAAAGGGTCTCATGAAAAGGTTTTATTACTGGTAATGAATAACCTTTTCCCCAACAATAGCTAGACCCTCAAGGTCCTAGAAACCTTGCTTAGAAAGGTTTATACGTCTGGAAAATTTTTTTAATTTTAATTTTAATTTTTAATTTAATTTTTAAATTTTTAAATTAAATTAAAATTTTTAAATTTTAAATTCCAGTATAGTTATCATACAATGATCCCCTTAGAGACTTAAGCCATCCCTGACCTCATCCCAACTTGCAAGTATATAATGGAACACTCCTCACAACTCCGGGGCAGCAGTTCTTTCTGAGCACGGGTCCTGTCCCACCATTTTACACCAACGATGTCTCAAGAATTCTTTCTTGTCCATTGGCTCCAAGCTCTACATCATTGAACCTTATCTATATTCTAAGACTTCATCACTTGGGAAGGTCAGAACTTGAATGATTTCTAGCTCTAAGCTAGTACTTGAAATATTTTTACTTATAGCCCCTACTTGTTATAATTGTTTCAGAACTTTTCTTTGCCTAGCTTTGTGGAATTTTACCCTACACATTCACAAATTAGTGTTTAGCCATTCACTCAAGAGGATCCCATGTTGGGGCACCTGGGTGGCTCAGTTGGTTGAGCATCTGACATGGACTCAGATCATGATTTCAGGGTTCTGGGATGAGCCCCGAATGGAGTCCCCTGCCCCTGCTGCCACACCACCCCCCCATAGGATCCTGGCAAGAGAACCAAACTTCATCTGTTCAGCAGTCAATTTTGTACTGTCAGTCCCTAACTGACTCTTTGTCCTTAACCTCACTGAACCTACTTTACTTTTACTCTTGAAAAATGCTTTGCCAAAACTTATTCTAGCATAATGAATTGATGAGTTTGTAAAGTCTGATTCAAAACATAGAGAAGTGGGAGCCTGATGTGCCTAGGATGAAGAAAGTTTCACATAAAAAACTATATTTTAACTAGGTGTTTGATGATAAGACTGAATTTGTCTGGCTGAAGACTGGAGGGAGCATGTGTGGTAGAAAAAATAAAGGCACAGAAAAAACAGAGAAGCAACTAGAAAAATGTTCTCCCTTTCAAAAACATGCATCATCTCATCACCCTTACATGAGGCCCCAGTGTTGTGGCTGGTTCAGTCTAGCAGATTCCCTGAATGAACTCTGATTCTGGAAAGAAAGAGGAAAGAAGAGTTGCCTTTGCTTCTGCCCCCACTTCCTTCCCATCATCCTCTTCCATTTCCCTCACCCCCTTCTTTATCCCATCACCCCTTCCTTTCCATTACCCCCTTTCTTCTCATCACCCTCTTCCATTGCTATCACCCCTTTTCCTTCCCATCACCCCCTTCCATCCCATCACCTCTTTCCTTCCCATCACCCTCTTCCATTGCCATCACCCTTTTTCCTTCTCATCTTGCCCTCTTCCCTTGTCCCACTTCCCTTCTCTTTCCATGACCTCCTTCTCATTTCCTTTCTTTTCTTCAAATTATTGTTTGGATTGGAAAGGCACATCTCTCATACTAAGCTCATTAGGCAAAAGAACAAAGGAATGTTAAGGAAGAGCACTCAAGTCACAGCCTTTTGGTAAGCAGAGAATCCAATGCCATAGAGCATAGAGCAGTAGTAGTAGTGGACTTTGTATTGCCCCCCCTGGCTGTGCTGAGGAGCTCAAAGGCAAACTCAGATTTGTAGTACTGAAAAACAATAGAATCAATCACCTTTAAGCAGTTTCTGCCTGTTTAGTCTCCACATTCTCTTTTATCCACTGCCTTAGCTCCCAGGCATGGACTGTTGCTAGGTCCAAGACCAACAGACAGATTTTGTGGTTGATCTCTGATTCACCCTGAAAAACAATCTGAAGGGTTTGAAGAGGTGGGGGGGGTGGGAGGTTGGGGGAACCATGTGGTGGGTATTAGAGAGGGCCCGAATTGCATGGAGCACTGGGTGTGGTACAAAAAACAATGAATACTGTTATGCTGAAAATAAATTTTAAAAAATGATTAAAAAAAAAAAAAAAAAGCCTGCCTCAGGTCTCATCCAGAAGCTCTTCTTTGACACAGCTTCTTTACATTCCACTAGTCACAGAACATCACCTGGGGCCCCGTGGTAGAAGCGCACATTTTTCAACAACTCCTAGACCATGAAATGGTGGCTTATCTGATGCAAGCATTCGAGAGTGTAATTAGATAATCATGCCAGCCAAAATGAAGAAGGGCTAGAGTAAGGGGAAAGAAGCAGAGGATGTGGTAGGAGGAAAACAGGAGAAGAAAACAGAGTGAGGAAAAGAAGGACTAGGCTGTCTTGCTAACTGGGAAGAGATCATCCTTCCTGGGCAGGATAATTTATTAGTTATGTGAACTTAATTCACTTTATGACTTCAAACCTTAGCTTCTTTATCTGCAAAAGGGGCATTGATAATATCTGTGCTCTACATCACACAAAAGGAAGAATCTTTGCAAGCAGTGTGGTGCTGGTAAAGTATAGCTACCAATCTCTATCAGTTCCCAGAAAGGAAGGCTACTTGCTGTAGCACATTCCTCAGAGATGATTTGACCTCCTTGTTCCTGAGGCTGTAGATCAAGGGGTTCAGCATGGAGGTGACCAGGTTATTCAGGATCTGGACAGTTGCACTGAGCCAAGGATTGGGGGTGGGCTGCAGGTAGATGAGGACAACTGGCATAAAGGAGAGGAGGATGGCAGTAAGGTGGGCACTGCAGGTGGAGAAGGCACGGCATCTGCCTTCAGTAGATGAATTTGCAGGATGGAGCAGACAATGCAGCTGTAGGAGGTGAGGATGAGAAGGAAGCAGGTGAGGGGCATGAGGCCCACACTGATGAACCCCACCATCTCCAGGGCTGAGGTATCAGCACAAGCCAGCTTCAGCATCACAGGGATATCACAGAAGAAATAGTCCACCTCGTTGGCGCCACAGTAGGGCAACTGGAAGGTGAGAGCAGTTAGAAAGGTGGCCTGAATGCAGCCCAAAAAGGAGGTCCCCACGGCCAGGCTGGCGCACGCTCTGTGGCTCATGATCACCGTGTAGCGCAGAGGGTAGCAGATGGCGACAAAGAGGTCATAGGCCATCACCGTGTACAGGAAGCACTCAGTACAGCCCAGGAAGTGGTAGAAGAAGAGCTGGGACGCGCAGCCTGCGTAGGAGATGACCCGGCTGTTCCCTGAGAGGTAGAAGCGCATCTTGGGGGAGCTCACAGAAGGGAAAAATATGTCACACACAGACAGTTGACACAAGAAAAAGTACATGGGGGTGTGGAGCCGAGTGGAGGAGACAATCGCCAGGAGGATGAGCAGGTTCCCCAGAAGAGTGAAGATGTAGAAGCCCAAAAACAGGACAAAGAGCATGCTCTCCAGGTCCTCCGTGTGGGGGATGCCCAGCAGGATAAATTCAGTCACTACTGAGAGATTCCTCATCTCTGTCAGATGTTGGACTTCACAAAAGAACAAAGGTATCCAAAGTGTGAACACTGATGTAAAACAGTTCTCTGATGGATGGGATGGTTTCATGTTTAACAAACAATAATCAACCTTATGTAAAGGAATTTCTACATAAAAAGATAAAGAATAAAAATTCTTGACTATATTCTGAAAACTTTGGCTTTGATCAAGTTAGGTTAAGTTCACTATATTTTCTTACCTACAGATTATAATTAAAAACTCTGGAAGTGGGGCACCTGGGTGGCTCAGTTGGTTAAGCAGCTGTCTCTTGATTTCAGCTCAGGTTGTGATCTCAGGGTCTGGGGATTGAGCTCTGCATCAGGCTCTGTGCTTAGTGGGGAGTCTGCTTGATAATTCTCTCTCCCCCTTCCCATCCCCCTACCCCTGCTTGTTCTCTCTCTCCCTGTCTTTCTCAAATAAATAATTAATCTTTAAAAAATTAAAATCAAAATAAAAACTCTGGCAGGGCACCTGTCTGGCTCTGTTGGAAGGCCATGCAACTCTTGATCTCTCAGGGTTGTGAGTTCAAGCCTCATGTTGGGTGTAGAGATTACTTAAATAAATAAAACTTAGAAAAAAAAATCACCCTGGATAAAATACAAAATGCATTTACTTAAAAACTCTGGAAAGTAAACAGAAGGAAGCAGATTGTGAAAGGGAGACAAACCCTGGAGAAGCCCACACAGATATGTTTCTACTTTTTCCTCTTTTCTCTTGTGCTTTTGAGCTGAGAGAGGGGGTGGGTGGTCACAATTACAGAATTGTGTGGTGGCTGCTCCAGATTCAGAAATTCCAATAGATAACCCATCTTTTTGACCGGAGAACCTGATAAAAGGTGTTTCCATGATCAAAGAGTGTGAGGGAATCCCTGGTTCCCCCCCTTCTCTTTTTTCTTCTAGTCCTGCCCCAAGGCAATTCTATAATTTATGTGGCAGCAGTATGAACGATAAGAATCTGGAGACGAATTCCAACTTCTGGACAAAGGAGTCTCACATTGAAGAGCAAGAGGAAGAAAATATTTGTGTAAAAACAAACATACTGGACTATATATTTATGATGTATTTTGAATGTTTGTTATACTTTAATAAAGCTGTTAAGTTAAGGAAGGGAAGAGATAGAAAGAAAATAACTCCAAACCAACATGTAGTTGCAATGCTAGATGCAAAGAAAAATGAAGACTCCAAAGAAAGGGTCAGTGACATACTGGGGAAAAAAAAAAAGTCATCTGTGTTTACAAGCAGCTTGTTTCTTGTTACTCACTTTAGACATACTAGAAGATTCTCTGTATGAACTTCTGACTTAACGGGACTCTGTCCTTGAAGAACTTTCATCACAGCCTCACCCTGGAAACCTTCCTCCTTTGGTCAGTGAAGACTCAGAGTTCTTTGATCCTTGACTGTGACTAGGCACAATGATTAATTTGCCCTTCCAGGTGCTATCTCTAAGACAATGAGTCCATGATCCTCTTGATTTCTAGTCCTTTCCAAGTAAGAGTCATCTTCAAGGACTAAAAATCTAGCAGCTCCCTACAATTGGAACTCAACACTTCAGTGGATAAGAATCAGACGGTGTCAGTGACAGGCGAGAAAAAAATCTGAACATTCATAGTGTTCACAGGGAACATGGTGGAATTTTCTGCAGTATGATAACAAGATAACCCAAGTCATGTTCTCGGGTTCCCAGAAGAACACAGCATATCACAGCCACAGGAGCTGAAATTACGTGTTTATAAAAGAAGGTGCCAAGAGTATATACCATCAAGACTTGAACACACTCATTCCCTCTGGATCTGACTTTCAGATCCCTTTGGGCATTTCTCATGATCCCATCAGTGGTAGCTCTGAGGGAGCAATTAGATTAAAGTTCAAAATAATAATAGATATGAAATGAAAAATATCTCCATCCCTTCTAAGTCTGCTGGCCTGGAAAATGGACTCCAGTACTGAATTCAAGGCTTCAGGCTAAGTACTTTTTTTTTTGCCTCCCATATTTGCCTATCTTTGCCTATGGTAATATGGCAACACCCTATTTCATAGTATGTAAACATTTCTAGGACTATGTAGATATCTAAAATAAGTATCACTGTTGCAGATAGGTTGTAATAAATAATAAGCAATTATTTAATTATTATCTTACATGTTTTTTCTAGAATTTCACCTAACAAAACAGCATTAATCAAATAAGTACATTTAAAGAAAGATTATAAATTGGTAGTGTGTTTAAACCATCCCAAATGAAAATGGTTTGTTTTGTTCTGTTTTTTGTTGTTGTTTTTTTTAATAACAGTAATATGGTTTGAGCATTTGCCAGGTACTATGCTAATTTGTTCTTATGTTCTTATATGTTTAAATTTAAGCTTCAAAACAACCTTATAAGTAGGAGAGGAATAAAAGCACCAAGAAATTTAGAACTTGATCACATAGCTAGAAAATGACTGTGCTGAGATTAAATCCCAGGTCTGATTCCAGGCCAAAGCCTTAAATTCTTCCATTGTGACACCTCCTGAGACATTTTCATTAGAAAAGAAGAAATGTGGCACTTGCTTTCAAATTCTTGAGGAGGTGCTATACTGAATTTTTATGTGCTTTTTCATGGTGAATAACCAGTAAAAAAGAGTGGAACTAAAAAAAAGTTAGGTTTCATTTCAGTATAGAAAAAAAATTAATGGGATAAGATGCCTTGTGAAGGATTGAGTTTTTAATCACTGTAAGAGTTTAAGTATGAGTAAGATGACATTCCTGCGGGGATGTAATGACCTTGTATCACTAATTTGAATGCAAGATTACCCTATGTACATCCTTAATGTCCTTTACAATTTTGAGATTCTTTGATTTTATTATATTGTTCATCTTTTCAATATATCTGAGAAGATACAATAAAGCTTAACAAATCGTTCTTCTATTGAAGAAGGATGAGACCCCTAAAGAAGGCCTCCAGGCATAATTGGTCTGGGCTCAAATGCAAAATTCAGTAGATATGAAGATAGCAGTGTTTATCTCATAACACTAAGTGTATCTGGCTTACCAAGCCATTAACTTGGTAATGGTAAGACTGGTATTCTCAATATTTTGGTGCCAAACATATGGAATAAATTCATACTTGTTTGCTTTTTTTTTAAGATTTTATTTATTTATTTGACACAGAGAGAGAGAGAGAGAGAGTACAAGCAAGGGGAGTGACAGGGAGAGGGAGAAGGAGGCTCCTGCTGAGCAGAGAACCCAAGAAAGGGCTCGATCCCAGAGTTCTGGGATCATGATTGAGCCAAAGGCAGACGCTTAACTGACTTAGCCACTCAGATGCCCCAATTCATACTTGTTTTCTAGAATATACTGTAGCTACACATCAAAAATAAAACAAACTCCAAGATAACCTAAGTATCACATATCCTTAACAAAAAAAGGAATATTAAATATGATCTAAAACTGAAGGGAATTCAGGATGTCACTAAATCTGGATAATGAATTATAGTAGGTCAAAAGATTTTTATTTGTTATAAATTCCATTTAGGAAACCCAAGTAAGGGAAATGAGCACAAATCATGGTTTATAATATTCTCTGACTACACTTTTACCCCATGAATTGACACTTAAGATACCTTATCCCAATTCACTTTTATGCCCCCTTTTTAAATAGTTCCCAAAAAATGATGTGGCTGACAGAATGATTAAGAATTCCATTGTGGGATGGTGTGGAGGAGGAGGAGATAGGCAAAAAGAAGGTTTGAGCAGAGAAGTAAAGGGCAACTTCCCCCAAGGTCATGTCTTGGAGTCTGAGCAGGAGAAGACCCTCTAAATGATCATTTATATTTGGTTATTTGGATGTCACTGGATAGATTTTACTAATATTGGGATGGAACACAAAAATAAGTGGCTGCATAGATAGCAAAGCACTAGGTGGAGAATGTTGGCGGTTGAAGGAAGCTCAGTGATAATGATCGCTTGAGTCTGTGAACAGATGACTTTGAGATTCTCAGTGTTTCAGGGATCATGAGCCCAGTGGTGTTGTGGTTTATGTGCAAGAGTGTCATTCACATCCAGCTAACCCTGAGATTATCCATCTCTGAATCTCTTTTTTCCAGGATTTTTCCAGATTCTTCCGGGGATTGTTGGAAGCCTATTGCTCACTCAAACTAGGATTCATAATCTAAAGGAGGTTCTCTGTTTCTCCTGAAACTTACCTCTTTACCTCTCTCACTTTCTAGCTTATATATAGACTAGCATGCACAAGGACTTATGCATTTAACCTTAGAAAATTAAAGAACTCTAGAGGTATAGCAGTTAGCATGGTAGTAAATAGCAAAAGAAAACATAATCCTGACTGAGCAAAAAAATAGTGATATAGCAGAAAGAATAAATGTAGAGAAACCAGAAATCTTGTGATTTTTCCCTAACTTCCCCACATGTTTGTTGTTTGAGCTTAGAAAATAAAAGAGAGGGGTGCCTGGGTAGCTCAGTTGTTTGGGCATCTGACCCTTGGTTTTGGATCATGAGGTCATGACCTTAGGGTCGTGAGGTCAAGTCCTGCATTGGGCAGCACACTCAGCAGGGAGTTGCTTCCCGATACTATTCTACCATGTGATTTGCCACATCAACCCATTAGATTTCAAATCTACTTAATTTTGTTTAGTCTCTAAAGCGTACATGAATTCAAGATACTTGAATATCTTGTTTCAGGTACTTCTTGACTATTAACAGGACTTAATGACTTAAAAAAATCAGATATTAACAAGTTACCATATCTGTGTTGTGATTTACAATAGAACAAACTCAGGACTAGTATTTCTTAATCCTTGTATAGGAACAACAAAGGATGCTACCAGTTATCTTAAAGATCCTCAAAGAATTCTCCAAAGTTACACTTAATTGAACTAAAACCAGAAAGCCATATGTATCACTTAAAGTTTAATGGGTGAAGACCACATTGGATAAGTGCTGGTTTTCATATAAATATTTTATAGAGGGAAAGCAATTACCAAGACAATTATCAAGGACCTATGAGGTGGCAAGCATTCTGCTATTTGGAGATATGGCTGTGAACCATATGTGCAGGGGTATCCCTTAATGGAGCTTACAGTCTAGTGTGAATTTGCACAATAAACAGACCATTACGAGCTGGAATAATAGATATCAGAGCAGGAGGATATTGGATCGGGCACAATAACAACAAATTCATGGGTCTGTAACTCAGATTTTCGAGTTCTGATTAAGTTTCTTAGGTTTGAAATAGAGGAAATAGTTCAGAAAAAGAAAGTATGGGTAGGATATGGTGGTAAAGAGGCTTTCCCAGACTAGAGATGCAAAAGCTAAAAATATAGGTCCAAAAGCTGAAGATTACATCATCATATTGCTACAATTTTCATTGTCTTTACACAGGAAAAAGGAGATTTCGAACCACTGCTAGAAGATACTTTCATTATGGCTGAGAACTGAGTTTTTATCAGTTGTACAAAGGAAAAGGGGAGGGGGTGATGGTAACAGCATTAGTGAGTGGGTCCCTATATCCAGATCATTCTTAGTACTTCCAGTCTGTGTCTCAGAGATACTCAGAAGAGAAAAATCCAGAGAGCAGTGACATCAAAAGCCCATAGGATAAAGAAATAATGTCAATAGAATCCCACTAAATGAGGCTGTATATTGGCAAATGGGCTAAAGTTAAACATATCAATTCATACAACATAAGAGACAATGGCTTAGGCTAATAAAAGATCTTCATGTTATTTCTGATCACAAGAATATTCTTTTCTCTAACACTTTCTTCAGGGCAACATTGACATCCTTATTCCGCAAGCTATAGATCAGGGGGTTCAGCATGGGCACAATGATGGTATAAAACACAGAGGACACTTTCCCTTGGTCCATGGAGCTCACAGATGATGGCTGCAGGTACGTGAAGGCAGCAGATCCATAGAAGACAGCCACAGCTGTGATGTGAGAGCTGCAGGTGCTGAAGGCTTTGGACCTGCCTTCAGTGGAGCGGATGCGGAGGATGCTGGACAGGATGAAGGCGTAGGAGCCAAGGATCGTCAGGCTGCGGGCAAGGATATTAATTGCACTGAAGACTAGAATCAGTAATTCATTGACATGGGTATTAGAACAGGAGAGTTTTAAAAGGGAAAGAAGATCATGGAAATAATGGTTGATCACATCAAATTTGCAGAAATGAACCCTAAACATGCAGCCTGTATGAACAGATGCACAAACCAGGGCTATAACATATACTCCCCAAATCAGGGAGAAACAAGCCTGATGGGACATGATGATATTATAAAACAAGGGGCTACAGATGGCAACATAGCGGTCATATGCCATTGCTGCTAACATGTAACACTCTGCAATAGCAAAAACAAGGAAGAAATAGAGCTGAGTCATGCATTCAGGGTAGGAGATGACATTCATCTCTATCACAAAGTTCACCAACATTTTGGGGGTAATGACAGTGGAATGGCAGAGATCAATGAAGGACAAGCTACTGAGGAGGTAGTACAGGGGGTGTGCAAGTGAGCGCTGAGCCCTATCAGCGTGATCATGCCCAGGTTCCCCACCACAGTGACCACATAGGTTCCTAGGAAGAGGAAGAAAAGGGGCAGCTGGAGTTCTGGTTTCTCTGTTAGCCCAGCGAGAATGAACTTGGTCACTGTGGAATGATTTCCTGTTGCCATTTTCCTCTGAGTAGTTTCTGAAGGGGAGAGAAAAAACCATAGTTGTTGCAAAAAACTTCATTATCTTTCTCTATTTAGAGTAGGGTGCCCCATGTAGATGAGTCATGGTTTAGATATCCTCTTGGTCTGTAAGATCATTTAACTCTGAGTCAATTTATATAAGTAGAATTCATTGTGGTTTAATGTTTATTAAGCCTCATTTCCAAAAAATAATACATATATTTCATATAAAAATAATTATGTTTTCGGGCACATGGGGGTTCAGTCAGTTAAGCATCTGCTTTCAGCTCAGGTCAAGATCCTGAGGTTCTGGGATCGAGCCCCAAGTCGCACTCCCTACTTTGCGGGGAGCCTGCTTCTCCTTCTCCCTCTGCTGCTCCCCCTGCTTGTGCTCTCTCTCTCTCTCTCTCTATCAAATAAATAAATGAAATCTTTTTTTAAAAAATAGCTATATTTCTAATTACTGAAAACTCGGTAAGTGTTTTCCTATGTTGAACATTTCAGTGATCATCAAGCCAATATTTCTAAGTGGAGACTTAGAAACTTAAATATTTAGAGAAGCCAATGTAAATGAGTCACACTGACTTCATGACAACTTGGGAGCACACAATACCAAGGGGAATAGCCTGCAATTAAATTCTGGTAGGAGTGGACAGAGGCCTTATTATTTTCAGACCTTTCAGTTTTAAAAATAATTATCAGGAAATCTGAATATCTACATAAAATCTTCGGATGTTTCAATATTATTAGGAAGATGAAACAATACCTACAACCATTGTTGTGCGCAGTTTGGGCCACCGGACTGGCCCACCGTTAGTGGGTTCATGGTCCTGGAGCAGGTACTTCTGCCTTTGCTTGAAAAAGCAGTATGAATAGTGGTTAAATGGTGGCCCTTAAATTCAGATTTAGAGACTATCATGCAGTTCCTAGCTTATACAGTTTTGACTTTGACAAGTCGAACGATCTCTTTGAGTCTCGGCTTCTAAATCTGTATAAGAGAAATAACAGTATTACAGACCTTGTAATAAGCTGGGAGAGACTTACCAATCAGAGAGTGAATATCCTCAGTTATTGTGCTTACCTATTAACAGTTCATCAGTTGCAAAATAAGTTATCAACTACTCACTTCAAGTTACAGAAAGAGAAATTTTCTTTTGAAGCAGAAATGTTAATATCTCAATCCTTCTTTCTCTGCCCTTCATCTTTTCTACAAAGCAGAGGCATAAAATTAGAAAAGACAGAATTGCAAATGTCCTCCCCTATTCAGTTACATGACAAACAGGTGGTTTTACCATTATATGTGCCCAAGAGAGCTCATGCTCTCTCTTGCTCGCCCTGAAATAAATAAATAATAAAATTTTTTTTGAAAAAAGGAATAAATCACAAATGCCTGCAAGAAGACACATCTCAAAAACATTGTGTTTTTTGAAATAAATTGCACAAAATTTACCTTTAAAATTTGGAGGTATTCATCAGGATAATTAACTAGAACAGTGGTTTTCTTTGTGTGAGAATTTTTAGCAAGGGACTGGATTTATTTAATAGATATCACTGATTTTATCTTTCTTCTTAGTTTTCCTAAATGGAAATTTCGTTGTGTTCATCCACTTTGAAAATGATCCAGTGTGTTATGTTAGGTGTTTCATGATGATTTCTTTAATACTAAAAAGTATTTTTGGGGGTGCCTGGCTGGCTCAGTCGGTTAAGGGTTCTACTTTTGATTTTGGCACAAGTCATAATCTCAAGGTCCATGTGGGGCTCCATGGAGAGGTTCTCTCTCTACCCCCTCCCTCTGCTCCTCCCGCTGCTCTCTTGCTCTCTTTTTTTCTCTCTCTCAAACAAACAAATAAAACCTTTAAAAAATGTTTTTGATTAGCAGAGATTGCTGCTTGTTTACTCCTAAAACTGGCAAATTATGGTACTTTTCTTCTTCCTTAATTTCTCATTCTAGAAGATTTTCAATTTCATTAATTTATTTAAGTAAACCAACTTTTAGCTATGTTAGTTTTATGAAATATACATTTATTTTCTACTTAGATTATTTCTAATAACTTTTATTCTTTATTAATGTCTTTTTTTGAAATAATTATTTTTCTTAATTCTTATTTTATTTTTTTCAGTGTTCTAAGATTCATTGTTTATGCACCACACCCAGTGCTCCATGCAATACGTGCCCTCCTTAATGCCCACCACCAGGCTCACCCATCCCTCCACCCCCTTCCCTTCCAAAACCCTCAGTTTGTTTCTCACAGTCCATAGTGTCTTCATTATGATTTCCTGTTCTTATCCTAACTTCTTGCAATGGACAGTATCTTCAGCTTTTTTTTTTTTCTGGTATGTACATATAAATTATACATTTCTCTTGAAGCCCCATTTTAGCTGCATCTCACAAGCTTTGATATAACAAATTTAAAGTATCATTTCTGTTTCATTTTTTCATTGTCCCATGGATTATGTGGAAGTGAATTCTTAACTTTCCAAAAGTTAGGTTTTTGGGTTTTTTTATTTGTTGGTTTGTTTTTAACTAGTCCTATTTTTAAATGTTTGTCTTAATTTCATTCTGGTCAATGAACATACTGTGAATTATCTAAATCATTGCAAATCGCTTAGAATTCTTTATATTGAAGCATAAGATCAGGGATTTTTTTAAAGATTTGTTTATTTTAGAGAGAGAGAGCAGGTGAACAGGGAGAGGGGGAGAGGGAGAGGGAGAGACTCTCAAGCAGATTCAGTGCTGCACATGAAGCCCAACACAGGGCTTGATCTCGTGACCCTGAGATCATGACCTGAACCAAAATCAGGAATTAGATGCTTAACTGACTGAGCTACCCAGGTGCCCCATAAAATCAGTTTTTATAAGTATTCCCAACGGATCTTAAAATATGTTGTTTGTTTTTGAGAGGCCTGTGATGCATATCATTTCAATTATGTCCACTTTACTAACAATGTTGTTTAGACTTTGCATATGCATAGTGATTTTTTTGTCTGTTATTCTAATAGTTATTCAGATAAGTGTGTCAGTGTCTCCCACCAAAGTTTCTGATTTGTCTATTTATTACCTCAAGCCTTAAATTAAAACCTGTATTGTTATGGAATGGCCCCCTTTATATTTAGTAATGTGTCCTGGTTACAGTCGCCATTGTCTGATATTAATACATTATCATGAGATTTATTTTTGGCTAGTGTTTGCAGAGCATATAATTTTCCACCTATTTATTATTTCTGTGTATTTTTTTGAAAGAGGCAACAAATCAAACAATTATTTTAAAATAGCATCACATAAAATAGCAACAGGTAACTATCAAATACTTAACATCAAATCTAACAAAATGTGTGCAGTGTTTATACACTTAATCTTTTCAATTATTTTGAAAGAAATGACAGAAAGCCTTAATAAGGAGAGAAATTTACCATATGCATGGATTAGAAGACTAAATTGTATAAAGATATCCCTCCCAAATATAGGGATAGATCAACATATTTTATTTCCCAGATAATTACTTCTAAACAGATAATCAATATGTTAAGACACCAATAGGCTCCTAATGGGATCATTTAGCTACTTCCGGTCATCTTACAGATTTATAGAAAATATCAGCTTAGTCTGATATTGAAAGAGAATTAAGATATTGATTCTCAATAGGTTACAAGATTGCACTCTAGAAACTCAAGCACATTTTAATGTTCTAGCTTTCATCCTCTGTACTCCTTTCTCCTGTTTCAGAGGAATTCTGTGTCAAGGTCCATACTTCAGTTGTTCAGTGTGAACATGACACAGACACAAGCATACCTTGTTACTTCATATAGGCAAGTGGCACAGGTGAAAATAGTAACGAGATGTGGGTAACACAAAGTACAGTGGGCTGGTTTCTCTACAGCCAGATGTAGAACATATTTGAACCCAGAGTGTTGAGATTTCTCAATATGGTTGATCAGAGCTATCTAGGGAGATTACAGTACTTACAAAAAATGTTGAATGTAAACATGATTATGATGAAAAACAAAAGTTCGTGAATCACCATCCTGTGCTCTTAGTCCTGTTTCTGAGAGATGACCTAATTTCTGCAGGATAGCTCTGATAAAGTTTTTTCTTTCTTTCTTTTCTTGTTTTAAAAAGATTTTATTCATTTATTTGAGAGAGAGAGAGAGGTAGTTCGAGAGAAAGGGAGAAAGAGAGAACTAATGGGGGGAGGGACAGAGGAAGAGGGAGATGCAGACTCCCCACTGAGGAGGGAGCAAGAGAGACTCCATCCCAGGACCCTGGGATCATGACCTAAGCTGAAAACAGATCTTAACAGACTGAGCCACCCAGGTACCCTGATAAGATTTTTTCTAACGGTTACATCCACAGCTCTAAATAATTTGTTCATGTTGCTATTTCTAGAATTATCAATTTTGAACATTAAACAAACTTCCCATATTACAGGTGGAATTCCTTTTTATTAAAAAGGTAAAGTGGTGACTACCACCTTCTACCTCATTCCTATATCTGGTATTCTATTTTTGATGTTTTCTTAATCACTTTTGGATCTTTAAAAATATTCTCAAAATTCTTTATTCATAACTTCCAAAATTCTCTCACTTCATCTGAAGAGATTTTGTTTGTTTGTTTAATACAGAATTTCTACTCCTATTCTAGACATTGTGAATTGGAATTTCTGAGGGTAAGAAAATTTACAGAACTGAACTTTCTAAAAATAAAGCTAGAAGAAAACAAACAAAACTATCAGAGTAATTCTGGTGATTGTTCGGAAATCATTGGGTTAAGAAATTAAAGTCACCTTAGTGGTTTAAATGGAGAGCTTCAGGACTCTTTTTTTATTTAATTAAGCAATCATTACTGAAAGACAGCAAAATGCCAGGCACTGAGCTAAAGGATCACCAGGACAATGAATCCAGACACTGAAAATAGTCCAAACAAACAAGTTAAAATATGGTGGAGAAAATAATTGTTAACTTCTAATGTCAGTTTAAAAAAAAATTCCTCAGATACAAGATATGGGGTATGAAGGTGACTCCTATGAAAACATAAAATAAGCATATTTCTTAGTAAATCAATATAGCCCATAGAATAGGGGATGTTACAAAAGGTGATGGGAGGGGTGCCTGGGTGGCTCAGTCAGTTAAGTGTATGCCTTCAGCTTGAGTCATGATCCTAGGGTCCTGGGATCAAGACTGGCCTCGGGCTCCCTGCTCAGTGGGAAGTCTGCTTTCCCTCTCCCTCTGCCCTGTTCCCTGCCCCACCCCCTTGCTCACGCTTGCGCCCTCTCTCTCTTTCTAATAAATAAATAAAATTATTTTTTTAAAAGGCAATGGGAGATTTTTACTTCATTTATAAAAATGCTAGACTATGATAATGAATAAGACCTATATAATAGACCACAGAAGACCTATATCATAGCTTCCCCACCCCTAACTCAAGTGCTACAGAATTGGAATGTCATGAAGTGATCATGGTGGTGCTAAGGTATGGGTTTTAGCCACTACTTGGGGTAGTGTGGATAGCCTCTGAGCTGGTCACCAACAGCCACAAACTGTTTCATCCACTTACCCCATTATGCCATATCAATATTAAATATTGTGTGCGGCATGAGGCTAGGAAGCTCTATGCTATGCTTTTATCCATAGTTCTGTATTAGTTATGAGTGTCCTTTTTTGAGGAGGGGCATTGACAAGATAAAGGGCATTCAGTAGCTGTCAAGAGTTTGGGAGACACTTGAGAGTAATGGGATCACTTGCAGGCATCCTTATATAACCTAAGAAAAGCAAATGGGAGAAGAGTTTCCTGTGTGTAAATGTTTGAAATATTATAAGAATATACCCTTTAACCAATGTAAGGAAAAATATTCTAACATTTGAGTTATTAGAAATGGAATGAGCTATTTGTTACTAGTGATAAATTACACTCAACCATAAATCAGATGATGATCCGCATTCAGGGGCACTGGAGAAAAGATTTCCTTAATTGAATTTGTGATAAAGTACAAAAACCCACACTCTTTTGCTTCTCTCCACCCTTAGTTCTTGTATCCTCTTCCTCTGCCACAAAATACTTGGCTTCTTTCAGTTCCTGGAATATGTCATATCTTCTCAGCTGTCTACCTTTTTATTTGCTATTTTTTCACATGAAATGGCTCCACCAACCCTTTGTCTCTCTGTTGTCTGTTAAATATTATTTTTCTTTTCAAATCTCACTTAAATTGAAATAATTATGGAAACTTTCTCCAATTCTTTATAATTGATTGGACCTTTCAGTGAAATTCTCAGAAAACTGCCATTTCCAAACAGCACATTTTCAGACTTGAACTACACTGTAAGTCGGATGATGGACCTAATCAAACGTATTCTCCTTTGTGTCCCAAGTCGAGAGCACAATGTTTGGCACATTATAAAAGAGTTGAAATAGCATTTTATGAACCAGTCAATCCATACACGTATTGAGGACTTTTTGCCTAAATTCCAAAGTAATTACTTCCAGACTTCAGTAGATCTCAGATCACAGGCTGAGATGAGCACACTCACCTTTCTTCTCCCTAGAAACCTCAATGCCAAGAGGAGAATGCACTCATTCTTGGTGCTGGGAGTCGTAGGGATGCTGCCGCTTTCAGTGCTGAGAGGGCAGGCACAGCCACTGGTCTCAGAGCCCCCTTCAAACCTGGCTTGTGTCACCGGCCAGCATCTCTAACTGTAGGTCTCCAGTCTGTGTTTCTCCAGCTTCAGGGTAGCAAACTCCTCCCCTCCACAGGCCTCTGAACGGTTCAGATTGGTGTGCTCTGAAGGTTGGTCCCCAGATGTAGGCATGCCAGGCACCAAATGACCTGGAGACAAATACTCTGGAGGATTTCCATGTCTCAGGGAACAAGCTCTTGAGAAAAGAAGCAGTTGCAGTTGTCATGTTCCAGTTATGTGAACTTGTCCTTCCAGAGGGACTCTTTGGTCAATTCTGAATTTGTCAATTAGCGCTAAAGATTTGTTCATAGGATCACCTGAGGATTTTTTTTTTTTTTAATGTAGATTCTGATCCAGCAGGTCTGAGTGGGATTTCAGCTTATGCGTTTCTTACAAACTCCTAGTCTGGGCTTTTGGTTCATAGTCCCCACTGTGAATAGCAGGATTTAGAGAATCAAGGGACATACTGACAAGGTATCTTATGCCGAATAGGGTTACAAATTTTAAAATAATGAATTAAATCATTAATTCCTTGCACAAAATATGTTTATTTTATGCTTAAGTAGGTCATATGCTTACTTGATTCAAAAGTCTAATCTATGTACAATTGAATTTTGAGGTTAGGGGACAAGAATTCAGAATATTGATGTAATATTTGCTTTTTTGGTGATCCTTGTTATTAATAATCTCACTTGCTAACTTGTGCATTTAAAGAAAGTATTTTATTATTAAGCATCTCTGTTTCATATTGCTTTTTCTTTCTTATATGTTTTCACACAGTTTTTTCACAAACAGGAATATTTGAAAGCATATCAATATGAATCAAGGTAAATTAGATGCTCACAACAGAAGGGAAATTCTTAAATATGGCTAAATATATCAGGTTCAATTCTCTTTAAAGGAGTTTAAGGTTGGGTTACATTAGATGCACATTTCAGATGCACATTTCAAAACATCAAAAGTTTTATTTTTAATCTCAATACCTAGGGTGCACTCTGTATCAATTACATCAAAATTTTAAAGTCTGATGTCAGATATCAATATTTGCTAGAAGCTTCTCAAACTTTAATGTGTACAGGAATAACCCAGGAAACTTGTTCAAATGCAGATTCTGAAATAGTAAATATAGTGTATGGCTTAAGATTATGCATTTTTAACCAAGTCTCAGGCTATTCCACTGTGGCTGGACTATGGACCACCTTAGGAACAAAGTGATAGATGATCTCTTATTGCAAATCCCTCCCACTATAATTGTTTCAGATGCAAGCAAGATCCCACATGTCCACGCATCACAAATCTTCTTTTAGCTTTGGAACAGCAGTGGCTGCAGGATTCTGGGATTTTTATTGGAGAATATTATGGGCTGAGAAAGCCACCTTACAGGTGAGCAGACTTAGACTGTTTCCTTAGTGTGCTGAATAAAGCAAGTGGGAAGAGAGCTGGAACTGGGTTAAAGTCAGACATGGGAAGGGTATGAACAGATCTTTCTATAAATGATTGTACAATAATGAAAATTATTGAGATTCATAGAAGCTCATTTTCCATTCTGGGAGGATTATATGTACTGATTCAAGAGAGAATACATATATAAAGAAAGAGAAATGAGGAGACAGAAAGTTGGGATGTTACCAAGGCTTACATGTCCCAGTTGTGTTGCTAAGAATTGTTACCTAGGGTTAGTGAGCACCATCTTGAGAGTTCTACCATCCTCCTATCTAGTAATCCAAACGAGAATTGTGTGTTCATCCTCATACTCTCCTGTACCTTCGACTCACCTCGATTCAACCATGTCTGAACAATCTACTTTTCAAAAATCTCTTGAGAGACTCCTTCCTTCTAGTTCCATTGTCACTGCATACAGTTTCTTGCTTAGAACAATCAAATGGCTGCTGATGAGTCTTGATTCAGCCTTAATGTCTCTCTACCCATCTTTTACACCACCTTAAGTGTGATACTACTAACATGCAAAACTAATTGTTTCACTCCCTGCTTTAAAAACGTTTAGAAGGGGTGCCTGGGTGGCTCAGTGCGTTAAAGCTTCTTCCTTCGGCTCAGGTCATGATCTCAGGGTCCTGGGATCCAGCCCCGCATCAGGCTCTCTGCTCAGTAGGGAGCCTACTTCTCTCTCTCTCTCTGCCGGCCTCTCTGCCTACTTGTGATCTCTGTTAAATAAATAAAATATTTAAAATAAAATAAAATAAAAACATTTAGCAGCTCCCATCACTAAAATAAGAAGTGATGGGGGATCCTGAGTGGCTCAGTTGGTTAAGCTTCTGACTTCAGCTCAGGTCATGATCCCTGAGTCCTGAGATGGAGCCCCACATCAAGCTCCCTGCTCAGTGGGGAGTCTGCTTCTTCCTCTCCCTTTGCCCACCCCCCCACACCACTTGTGCTCTCGCTCTCTCTCTCTCTCTCTCTCTATCTGATATAAATAAATAAAAATCTTTTAAAATTTTTTAAAAAATAAAGAGTGTTGTCTTGCAGTGATCCAGAGGTGATTCATGAGATGTCCTCTGTCTACTTCTCTCTTTTAGTAGCTTTACATATTACCCAAAATATGACATGATCTTCTGGTCTGCAGAGGTTTTTTCCCTCTTTCTTGAAGAGACCATTACCTTTCATTTAATCTGTATTTTATATAGGAGCTGTCGCTCCAGTAATTCAAGGGTCTACCCACCAGGACTCTTTTTGTTTGTCCTGCATGAGCCCATTTGTGTCTGTTGGGCAGAGCACTGGACTAGGACTCATGCGTAAGACAGGAGCTGCAACTGTAGCCATTTTAGTGATTTTCCCTTCCACTTTTTTTTTTTTTTTTTTGACTGATGAAAAAGTCAAATAAAAACTGTGAGGACTTTTTGAAAACGAATGCTTGACATCACTGAATGAACAGATAATGGAATACAAAGGTGGTAAAGATATATCTTTCTGTCCTAGATTTTGAAAGTATAGGTAAACACTGCAACTTGTTCTATCAGCACACAGGCCATTGACCTGACAACAATGAGGTGGAGGGTTTGAACTGGGAAGAGACAAAGGACAACTGAGTGTTCAAGAATATTATGTAAATCCCTCCCTGCAAGATGTTCAAGGCCCAAAAACAGAAGAACAAAATATGGAAGGACAGAAGAGATGTTTCAAAGAAAAAGCTGACATGAAATGGCAACTCTTTCTCAATTATTGGGCGAAAGAGCAGGAACCGCCTGAAAACGACATAACTGAGCAAGATATTTGGCTTCCATAGCATTTACTTCATACTCAGCTGCAGCATCACTGGTATAAAGATAAGACAAAGTTGTTTGCACTGCTTTTATAAAAAAAAAAATGTTGTCCTCAAGTGTAATAACTTGAAACTCTATGATGAGAATGAGACTCTACAATGAGTCTCCATATTTGCTATTTTCTGGCTTGATCAGTACAGGTTTGAAAGATTTTGATTGTTTTCATTGTAGTAAATGAAATAAAAGTGAAAATAGCATTGATTATTTTTGCAATCCGTGCCCTCTCCAATACCCACCACCTGGTTCCCCCAACCTCCCACCCCCGCCCCTTCAAAACCCTCAGATTGTTTTTCAAAGTCCATAGTCTCTCATGGTTCACCTCCCCTTCCAATTTCCCTCAACTCCCTTCTCCTCTCCATCTCCCCTTGTCCTCCATGCTATTTGTTATGCTCCACAAATAAGTGAAACCATATGATAATTGACTCTCTCTGCTTGACTTATTTCACTCAGCATAATCTCTTCCAGTCCCGTCCATGTTGCTACAAAAGTTGGGTATTCATCCTTTCTGATAGAGGCATAATACTCCATAGTGTATATGGACCACATCTTCCTTATCCATTCGTCCGTTGAAGGGCATCTTGGTTCTTTCCACAGTTTGGCGACTGTGGCCATTGTTGCAAAAATAATGAATACTGTTACACTGAAAAAATAAAAAATTAAAAAAAAAAAGAAGACTCCCTGCTGAGTGCAGAGTCCTAAGCAGGACTCAGTTCCAGGACCCATGAGATCATGACCTGAGCCAAAACCAAGAGTCGGAGCTAAACCACCTAAGACACCCAGGTGCCCCTGGGCTAGCTAGGTTCTCGTTTCCTATTCATTCAAGGGCAGCAGTGCCTCGTCAGATTCCTGCCGGATCACTCATTCTTGAACACTGTTCAATTCTCCAATGAAATGTCATTTCTAACATCCATTATGCTAATTAAAAGCCTTCTGGTGTTGATCAGAAATAATAACAGTGGAGTTTGGGTTTTGAATTAGAATCTTTAACATACTAACTAATCCCGCTGGATTATATATTTTCATTTAGGAACTGAAAACATCAATTAACACCCCCAGATAGATATTAAGGTTAACACATGCTACAGCAAATTACATGTAGTGTAATAGGGGTAAAAGGAGCCCTTACAGGAATGTTTATAAGAATTAATAATAGCTAATATATTGTGAATGCTTACCATGTGCCAAGTACTATACTTAAGAGTTTATGTATATCTTCTCATTTATTCATCATAAAAACACTAGGAGGAAGCTACTATTAAATGACTTATGATTAAATAATCAAATAAGTAGTCAAATATTTATTTGACTGTCAGGCAAGTGTCTATTAGTCAATTAGGGTGTTCCTAGTGAATAATAAGCACATAGTAACTGGTAACTATTTTTATTCTGCAGCTCTGATTATTGTGTTAACCTATAGCACGCATTATTGCATGGTTTCCATGTGTTAACTTTGGCATATTGTCCCTCTGGATGTATGTGTAATTTTTTTTAAGTCCCAGGTGTACAAATATTTTTAAATGAAGCTTGAACCAAACCTCTGAGAGGTCTCTGAAGCTTTTCCCTCCATGAGTTCCCCGCTCAGTGACCATTGGCCTAAATGACAGAGCTGCCATCCAGGGGCCATCCCAGCATTAAGATTCTGTGATTCTATTACAACAATGAGCAAAAATCTAAGCTCTGCAGTTGCCCAACCTTCCAGCCAATAAGCAAAGCCCAGCTACTCTTTATTTTAAATTTCAATTAATGTAGAGAACATGATGAATACGATGAATCATTATGGCTGTCACTCACATTTTCCTTCTCCTTGAATAAACATGATTATTTGTCGTTAAAAAAATAGCATTGAAATTCTAGGAAAGCATCAGTCACATAGGGAACTGGGAATGATGTATGTATAGAAGGAAATTCTCAGGATGTCTTAGACCTATCTACAGGCACCTAGGACCAAAGTACTACTCTGAATAAAATTGTGGGTTCTAGAGTCAATTTTTCAGGCTGATCATTTATTATGTTTGGGACCAGGGCAATTAACCAAACTAAATAAACTTCTATTTCCTCATTTTTTCAAGGGGAAATAATACTAGGGCCTTCCCTGAGAGAATACTGTAAATATTAAATAAGGTTATTCACTTAAAGTGCTGGGCGCACTTGTTGATATTTCATAAACTCTCAATAACATATGTTACAATTATTATCTTCGTCATCATCGTTCTTATTATTTATGTTATCATTAAAAATAAAACTAAGGCTCCTTTCATACTCAAGAGACTTTGATTTTATTCTTAGTATTTCTCCACTCATAATCATTCCAATAAGCTTCAAAGGAGTGGCCTGGAGCAGAATTTAGGAGATGTGTTATATGGGAGAGTGTCATTGAATTTCCAAACATTTGAACAATAAACTTAACATGTTACATATATTAGCAAATTAAAGAACTGTTTCTGACATGACATCATGATATTGATTCTATTCCTGAACACTTTCTACTCTCCAGAATTTTCTTCAGGGCAAATTTGACATCCTTATTCCGCAGGCTATAGATGAGGGGGTTCAGCATGGGCACAATGGTGGTATAAAACACGGAAGACACTTTCCCTTGGTCCATGGAGCTCACAGATGATGGCTGCAGGTACGTGAAGGCAGCAGATCCATAGAAGACAGCCACAGCTGTGATGTGAGAGCTGCAGGTGCTGAAGGCTTTGGACCTGCCCTCAGTGGAGCGGATGCGGAGGATGCTGGAGAGGATGAAGACGTAGGAGGCAAGGATAGTTAAGGCAGGAGTCAGGATGTTAAATGCACTCAAGACTAGGACCAGTAATTCATTGATGTAGATGCTGGAACAGGACAGCTCCAAGAGTGGGAAGAGATCACAGAAATAATGGTTAACCACATTGCTCTTGCAGAAAAGGAGTCTCATCATGAAGCCTGTGTGGATTGTAGATCCAATGATGCCCAAACTATAAACTCCTACTGTGAGCCAGAAGCAGAAGTGAGAAGACATGATGACATTGTAAAGCAGGGGATTACAGATGGCAGCATAGCGGTCATAAGCCATTGCAGCCAGCATGTGACACTCTGCAATAGCAAAAATGAGGAAGAAATACAGCTGAGTCATGCATTCATAGTAGGGAGTGATGTTCTTTTGTGTCACAAAGTTCACCAGCATTTTGGGAGTGATGACGGTGGAATGGCAGAGATCAATGAAGGACAAATTGCTGAGGAGGTAGTACATGGGGGTGTGCAAGTGAGCACTGAGCCCTTTCAGCGTGATCATGCCCAGGTTCCCCACCACAGTGACCACATAGGTTCCTAGAAAGAGGAAGAAAAGGGGCAGCTGGAGTTCTGGTTTCTCTGTTAGCCCAGCAAGGATGAAGTCAGTCACTTTAGAGTGATTTCCAGGGTCCATTATCCTCTCAAAGAGTTCTAAGCTTAAAAAACAGAAAATGAGTGTACTTGTGTGGGGTGTGTGAATGTGTGTATACATATGTATGTGTGTATGTGTGTGAGGGAGAGAATAATTTTATGGAGATCATTATTTTATCCCGCATCAAAGGTCATTCCTAATGCAGGTATCTCTTGAATCTCTTCTATCACTCTGGGACAACCAATGATTCCAGCTGACAGAGGAAAATTCAAGAAACTTCTAACTAAGATATTTCTAATTTTAATAGAAAACTCTAAGTTTACATGCTTTGAGTCAGTTAGTAGGGAAGTTACTACTGTTATTTCTTTTAACTTTTTATTCAAATACAGGTTAGTTAACATACAGTGTAATATTAGTTTCAGGTTACAGTATGGTGATGCAAGTGCTGTTATTTCTAATGACTCTTTCCTATATGTATATAATCATCCTATATCCCATGGGATATCCTATATGTCTATATTAATGCCATGGCATATTAATCAAATGTCATAATGATTAAATTGTCATTCAGTTGAAAATAAGAAAGAGTAATATGTTTTCTACAAGTAATAAACACAGGATTCATAAGTCTGTGAAAAGTTGTTAATTTGGTCTGAATCATTTTCCTTACTAGAATTTCCGCACAAAATACCTGAAGGACTGGGCGGCTAGCAATATCATTCCACCTGGAATTCTGCTTCTCTGCTTGTCCTAGTTTCCTCCACCCAGACCTACTACCTCACAAGGTAAGAACATAACATACCTATACCTTAACAACTTTCCAAGAGTGAAAACTGTCTTCCTTCCTTTATAATTTAAATAATCCCAGGGGAGTGATCTAATGGCTGAAATTTACATCATTTATTTTACCTCTGTGGCCAGAGAAGCAGAAGACTATGAATGGTTTATGTTAATTGGACATCATGGTGGTGGTGGAGGTCGGAAAACTACCCTTATTCCCAAAATATGAGAAAGGTTTTGGAAGAAAAACATTAGGTGTCTTCTTATCATGTATTTTGCATGTACTCTCTACAGAATTTTCGGATGGTAGAGATATGGATTATTAGAACACATGCAAAATACAATTAGAAATATTAGTTTCAATTCAATACTCGTCAACAATGTGATCTTTTAAAAAAAGACTAATAGATATTCCATTTACACTACAAAGAAAACTAGATTCTAGAAAATGGAAGTTCATTTTCCTAATACTCAAGCCATAGTTGGAATAGTGTTTTCAATTTGAGATAGAATACTATATGTGATTTAGAAAAAACTGGACAATTTCAGAAAAATTATTTAGAAATCTTATCTTTAGATGAATGGCTGAAATAACTGAGGGTATTTAATTACCAAAAAATCCAAAAAATTCATGTGGCACATGACAGTTATTGCCAAATTTTCGATATATTGCTGCATTTAAAAGGTGTTGGACTCATTTTATATTTCTCCAAGAAAATAAGGTAAAATGACCTGCTTGAAACTATAGGGAGGTTGAAACTATATCCAGTTTCACATCAAAGAAGCCTGACAATAATCACATACACCTTGGTCTTACAACCAGAACTGTTAGAGCACAGTCTAAAGGGCCATTTAGTGGCTATTGTTTATGGATACAAGCTCTAGATGGGTGGTTGGATTAAGTCCTCCTTAATATCTCTTTCAATTCCAGTATTTCATGATTGTGTATAATTCCAATAGGTCCTGATATTAAGGTAGATAGTCATGGATGCAAATAATTTTGTCTTACACTTCCACTAATCATCTGAAAAATGGAAATGTTAATTTCTTTCTCATGTGAAAATTAAATTAAATGATACCTGCAAAGTGCCTAGCACAGTTCCTGACTCTTGATAAGAACTTAATAAATATCAATGTTGTTTTAATTATAATTTATTGAGTATCTCTCCATTATATCTTTCATTTGCCCAACAATTGTCTCTCCCATAATGAAAACCAGATGTGAAAACCCATAATGAAAAGTTCTTTCCTCAACATATCTTCTTCCTGTTTCTGTGAATACACACAATGTGGATCCTGGGTGGCTCAGCCAGTTAAGCATTCGACTCTTGATTTAAGCTCAGATTATGATCTCAGGGTCGTGAGCTCGAGACCTCTGTGGGGTTCTGCATTCAGCAGAGAGTCTGCTTGAGATTCTCTCCCTCTGCCCCTCCCTCTGCTTGCCCTCACTCTCTATTTCTCTAAAATAAATCAATAAATCTTTGAAATAATAATAAAATTTTAAAAATACATAAAATATACAGAAATTTAGAAACTTTTTACTGAATAGCAACCTCTTAAAATTATCAACATTTTCTAAGGTCTCCAAATGAGGTTCAAACCAACTTGTCATTCAAAGATTTATATCATCAGGCAACAACAAAAGAGTATTCTTTTTTTCTGTTCCAACAGTTATTATGTTATTTAGTTATTCCTCAAGAGTATTTAGTAGATTCTTAGTTTTTACTCATCATAGTCCTTTATCTTTTCTCTTCTTCCATTCCCTCTACCTTGTGAAACTTATTTAATAGTTAGGATCATTTAGTTAAGGAGATTAATATGAGAGCCCCAGTCAACATGACCAATTGTTTTGTGCCCATAATGCCTTTCCTATGTTTACGTAAGCACTTACTTAACTTTCTATTAATTATTATTAGTTATTTACTGGTTTCCCTTCTCTACTAGACTGTAAATTCAGCACAGTCCCTGGCACAGTGCTTTGTGTCCAGTGATCTTTAATCAATGGGTGTTAAATAAAATTGTGAAGGAAGGTAAGAGATAAGTTAACAGAGACTAAATCAACAAAGACTTCACTGCTTGAGTTGAAATGAGTAAACAAAAAAGTATTTGCCATAACTTTATACTAGAGGGAACAGAGAGAAAATAAAGGAACATGTGCTCATTAGAGTGTGAATAATGGGATGAGGACAGGTGAGGACATATAAATAACTACGTGTGTCTGTATGTGCACTGGAAAGGGAGCTTGAGTGGAAGACTAAGATTTTAAAAGCCAAGGACTGAGATTCAGATCTACCCTTCTTCTTCCCAGAGAGTTCAATGCTGTGTATTTTTCTTCTTCATTGTTCTAGAGGGGAAAATGACATGATGATGCTGGTAGATAGTTCTGAGTACTAACCTTGCAAGACTCCTTGGTGCTGAGAGGGTCATGGTCTAAAAGGTTTTTTTTTTGGCAATTGTTTTTAGTCACTGATCTTGATTGCTGGTGAAGTTGCTGCCCAAGGCCATCTGTCCCCCTCAAAGGCTGTTTGATAGGATGAGAGGATTTTATACTCTGAGTATAGATAATAAATGTCTGATTAACAAACAATGATAATGGCCTCCCACTAGAATCTTATCCCACAAGGATCCACTCTTGGGAAATGAAACAGAACTTCCCTTTCTCCATTTGTTCTCAAGTGCTTAATAGTGCCACATAGGTGTAATTCATTGTTCTTGTTAGGTTACATACTAGTATTTAGGATGTGAGAGATATTGTAAGGACACCAGTGAATTTCATGCCAAACCATTTTAAAATATAAAATTTCAGGAAATTTTTAAGACATACACTAAAAAAGTTTTCCTAAAGTTCTTTCCCACAAAGGCAAAGTAGAAAACCTGAAAGTATTTATTTTCATTGACCTCTGTTAACTGTACTTAGATTTCATAATGTACTCAGAAAACAGTGACACTTGGAATGTTTTAATTTGTGGCCTAAATGAAAGCATCTGACAAATATTGCATATTCCCCTGAGGAGTTCCTAACAAGAGGAAAGAGAGATGATGACTTTATTTTTTCCAAAAATTAAAAGAGAAATAATGAGAAGCAATAATAAGATATGTGCTATAGAGATCACTTCAGTTCTATATAAAGGCTACATCATTTTATTGGAAATAAAAATCATATTTAACATTTTATTCAAACTATTTATTGAATGTTACATACTTTTTGACAATAATCACAATAAATTTTCTTAATCAAATTTACTCTGAAATGCTTTAAATTATTGTTAGAAATGGATGTCAACCTTCTTTGTAAAGGTGTTTTTGCCAATCGCTATGAAAAGAGCAAAAATTTAGAACAGAATATTCATAAACCCTATGGAAAATGTTACTTATTAATAATCAAACCTTAGAACAAGAAATATGGTTTGTTCTTCAGAATTTGACAATTTTGATAGAGATAATATCCACAAGCACACATTAATAATAAACAATGGAAAAGGCATTATTAGAGCAGATAAGATGAACCAGAAGTATGTCTGCTGATAGCCTGGAGGGGTCAGAAATGCATGGAGAATTAAAACTTCTGTTCGTCGTTGAAAGGTATATAAAATTTGGAAAGGGAAAATGAAGTCAAGAACTCATTTCAGAGGATATTATGCTAATTGAAATAAGTCAGACTGAAAAAGAAAAATACCATGTGATTTCACTCATTTTTGGAATCTAAAAAACAAAACAGGTGAATAAACAAACAAAAAAAATCAGAATCAGACCTATAAATACAGAGAACAAACTGACGGTTGCCAAAGGGAAGGACGGGGGCAGGGGCGGTGAGCAAAATGGATGAAGAGGAGCAGGAGAGACTGGCTTCCAGTTACGGAATGAATATGGAATGAATAAGTCACAGGAGTAAAAGGCACAGCATAGGAAATATAGTCAATGATATTGTAATAATGTTTTATGGTAATAGATGGTAGCTACATTTGTGGTGAGCCTAACATAATGTATAGAGAAGTTGAGTCACTATGTCATCGACCTGAAACCAATGTAACACTGTGTGTCAGCTATACTCAAATTTTAAAAAAATCAAGCTTTTCGGAGTCAAGATGGTGGAGAAGTAGCAGGCTGAGACTACTTCAGGTAGCGGGAGATCAGCTAGATAGCTTATCTAAAGATTGCAAACACCTACAAATCCAACGGGAGATCGAAGAGAAGAAGAACAGCAATTCTAGAAACAGAAAATCAACCACTTTCTGCAAGGTAGGACTGGCGGAGAAGTGAATCCAAAGCGACGGGAAGATAGGCCGCGGGGGGAGGGGCCGGCTCCCGGCAAGGGCGGAGCAACGGAACACAAAATCGGGACTTTTAAAAGTCTGTTCCGCTGAGGGACATCGCTCCAGAGGCTTAACCGGGGTGAAGCCCACGCAGGGTCAGCGTGGCCTCAGGTCCCGCAGGGTCACAGAAGGATCGGGGGTGTCTGAGTATCGCAGAGCTTACAGGTATTAGAACGGGGAAGCCGGCTACAGAGACAGAGCCGAGGAGTGAGCTCTAAGCTCGGGGTTACCTTGAACTGGTCGCAGGCTCGGTCAGCTCGGAGCGCGGCCGGAGGCAGGGTGATGGGAGTAAATCGGCGCTGTTCTCTGAGGGCGCACTGAGGAATGGGGCCCCGGGCTCTCGGCTCCTCCAGGCCGGAGACTGGAGGCCGCCATCTTCATTCCCATCCTCCGGAACTCTACGGAAAGCGCTCAGGGAACAAAAGCTCCCAAAAGCAAACCCGAGCGGATTACTAAGCCCGGCCCCTGGTAAGGGCGGTGCAACTCCGCCCGGGGCAAAGACACTTCAGAATCACTACAACAGGCCCCTCCCGAGAAGATCAACAAGAAGCCCAGCCAGGACCAAGTTCACCTACCAAGGAGTACAGTTTCAATACCAAGGAGAGCAGCGTAATTCCAGAGGAGGAGAAAGCAAAGCACGGAACTCATGGCTTTCTCCCCATGATTCTTTAGCCTTGCAGTTAATTTAATTTTTTTTCTTTTTCAATTTATTTTTCTTCTTCTGCTAAATTTTTTTAACTTTTACCCTTTTCTTTTTTAACGTTTTTTAACTAGTTTATCTAATATATATAT
>NW_019154118.1:10737496-10824736 GCF_002288905.1 Enhydra lutris kenyoni
CTCTTTTTATCCCCTTTCTCCCCCTCACGATTTGGGATCTCTTCTGATTTGGCTAAAGCATATTTTCCTGGGGTTGTTGCCACCCTTTTAGTATTTTACTTGCTCCTTCATATACTCTTATCTGGACAAAATGACAAGGCAGAAAAATTCACCACAAAAAAAAGAACAAGAGGCAGTACCAAAGGCTAGGGACCTAATCAATACAGACATTGGTAATATGTCAGATCTAGAGTTCAGAATGACGATTCTCAAGGTTCTAGCCGGGCTTGAAAAAGGCATGGAAGATATTAGAGAAACCCTCTCGGGAGATATAAAAGCCCTTTCTGGAGAAATAAAAGAACTAAAATCTAACCAAATTGAAATCAAAAAAGCTATTAATGAGGTGCAATCAAAAATGGAGGCTCTCACTGCTAGGATAAATGAGGCAGAAGAAAGAATTAGCGATATAGAAGACCAAATGACAGAGAATAAAGAAGCTGAGCAAAAGAGGGACAAACAGCTACTGGACCATGAGGGGAGAATTCGAGAGATAAGTGACACCATAAGACGAAACAACATTAGAATAATTGGGATTCCAGAAGAAGAGGAAACAGAGAGGGGAGCAGAAGGTATATTGGAGAGAATTATTGGAGAGAATTTCCCCAATATGGCAAAGGGAACAAGCATCAAAATCCAGGAGATTCAGAGAACCCCCCTCAAAATCAATAAGAATAGGTCCACACCCCGTCACCTAATAGTAAAATTTACAAGTCTTAGTGACAAAGAGAAGATCCTGAAAGCAGCCCGGGAAAAGAAGTCTGTAACATACAATGGTAAAAATATTAGATTGGCAGCAGACTTATCCACAGAGACCTGGCAGGCCAGAAAGAGCTGGCATGATATATTCAGAGTACTAAACGAGAAAAATATGGAGCCAAGAATACTATATCCAGCTAGGCTATCATTGAAAATAGAAGGAGAGATTAAAAGCTTCCAGGACAAACAAAAACTGAAAGAATTTGCAAATACCAAGCCAGCTCTACAGGAAACATTGAAAGGGGTCCTCTAAGCAAAGAGAGACCCTAAAAGTAGTAGATCAGAAAGGAACAGAGACAATATACAATAACAGTCACCTTACAGGCAATACAATGGCACTAAATTCATATCTCTCAATACTTACCCTGAATGTTAATGGGCTAAATGCCCCAATCAAAAGACACAGGGTATCAGAATGGATAAAAAAACAAAACCCATCTATATGTTGCCTACAAGAAACTCATCTTAAACCTGAAGACACCTCCAGATTTAAAGTGAGGGGGTGGAAAAGAATTTACCATGCTAATGGACACCAGAAAAAAGCAGGAGTGGCAATCCTTATATCAGATCAATTAGATTTTAAGCCAAAGACTATAATAAGAGATGAGGAAGGACACTATATCATACTCAAAGGAACTGTCCAACAAGAAGATCTAACAATTTTAAATATCTATGCCCCTAACATGGGAGCAGCCAACTATATAAACCAATTAATAACAAAATCAAAGAAACACATCGACAATAATACAATAATAGTAGGGGACTTTAACACTCCCCTCACTGAAATGGACAGATCATCCAAGCAAAGGATCAACAAGGAAATCAAGGCCTTCAATGACACACTGGACCAGATGGACATCACAGATATAGTCAGAACATTTCATCCCAAAGCAACAGAATACACATTCTTCTCTAGTGCACATGGAACATTCTCCAGAATAGATCATATTCTCGGTCCTAAATCAGGTCTCAACTGGTATCAAAAGATTGGGATCATTCCCTGCATATTTTCAGACCACAATGCTCTGAAGCTAGAACTCAATCACAAGAGGAAATTTGGAAAGAACCCAAATACATGGAGACTAAACAGCATCCTTCTAAAGAATGAATGGGTCAACCAGGAAATTAAAGAAAAATTGAAAAAATTCATGGAAACAAATGATAATGAAAACACAATGGTTCAAAATCTGTGGGACACGACAAAGGCAGTCCTGAGAGGAAAATATATAGCGGTACAAGCCTTTCTCAAGAAACAAGAAAGGTCTCAGGTACACAACCTAACCCTACACCTAAAAGAGCTAGAGAAAGAACAAGAAAGAAAGCCTAAACCCAGCAGGAGAAGAGAAATCATAAAGATCAGAGCAGAAATCAATGAAATAGAAACCAAAAAAAAAAAACAATAGAACAAATCAACGAAACTAGGAGCTGGTTCTTTGAAAGAATTAATAAGATCGATAAACCCCTGGCCAGACTTATCAAAAAGAAAAGAGAAAGGACCCAAATAAATAAAATCATGAATGAAAGAGGAGAGATCACAACGAACACCAAAGAAATACAGACAATTATAAGAACATACTATGAGCAACTCTACGCCAACAAATTTGACAATCTGGAAGAAATGGATGCATTCCTAGAGACATATAAACTACCACAACTGAACCAGGAAGAAATAGAAAGCCTGAACAGACCCATAACCAGTAAGGAGATTGAAACAGTCATCAAAAATCTCCAAACAAACAAAAGCCCAGGGCCAGATGGCTTCCCGGGGGAATTCTACCAAACATTTAAAGAAGAACTAATTCCTATTCTCCTGAAACTGTTCCAAAAAATAGAAATGGAAGGAAAACTTCCAACCTCATTTTATGAGGCCAGCATCACCTTGATCCCAAAACCAGAGAAGGATCCCATCAAAAAAGAGAACTACAGACCAATATCCTTGATGAACACAGATGCAAAAATTCTCACCAAAATACTAGCCAATAGGATTCAACAGTACATTAAAAGGATTACTCACCACGACCAAGTGGGATTTATTCCAGGGCTGCAAGGTTGGTTCAACATGCGCAAATCAATCAATGTGATACAACACATTAATAAAAGAAAGAACAAGAACCGTATGATACTCTCCATAGATGCTGAAAAAGCATTTGACAAAGTACAGCATCCCTTCCTGATCAAAACTCTTCAAAGTGTAGGGATAGACGGCACATACCTCAATATTATCAAAGCCATCTATGAAAAACCCACCGCAAATATCATTCTCAATGGAGAGAAACTGAAAGCTTTTCCGCTAAGGTCAGGAACACGGCAGGGATGTCCGTTATCACCACTGTTATTCAACATAGTACTAGAAGTCCTAGCCTCAGCAATCAGACAACAAAAGGAAATTAAAGGCATCCAAATCGGCAAAGAAGAAGTCAAACTATCACTCTTTGCAGATGATATGATACTTTATGTGGAAAACCCAAAAGACTCCACTCCAAAACTGCTAGAACTTGTACAGGAATTCAGTAAAGTGTCAGGATATAAAATCAATGCACAGAAATCAGTTGCATTTCTCTACACCAACAACAAGACAGAAGAAAGAGAAATTAAGGAGTCAATCCCATTTACAATTGCACCCAAAACTATAAGATACCTAGGAATAAACCTAACCAAAGAGACTAAGAATCTATACACAGAAAACTATAAAGTACTCATGAAAGAAATTGAGGAAGACACAAAGAAATGGAAAAATGTTCCATGCTCCTGGATTGGAAGAATAAATATTGTGAAAATGTCTATGCTACCTAAAGCAATCTACACATTTAATGCAATTCCTATCAAAGTACCATCCATTTTTTTCAAAGAAATGGAACAAATAATCCTAAAATTTGTATGGAACCAGAAAAGACCTCAAATAGCCAAAGCAATATTGAAAAAGAAAGCCAAAGTTGGTGGCATCACAATTCCAGACTTCAAGCTCTATTACAAAGCTGTCATCATCAAGACAGCATGGTACTGGCACAAAAACAGACACATAGATCAATGGAACAGAATAGAGAGCCCAGAAATAGGCCCTCAACTCTATGGTCAACTAATCTTCGACAAAGCAGGAAAGAATGTCCAATGGAAAAAAGACAGCCTCTTCAATAAATGGTGTTGGGAAAATTGGACAGCCACATGCAGAAAAATGAAATTGGTCCATTTCCTTACACCACACACGAAAATAGACTCAAAATGGATGAAGGACCTCAATGTGAGAAAGGAATCCATCGAAATCCTTGAGGAGAACACAGGCAGCAACCTCTTCGACCTCAGCCGCAGCAACATCTTCCTAGGAACATCGCCAAAGGCAAGGGAAGCAAGGGCAAAAATGAACTATTGGGATTTCATCAAGATCAAAAGCTTTTGCACAGCAAAGGAAACAGTTAACAAAACCAAAAGACAACTGACAGAATGGGAGAAGATATTTGCAAATGACATATCAGATAAAGGGCTAGTGTCCAAAATCTATAAAGAACTTAGCAAACTCAACACCCAAAGAACAAATAATCCAATCAAGAAATGGGCAGAGGACATGAACAGACATTTCTGCCAAGAAGACATCCAGATGGCCAACAGACACATGAAAAAGTGCTCCACATCACTCGGCATCAGGGAAATACAAATCAAAACCACAATGAGATACCACCTCACACCAGTCAGAATGTCTAAAATTAACAAGTCAGGAAATGACAGATGCTGGCGAGGATGCGGAGAAAGGGGAACCCTCCTACACTGTTGGTGGGAATGCAAGCTGGTGCAACCACTCTGGAAAACAGCATGGAGGTTCCTCAAAATGTTGAAAATAGAACTACCCTATGACCCAGCAATTGCACTGCTGGGTATTTACCCTAAAGATACAAACGTAGTGATCCGAAGGGGCACGTGCACCCGAATGTTTATAGCAGCAATGTCTACAATAGCCAAACTATGGAAAGAACCTAGATGTCCATCAACAGATGAATGGATAAAGAAGATGTGGTATATATACACAATGGAATACTATGCAGCCATCAAAAGAAATGAAATCTTGCCATTTGCGACGACGTGGATGGAACTAGAGGGTATCATGCTTAGCGAAATAAGTCAGTCGGAGAAAGACAACTATCATATGATCTCCCTGATATGAGGGAGAGGAGATGCAACATGGGGGGTTAAGGGGGTAGGAGAAGAGTAAATGAAACAAGATGGGATTGGGAGGGAGACAAACAATAAGTGACTCTTAATCTCACAAAACAAACTGAGGGTTAATGGGGGGAGGGGGGTTGGGGGGGTCGGATTATGGACATTGGGGAGGGTATGTGCTATGGTGAATGCTGTGAAGTGTGTAAACCTGGCGATTCACAGACCTGTACCCCTGGGGATAAAAAGATATATGTTTATAAAAAATAAAATTAAATTTAAAAAAAATCAAGCTTTTCACAGTGAAGGAAACCATCAATAAGACAAAAAGGCAACCTACTGAATGGGAGAAAATATTTGCAAATGATATATCCAACAAGGGGTTAATATTCAAAATATATGAAGAACATAAAGAATTTATACAACTGAACACTAAAAAATGCAAACAATCTTATTAAAAAATGCGCAGAGGAGCTTCTTTTCCAAAGACTATATATGGCTGAAAGAATATATATGGCTAACTTTGGAAAAGAGTGTGGAGATTCCTTAAGAAATTAAAAATAGATCTACCCTATGACCCTGAAGTTGCACTACTGAGTATTTACCCCCAAGATAATGATGTAGTGAAAAGAAGGGCCATCTGTACCCCAATGTTCATAGCAGCAATGGCCACAGTTGCCAAACTGTGGAGAGAACCAAGGTGCCCTTCAACAGACGAATGGATACAGAAGATATGGTCCATATATATAATGGAGTATTATGCCTCCATCAGAAAGGATGAATACCCAACTTCTGTATCAATGTGGACAGGACTGGAGGAGATTATATTGAGTAAATAAGTCAAGCAGAGAGAGTCAATTATCATATGGCTTCACTATTCGTGGAGCATAAGGAATAACATGGAGGACATGGGGAGATGGAGAGAAGTGAGTTGGGGGAAATTGGAGGGGGAGATGAACCATGAGAGACTGTGGACTCTGAGAAACAAACTGAGGATTTTGGAGGGGGGTTGAGGGGCCGGGTGAGCCTGGTGGTGGGTACTGTGGAGGGCACATATTGCATGAAGCACTGGGTATGGGACATAAACAATGAATTCTGAAACACTGAAAAGAAATTTTTAAAAAATAAATTTTTTTTAAAAAGTATAAAAATTTTTTTTCCAAATAAAAAGAATATATATGGCTGGCCATATATTAATCACCAAGGAAATTCAAAGAAAACCACAATGAGATATCACCTTACACCTATCAGAATGACTAAAATCAGAAGGACAAAAAATAACAAGTATTGGTGAGAATGTGCAGAAAAAGGAATGCTTGTGTACTGTTGGTGGGAATGTAAATTGGTATAGCCACTGTGGAAAACAGTGTAGAGGTTCTTTGAAATACTAAAAATAGAAACATAATATGATCCAATAATTCCACTACTGGATATTTACCCCAAGGAAACAAAAACACTAATTCAAAAGGATATATGCACTTTTATGTTTATTGCATCATTATTTACAATAGCTGAAATATGGAAGCAACTTAAGTGTCTATCAATACATGAGTGGATGAGGAAGATGTGACATATCTATACAGTGGAATATTATGCAGCCATAAAAATGATATCTTGCCATGTGCAACAACATAGATGAACTTAAAGGATATTGTGCTAAGTGAAATAAGTCAGACTGAGAAAGACAAATACCATATGACTTCACTCATATGAGGAATCTAAAAATCAAAACAAATGAATAAACAAATAAAAAGCAGAATCTGATCCATAAAGGCAGAGAACAAACTCTTGGTTGCCAGAAAGAAGAGGATTGGGGGAAATGAGCAAAATGGGTGAAGCGAATTGGGATAAACAGGCCTCCAGTTATGGGATGGGTAAGTCATGTGAATAAAAGGCACAGTATAGGGAATATAGCCAATTATATTAGAATAGTGTTGTATAGTAACAGATGGTAGCTACATTTGTGGAGAACGTAGCATAACATATGTTGAATCACTATGTTGTACACCTGAAACTAAAGTAATATTGTATGTCAACTACACTTGAATTAAAAAAGAGGAAGAGAGGGCGAAAAGCATACTGGTAAGACCTTACCATAGAGTTCTGGCAGGTGGTATATGATATCTATTATGATTAGTCACAGTCTTCAAACCAACCATGTAAAATTAAAATAGTTTATGAACGCTATATGACAATCACAGTCATTTATAACATTTCGTCCTTTCAAATAACTAGTAGAAGTTAAAAGTCTTGAAAAACATATTAAAAGATAATTAAAGAATTATCAGAAGAATTGTACTTGACTTATTTCACCTCTTTATGTTAAAATACCCATTTTGTGCATTCTATTCCTAGAGGATACTCTAATTCTGCAAATTTTATTTGTCTGCACTGTGCTTTCTAACCCCAGTATACTTGGTGCTCTCTGATGTCCATGTGGTGTCCAATTCTATGTCCAAAACATGCCATTGTATGGTCCTGCTTTCCATATGACTGGCACTATGAATCCAGTCTCCTCCTACACTGTTTTTCCAAATTATCAGATAGTCACAACAATCTCATTATTTGTAGACATACATTGCTGTCTTTGGACTGTTTCCTTATCAAACCTCATTGGAGAATTATAAATTTTTGCTCAGGCAAAATACCCCTTTTCTTTTTTTTTCAAGGATCTTATTTAGGGCAACCTTGACATCCTTATCCCACAGGCTATAGATCAGGGGGTTCAGCGTGGGCACAATGATGGTATAAAACACAGAGGACACTTTCCCTTTGTCTATGGAGCTCACAGATGATGGCTGCAGGTACATGAAGGCAGCCACAGCTGTGATGTGGGAGCTGCAGGTGCTGAAGGCTTTGGACCTGCCTTCAGTGGAGCGGATGCGGAGGATGGTGGACAGGATGAAGGCGTAGGAGCTAAGGATCGTCAGGCTGGGGGCAAGGATATTAAATGCACTGAAACACAAAACTACCACCTCATTAATGTAAGTGCTGGAGCAGGAGAGCTCCAGGAGCGGGAAGAGATCACAGAAGTAATGGTTGATCCTATAAGCTTTGCAGAAAAGCACTCTTAACATGCAGCCAGTGTGAGCTGTGGAACCAGTCAAGCCCATGATATATACCCCAACTACCATCCCAGAGCAGACCTGATAAGACATGGTGACATTGTAAAGCAATGGGTTACAGATGGCAACATAGCGGTCATATGCCATTGCAGCCAACATGTGACATTCTGATATAACAAATACAAGGAAGAAGTAGAGCTGAGTCATGCATGCTTGGTAGGAGATAAAATTTCTCTCTGTCACAAAGTTCACCAACATTTTGGGGGTAATGACAGTGGAATGGCAGAGATCAATGAAGGACAAGCTACTGAGGAAGTAGTACATGGGGGTGTGCAAGTGAGCTCTGAGCCCTATCAGCGTGATCATGCCCAGGTTTCCCACCACCGTGACCACATAGATTCCTAGGAAGAGGAAGAAAAGGAGCAGCTGGAGTTCTGGTTTCTTTGTTAGCCCAGCAAGGATGAACTTGGTCACTGTAGAGTGATTTTCTGCTGTCATTTTCCTCTGGGAATTTTATGTAGAAAGAAAAGAAGAAAATTCGTGGTAGATATTTATTTTCCCACCATGTAATGTAGTATGAAACAGAATTTGTCTTTTCAATCAGGTAGCTCCAGTTCTATGTCTGTCCCTGACCCATGTTAGTGCTCAGAGACCCTGAGGTCTCAGTAATATGGGGCATGTAAATAAATATCAGAAAGAACTAGTCTCTTTTTTGTTCTATGCTTAAGAGTGGCTCTTATGCACTCCTATATTTACTGTAGCATTATTCGTGATAGCCAAATTATGGAAGCAACCCAAGTGTCCATTGATAGACAAATGGATAAAGATGGGAGATACACACACACACACACACGCACATAATGAAATATCATTCCACCATAAAAAAGAATGAAATCTTGGGACACCTGGGTGGCTTAGTTGGTTGAGTGGCTGCCTTCGGCTCAGGTCATGATCCCAGGACTCGATCCCAGGACGAGTCCCGCATCGGGCTCCTTGCTCAGCGGGGAGCCTGCTTCTCCCTCTGCCTCTGCCTACCACTCTGTCTGCCTGTGCTCATGCTCTCTCTCTCTCTAACAAATAAATAAATAAAATCTTTAAAAAAAAAAAAAAAAGAATGAAATCTTGCCATTTGCAACAGCATGGATGAATCTAGAGAGTATAATGCTGAGTGAAATAAGCCCATCAGACAGAGACATATGCCAAATGATTTCACTCATATATGAAATTTAAGAAATAAAATGAATGAACAAAGGGGAAAATAAGAGTCAAATCAAAAACAGAGTCTTAACTATAGGGAATAAACAGATAATAGAGAGGAGGTAGGTGGAGAATGGGTAAAATAGAATGGGATTAAAAGTAAACTTATCTTGATGAGCACAGAGTTATAATAGGGAATTGTTGAATCACTATATTGTACACTTGAAATTAATATAATACTGTATGTTACACTAGAATTAAAAAAAAATAGCCCATCGCTTGGTTTTATTACTCTCACTTCTTATGCAGAACAAATACCAGTATGCCTGGTTTACATATTAGGTAACTGAGGGTTATAATGGTTGGATATTTGCTCGTATTTAGGTATGTAATCAGTAAATGATCAAGGATATGAGCTAAGGCTTGTCTGTTTCACCTTCCATATCTTATTTTATCTTTTTTAAAGATTTTATTTATTTATTTGACACACAGAGAGAGAGATCACAAGTAGGCAGAGCGGCAGGAAGAGGGAGTGGGAGAAGCAGGCTCCCTGCTGAGCAGAGAGCCTGATGTGGGGCTCAATCCCAGGACCCAGGGATCATGACCTGAGCTGAAGGCAGAGGCTTTAACCCACTGAGCCACCCAGGCATCCCCCCATATCTTATTTTAACTACTTATGTCTGCTCCCCTATCTTTATCTCTGTCATAGCAGAGAAGCCACTCACAGCAATTAGTGTGAAGGAAAGAACTTATGTAAAGTACTGCAGTAGTGCACAGACAACTGACCCAGTCTAGACTTCCTATAGAGAGTACCCTGACTATTGACACCCCTTCAAAAATACAGAAATACTGGCTCTGGAATGTAACTGGATAGCTAACAAGTCTATCATTCAGCTTGAATTCCATATGCAGGAAGGGTGTGAGTTTCCTAATGAGGAATTTGGAAGTATGAAACGTTAAAGTCCAAATTTGTTTATTCCAAAAACACTTACAGAAAACTCACCATTAGCTAAGTGCTTTCTATGACTTGATGTGGTCTGTGATGCTTGGAATTTATGTTCTGGGAGAACAGAGCTACAGAATGTCAATCTTGCAGGATACATACTAAATGTATCTGTGCACATTGTCTTGGTGTCTTTGTACTCACCTTCAACCAGAGCTTTTAACAACATGCCTTCAGGGGCACAAGAGACCAAAGCAGAAAGATTATGTGTATCTTTCTGTCTCTGGGATATGGTCTGGAAAAAAAGCTGATGATTCCAAGTAAAGTATGCCGTGATGATTGTTCTGTCTTCAAAAGAAAGAGATACAAGAGATACCATCACAGATTATTGGTGTATCAAAAACAAGGATATGTATGTTTAGATTAAAATTTAAAAACTTATTATAGCTAGATTATGGAAACAGCCAAGTGTCCAAGAACTGATGTATGGATAAAGAAACTGTGATACATATCTGGAACTTTCTACCCATTAAATAAATCCCCTTTCTTCCTCTTCCTTGGGACCTGGTAACTCTTATTTTATTCTATGTTTCTATGAATTTAATTACTTTAGATACCTCACATAAGTGTAGTCATATGGTATTTATATTTTTGTGACTGACTTATTTCACTTAAAGTAACATCTTAAAGATTTCTCAAACTTAAATGACTCAAAGGACCACCTTAATTTAAAAAAAATAAGAGCTTATGATGCAATTTGAAGAGCATATGTCTGGTCAAAAAACATTCTATTTTACTTTTTAAATAGCAGCACCATCCGTTAAAAAAAAACACACAGCTATCATCATACTTAATGATGAAAGGTTGATTATTATCCCCTAAGATGAGGAACATGACAAAGATGGCCATCCTACCACTTCTACTCAGCCTTATACTGGAGATTCTATTGACAGCATTCAAGGAAAACAATGTAATAAAAGGCATCCACATTGGAAAGGAAATGGTAAAACTATCTCTATTCACAGATTACATGATGTAACATAGAGAAAATCTTAAGGAATTTATTTTTTTTAAACTTAGATATAATTAACCAGTTCAGCTATGTTGAAAAATACATCAATATATAATGCTCAGTTGTATTTCTACACACTTGTAATAAAGAATCCAGAAAATTCACTTCTCTTGGGGGAAATTTGAGGGGGAATTGAACCATGAGAGACTGTGGACTCTGAAGAACTAACTGAGGGTTTTGGAGGGGAGGGGGGTGGGATGTTGGGTTAGCCTGGTGGTGGGTATTATGGAGGGCACGTATTGCATGGAGCACTGGGTATGGTGCATAAACAATGAATTCTGGACACTGAAAAGAAAGTAAAAAAAATAAAAATTAAAAAAAAATAAGCCAGAAAAAAATTCCATTTATAACAGCACCAAAAATAATAAAATACTTGGTAATGAAATAAAAAAAGAAACACAAGACATGAACACTGAAAATTACAAAACATTTTTGAAAGAAATTAAGAAAGACCTACATAAATGAAAAGACATCCCATATTAATGAATCAAAAACTTTGGTATTTTTAAGATGTAAATACTCACCAAATTGATCTACAGATTCAATACAATCTCTATCAACATCTCATCTGTTTTACATATATTAACCGCTCTTCTTAGAATTCATGTGGAAATATAAAGGATTCCGTAGCCAAAATAAACTGGTAAGAGAAGAACAAAGTTTAAGGACTCAGACTTTCTAATTTGAAAGCTTGCTACAAAGCTACATAATTAAGATGGCATGTTACTGACATAAAAATGGACATAATGGACATATAGATTGATGGAATTGAAATCAAGGTTTAGAAAAGAACACATGCATCTATGGTTAATTGATTTTGACAAGGATTCCAAGACAATGCAATAGGGAAAGAACAATATTTTCAACAAATGGTTCTGGAATAATTGGATAGCCACCTGCAGAAGAATGTAGTCAGATTTCTTCCTCACACCATACCAAAAAAAAAATTTTTTTTAATTCAAAATAGGTCTTAGACCTAAACTTAAGAGTTAAACTATAACATTTTTTTTTTTTAAGTAGGCTCCATATCCAGCGCAGAGTCCAACTCAGGGCTTCAACTCTCTACCCAGTTATTTCTTTTTAATCCATACCCTAATTTTACCTTACTTGATAACAAAGGATCTGAGTTGTGGTATCCTTCCATATTTCTGAATCTTTACAATGGCCAACTGACTGTTTCTCCTGTACTCCTGGCCCTTCACAAAGTGACCCACTAAGTACTCCAGCCCATCACAGAAGCTCCTTTATATCTTGTCCAATCTTTGTAATTTTCATTGGGGGTGTTGGGCTCTTACTCATTATGTGTGACCAGCTCCCTCTGAAGTCTGACTCTGACACATGGTCACAGTTCCCATTATTTCCTGGTCTGCCCAGGTGACACCATTTGTCTGTTTGAATGCCCGTGACTGCTATACCCAGAGAATTCCCAATATTGCATCAGTGGTCTTTTCTTATCTTAGTCTAATCTATCTTAGTCATGAATGCGGCCTGAGAAAAACACCAAATCAGTTTAAGAAAGAAAAAAATGTTGCAGTCTTATAAAAGTAAGATTATAAGTTAGAACCAGAACTTATAAGGTAACCCAGATTTTTTCCTTTAGTTTTACTACGCTAGTAGACTAAAAGAATGTTCTAGTCCTAGATTATCTTGATTTTTTAAAAAGTGTTTGCTAAATTTCTTGTGATAGTCTATGGACATGATAAAATTATGTGTGGTAGTTAAAAATATAGAACAAACATCATAGTTATATGAATTCAATGAATATCTAAAGATTAATCATAAAGTAGAAAATTTAAGTTATTATTCCATAGGACTGTATACTTAATCTTGTCTTGATAACATTCTATCAGTAACTTGGATGATGCTATAGAAGAGATCATGAAATTCAGAGATAATGTTAGCATAGAAAAGAGTAATAAACACTTGTATGATGATAGTGATATAAGGAGATAATGTTAGTCTGTGAATCTAGACAGATATTAAAAGGAAGAAATTAGAAATCTTGCCATTTTCAATAACATAGATGGAGCTAGAAAGTATTATGCTAAGCGAAATAAGTCAGTCAAAGAAAGACAAATACCATATGATTTCACTCATCTCTGGTGTGTGTTCACTCATATATGGTGTGGTCTATGTGTGTTTAAGAAATGAAACAAATGAGTATGGTGGGGAAAAGAGAGAGAGGCAAACCAAAAAACAGAGTCTTTACTACAGAGAACAAACTGATGGTTAGCCCCAGGGAGGTAGTTGGGGGGATGGGTGAAACAGGTGATGGGGAGTAAAGAGTACACTTGTGATGAGCTCCTTGTGTCATATAGAAGTGTTGAATGGCTATATTGTACAGCTGAAACTAAGATTGCACTGTTAATTGGCTAGAATTTATAAGCATAAAGTTTGTTGTGAGCACTCAGGATAGAGAGATGAATGAGATAAAATTCCTGCTCATCAAAGTGTAAAGAAGTCCTCCAACTAAACACACACAAAACAGATAGTCACGCCAAAAAATAGGCAGAAGATATGAACAGACAATTCTCCAAAGAAGACATATAAATGGCTAACAGACACATGAAAAAATGTTCATCATCATTAGCAATCGGGAAGATTCAAATCAAAAGCAAATAGAGATACCACCTTACACCAGTTAGAATGTCCAAAATTAACAGGACAGTAAACAACATATGTTGGAGAGGATGTGGAGAAAGGGGAACCCTCTGACACTGTTGGCAGGAATGCAAGTTGGTGCAGCCACTTTGGAGAACAGTGTGGAGATTCCTTAAGAAATTAAAAATAGAGCTTCCCTATGACCCTGCAATTGCACTATTGGGTATTTACCCCAAAGATACTGATGTGGTGGAAAGAAAGGCCATCTGTACCCCAATGTTCATAGCAGCAATGGCCATGGTCGCCAAACTGTGTAAAGAACCGAGATGCTCTTCAATGGATGAATGGATAAAGAAGATATGGTCCATATATACAATGGAGCATTATGCCCCCATCAGAAAGGATGAATACCCAACTTCTGTATCAATGTGGACAGGACTGGAGGAGATTATATTGAGTGAAATAAGTCAAGCAGAGAGAGTAAATTATCATATGGCTTCACTATTTGTGGAGCATAAGGAATAACATGGAGGACATTGGGAGATGGAGAGGAGAAGTGAGTTGGGGGAAACGAGGGGGAGATGAACCATGAGAGATAGTGGACTCCGAGAAACAAACTGAGGGTTTAGGGGAGGTTGGTGTTAGGGGAGCCTGGTGGTGGGTATTGTGGAGGGCACATATTGCATGGAGCACTGGGTGTGGTGCATAAACAATGAATGCTGGAATACTGACAAGAAATAAAATGAAAAAAAGTTTACAGTCTAGAAGTGGGGAGGCCAACAAGGTATGAGATAAATACATGATTGCACAAGTTTTAGAGAAAGACGGTGAATGTGGTGCTAATCCAGAAGAGGGTCCAGGAAGGCTTCCAAAAGAAAACTGATCTAAAAGGATAAGCAGAAATAAGCCAGGTCTACAAATATTCAAAATTGGGAAGCACTGGCCTCACAACTCTCATGTTCAAAAGATCTGGATCAAGAGAAAAAAAACACGTAAAGATGCTATTAAACTCATTAAAAGGAACACGGTATCCAAAATGAGCAAACTGATAGTCGCACAAGAAAAACAGCATCTGGTGAATTGTGTTTAGTTCTGGGGGTAGTATTTTATGGTTGCAATTTACAAACTATAATTATCTACGAAAACTGAAGATTTGGATCCAAATAATTTATACCAAGTGTCTGCATGACTAGTAACAGGAACTGGAATTAGATTTATTGTATGTTACCTCAAAGGGAAGAGTTATGGCCAATTAGCTACCTGTTTCAACATCAAATATCTCTTTAACCATTAAATGTGCCTGAAAGTAGTATGGGTTGAATTTTCTGTTTTCAGATTCTTATAGCAAAAGATGAGTAACTATCTTCTAAAAGTTTTAGGAAATTCCTGTAATGCATGGACGTTAGACTCCTTTAACATTCTGAGATTAAAATTTCTAGAATAGGTAGAGTTCAGATACTTGCCCTGTACTAGTTGGAAACCTTATTCTGGGTTATATGTGCGATTAGACCAGGTATCCTCTAAGGGAAATAGCTCCTGAGAAGGAGAGTAGAGGCTGTTCAAAATAGAAATTTCTGGTTACTAGGGGAACAAAGGCAGGTCTCAATTACTGAGAAGTTCACATAGACATTATGTATCAAACACCATGGTTCCCTATTGTAGCCTCTTCTTAATGTGACCAGAGCCACTCGCCAAAGTGATTTGTTTTTATTTGGGGTAATATATAAGTTATAGCCTTGAAGATCTATACATGGAAGCTCCCTTGAGACTTCCATTCACCAGGGATGAGCTATTGGGGCACAGGAGCAATTAAAATTTGCTTTTTAAAAAAATCCTTTGTTGATGTTCTCATTAGCTACCATACGTATAATTTTCTCTCTCATTGTAGTGATAGTAGATAGTAATTAGGTTAAGAGCTGGAAATTAAAGCTTTGCAGACATTGATCTAGAAAATCTTTATGACAACAGCTTCCTATCTGAATATAATTTCTGAAATATTTGAATCATGATTTTAATTTTTTTCTGTTAATTTAAAATTTGGAGAAATAGTTAAACATGTATGATTAGTAATAGTGGCTACTCTTTATAGTTTTCCAAACAACATATTTTTGTATGCATAAATCATTGTTAATAATGATAATAGCCAGAACTTATTGAACACTTATGTGCCACATATAATTCTAATCTTGTTACATTTACTTATTTATTCAATTGTCACAATAGCACAGTGTAAAAGATAATTATTAGGCTGAATCAGGCAGGTAACAATTTCATATGATTCAAACTAACAATATATTTAATACTTTAAAAATAAAGAATCTGAGGCAAGAAAGACCAAGTCATTTGCCCAAGCTTACCAAGATAGTAAATTTGCTCATAATATGGTTACATCTGGTATATTACATATTTCAGGGTATTCAGTCATTTAGTCCTTCAATAGACATGCAATACACCATAGTATGGGTTAGGACTATTGGCACAAAATGAACAAAACTTTCAGAATTTCTTTAAAAAAAAAAAAGAGAGAGAGAGGTTTATCTGAGCCCAAGTGAGGACAGCTTCCCAGGATACACAATCTTCACAAAGAAGAGAGTGCTCAGGGGAAAGAATGTTTAATATAGGCTTATGTATGTTTTTGTTACATCAAGAGTTACAAATAATTATAACAAAGGACATTCCAGAAAATTACAAACATTTAATATGTGCAAGGTTTCAGGGTCCAGAGGTATGGGAAGGGAACTTAGGGAGAGTTTTACTCTTATCTTTAGTTTGAAATGTTTCTTTGAGGTTACTTGCTAAGACATAGATGTAAAATGTGTGCTTGGGGCAGAAATAGAGCCCACGCTTTGAAGTTTGGTTAAGTCATTCTGACCTTGGTAAAAGTTAAAATGTAGCTTCCCTGGGAGCCCAGGAGGAGGCCCCACAAACATTAAAAGTTGAAAATTTCTTTTATTAGGAAAAAAACCTTGGAAATGCAAGCTATATATTTTTAAATATCTATAATTGAACTTACTGCATATATAGTAAAGAGTTCAATAGCATGTATATTGTGTCAAATAGTTTAAGCACTCTCCTGCTTCATATTTATGTATTTATATATATTAGAATTATTGTCATTTCAAGGATGATGAAACTGAAGCCCAGAAGGATTCATAAAGACTTTATAAATAATTATGCAACAACAACCAATATAAACGAAGATCATGCCTGGTAAACTAAGACATGTGTTTACCCTATACTTAGAAAAAACTGAATTTCTACTAAGGTCCTGTTGGGTCTGTAATCAAAGGAACAAGACTGATACAAAGCAAAGGTCAAGCAAAGCTTTATTTCGTGCCAAGCATCGAGAATCAAAATGACCGGTCAGGGCCATCTCTTACAAAGAGGCGACCCTTCCCCGCCTCACAGACTAACTTTTATAGAGCAAAGGCCATGTGGTTGAGCCTGGCTACACACAGGTGGCCAATGGAGATTACAATTTACCCTTAGTAGATATTTGAACTAGCCTATCACTCTGGTCAGAATTGGCACCCAAAAGGCGGGGCCCACTCTCCCTGGTAGCTAGGGAGACAGTATGCATGCTCCACTGATTGGATGTCTCCACCTGGCCTGACCCGCCCTTGTATCTGGGCTTTGCAAGTAAGTTCCTCTGGGAGGGACAGGGTCAATCTAAGTTTACTGCATAAACAACAAAATGGCTCCCTCTGGCTAAGTAGGCCCTTACATTCCCCCCTTTTCTTTGGAGATTAGTCAAATCTTTGACTTTTCAGCCAGTTCTATGTTCTCCTGTTGTAAGGGGTTATATTGAGCATGTAGGACTAGCATTTTTATTGCTCTAATTTTCTTTTGTACAAATGACATTAGGGCATTTATATTGCAGGAGCCAAAAAGTAACGTTAGTGCATGGTTGGCTGATGAGTTAGCCATTCGCTGCTTTGTATAATCTTTTCCATTTTTCCTAATTCCGTTCATCTAATTTCCCACCTATACTTTACATAAACAGGTAACAATAGGAGCAACAATACACAAACAGGTAACAATAGGAGCAACAATAAACTCATAGTCTTTTGAGTCATAGCTTTAGTCCATGGTCAGCGGGGTCCATCGGCTGCAGCTTCCATCTCTGGGAGGCATCCTTGTCCTCGGCTCTTTTGACATGACCCACGTGAATCCAGGCCCTGATGCCTTCTGCTTTTATTGCCATGGGGGTGGTAAGGATGACAGTAAATGGTCCCTTCCAGCGAGGCTCCAAGTTTCCCACTTGGTGGCAGCGTATCCAAACCAAGTCCCCGGGTTGGTAAGGATGTGGCTCCACCTCTGTCTCCGTCCCAGTGTGGGCAGTCCAGATCCCTGCATGGGCTTTTTTTAAGACAGACTGTAATGCCTGCAGTGACTGGAGTACAGACTGATCAGTCATTTCTGCTATAGCAACCTCTTGTAGCCGAGGGCAGAGTGGGGGGTCTCCTGAACATTATTTCAAATGGGGTCACCTTGTTTAAATAGGGTGTACACCATACCCTGAGGAGGGCGAAAGGAAGGAGATATACCCATCCACCGCCAGTCTCCAGAATTAGCTTTGTCAAGGTCTCTTTAAGAGTCCAGTTCATTCTCTCTACTTGCCCAGAACTCTGGGGCCGGTAGGCACAATGTAGTTTCCAATTAGTGCCCACAGCCTTGGCCAATGCCTGTGAGACTGAACTCACAAATGCAGGGCCATTGTCTGACCCAATCGCAAGAGGCAGCCCAAACCTAGGAATTATTTCTTCTAATAGCTTTTTGGCTACCACTCCTGCCATCTCATGTTTGGCAGAAAAAGCCTCTACACAGCCTGAAAAGGTATCTACAAAAACTAACATATACTTGTGCCCATATTTTCCGGGTTTCATCTCTGTAAAATCTATTTCCCAATAAATTCCTGGTTCCTTACCTTTTTCTCTTTTCCCTCTTCCCATTCTAGTTACTCCCACATTAACTGCCTGGCATTGAGCACATCTATCAACTACATCCTGAACTATATGCCCTAATTTAGAAACCTGGAATTGCTTGTCTATAAGCTCCTTGAGTTTGCGTGTCCCCAGATGAGTACCCTGATGTATCTGGTCTACTAACTTCTTACCTAGTCTTCGAGGAAGAATTAACTTTCCTGTTTTAGTCTTAGCCCAGTCCCTTTCATAGTCCAATTTAGCCCATTTTTGTAAATACTTTAAATCTTCCTCTAAATAGTCCAGTTTTTCTGGTAGGGCTGGAGCTGGGAGTGTAACCAGCTCTTGCACTGTCTCTTGGTCTGCTTGCTTTGCAGCTTGATCTGCTAATTGGTTTCCTTTTGAAATCAGATCAGTCCCCTTTTGGTGGCTTGGGCAATGCATAATGGCTACCTCTTTTAGGTCCCAAATAGCCTGGAGGAGAGCCTATATTTCTTCTCTGTTTTTAATTCCTTTTCCTTCTGCTGTTAATAGGCCCCTTTCTTTATAAATAGCCCCACATATATGGAGAGTAGCAAAGGTATACCTGCTGTCCATATAGATGTTGGCGGTTTTACCTTTGGCCATCTGCAGTGCCTTAGTGAGTGCAATCAGCTCCCCTTTCTGCACCAAGGTTCCATGTGGCAGGGCTGCCATCCAGAGTTCCTGGTCAGGGGAAACCACCGCAGCCCCCGCATAGCTCTTTCCATCGACCATGTAGCTACTCCCGTCTGTGAACAGAGTCATCTCTGCATCCAGGAGAGGAATGTCTCTGAGGCCCGGCCTTATTCCTGTGACTTGGGTTAGGACATCCCTGCAGTCGTGTGGGTGGTCAGCCAGCTCCTCTGGCAGCAGCGTGGCTGGATTTAGCACCGCCGGGGTCCGGAGGGTCAATCTTGGTTCATTGAGGAGGAGGGCCTGATGGGACCGCTCAAAAGCAAAGAGGGGCTGAGACTCCCTTGCTAAAGATATGCAGAAAAAAGCATCTTTGAGATGTAAGAGGTATAAACAGTTCTTTTGGGGCCCAGGAGGGAGAGGAGGGTATAGGGGTTAGGCCCTGTTGGGTGGATATCTTCAACCTGTTTATTAACTTCCTGCAAGTCCTGAACAGGCCGGTACTTCGCAGTCTTGGCCTTTTTGATGGGCAGCAAAGGAGTGTCCCGTGGAGACTTGCAAGGAACTAGGATCCCGTCTCCTCAGAGGTGGTTAATGTGTTTCCTGATCCCTTCCTTTGCTTCCCAGGGAAGGGAGTACTGCTGGACGCAAACAGCCATGGCCATTGCTTTTAATTGTACCACCACTGGGGGCTGTCCCTTGGCCAAGCCAGGGGTCTTCCCTTATGCCCAGACTTTGGGAAACTCAACCTGTAGGGTTTGGAGAAGGCTCCCTTCTCTTGTCTCCTCTGGTTCTGAGACTGGCTTATAAAGAAGGTATTCATCTACTGCTGCCACAAACATCTGCACAGTGGGTTGTCTCAAGGTTACAGTCATACCTCCTTCTGAGAACTGAATACCAGCTCATAGTTTGTGGAGGAGATCTCTTCCCACTAGGTTATATGGGGCATTAGGGAGGACCAAGAATCGATGCTTGACTACTCCTGAGGCCAAATTTAAAGTCCTTTCTGTTGTCCATTTATGTCTTTCTGTGCCATTCACCCCTTGTACCCAGACTTCCAGTCCAGATAGTTTTCCCATAGGCTTAAGTAATAATGAAAATTTGGCTCCCGTGTCCAGCAAAAAATCAATTGATTTCCCCTCCACTTCAATTTTTACTTGAGGTTCAGGGAAGGGCTCTGAACCATGGCCTCTTCAGTCTCTGTAGGCCAGCATGGCCGTCTTCCTTTCGGGGCACTCCCTGGCCCAATGTCCTTTTTCCTTACAGTAAGCGAACTGATCTGAATCTAAGTCTTCCCGCCTGCCTTCTCTTTGCTTAGGCTTTTCCTTCCATTTACCATCCCCTACCTGCCTTTTCCCTTTCCACTGACCTCTTTCCCCCATCTCCTCCCCGCCTCTTGTAATGCCAAAACCTTAACCAGTTTTTTTGTCTGTTTCTCATCCTCCTGTGCATCCCTGTTGTTAAACACCTTTTCTGCTATTTCCACTAACTCGGTCAGATTCTTCCCCTCAAATCCATCAATTTTCTGAAGTTTCCTCCTTATATCTGGGGCTGACTGACCAGCGAAAACAAGATTCACTGCCCTCCGATTTTTGGGTGCCCCAGGGTCGATCAGGCTATACATTTATAGGCTTCAATAAGCCTTTCTAGGAAAGCTCCCAGAGACTCATTCTTACCTTGAGTCACCACACTAATTCTAGATAAATTTATGGATCTCCTTGCAGCTACACGGAGGCCTCCCAGTAGAGACTGGCGGTAGAAGCATAGGCTCTCCTTACCTTTATCAGAGTTTGGCTCCCAGTCGGGGGGTTCCTTCAGGCAGTAGTCCTCCATTCACCAGGGATCGAGGTCCCTGCCAAGTCTCTCACTTATCACCTTATGGGTTTCTCGCATGATGCGATCCCTCTCTTCCACATTAAAGAGAGCCATAAGGAGCTGTTGAATATCTACCCAGGTGGGCTGGTGGGTAAGAAAGACAGTCTCCAAGAGACTAATTAAATCCTGAGAGTGGGCAGAAAAGGATTTGTGTTGGGCCTTCCAGTTTTAGATGTCAGAAGAGGAGAAGGGGATATAGGTTAGGTGGGGGCGCCCTCTTCCTTCCAGTAGAGCAACCTCACAGAGAGGCAGCATTGGTGCCGATGGAACCAGTGAGGTAGAGGAAGGCAGAGGGGGATAGAGGAAAGGGGAAGGATTGGGGCGGTCTTTATGCTCTGTGGTCCCATAGGTGGATCCCTACCGCGTATGAGGTGGACTGGTAAGGGTGTCTTGGGACCAAGTCAGGTTTAGGGGACAGATAAAGGGGGGGGAATCCCACATCCTCCAAATCTGACAGAGGTAGGACAGTCTTCTTCCCTGGTTCCCCTTAATCTTTCTGTTCTAGTTTTGGTGATCTGACCTGCCTTAGGGCGAGAGAGATGGTTTCATTAGCAGGGGGAAGGTGAGACTTGAGCCATGATGATGGCTCTTCTATCAGATATTGCCAGGCTACAATGTATGGTATTTGGTCTCGATGGAGATCGAAGACCTTACTCTGGGTAGAGTAGATCTGAGCCAAGGCAAACGTTCCTTCCAGTGGCCACCCTGTAGAGAAAATGGGCCACTCTAATTGGCAGAGTGTTTTTAGTTTTCCTGGGTAAACCTTGTCACCCGACTGGGTGGCTTTACCTTGAAAATCCTTGAAATGCTGGAGAACAAGACTTAGGGGTGTCACAGGTCCCTTACTCTCCACTTGCCCCATTTCTCCAAACACAATAAACAACACAACGGACAACAAAAAGACAAGACAAAGACAACCACAGGCCCAGCGATCCTAATCCAGAGCCTGCTGCTGGTGGGGACTTTCTTGGTCCCCTGCAAACACACAAACAACACAACAGACAACAAAAGGACAAGACAAAAACAACTGCAGGCCCAGTGGTCCTTACCCAGAACTTGCCACCACCGGTGGGGACTTTCTTGATCTCCTGACCTCCTAGGGGGACTCGAACCCACTGATGATCTACCAGTGGAGGGATGGGGCATCCTTGCATCCACTCCAACCCTGGGGAGCATGGCTGCATCCAGCTTCTCCCCAGTGGGCTATACCCTGGAGCTCCTCAACCAGACAGACAGACAGGATCCCAAGATCTTAACCTCTGGAGGCTTTACTTCCGAAATTCTGATGCTGGCTCAGTTCTCATCATTTGATCCCAGAGAGCCCCCAGTGTTGGGTCCATAATCAAAGGAACGAGACTGATACAAAGTGAAGGTCAAGCAAAGCTTTATTTCCCGCCAAGCATGGAGAATCAAACTGACTGGTCAGGGCCGTCTCTTTTTTTTTTTTTTTTAAGATTTTTTATTTATTTATTTGACAGAGAGAAATCACAAGTAAGCAGAGAGGCAGGCAGAGAGAGAGGAGGAAGCAGGCTCCCTGCTGAGCAGAAAGCCCGACGCGGGGCTCGAACCCAGGACCTGGGATCATGACCCGAGCCGAAGGCAGCGGCTTAACCCACTGAACCACCCAGGTGCCCCAGGGCCGTCTCTTACAAAGAGGCAACCCTTCCCCACCTCACAGACTAACTTTTTTTTTTTTTAAGATTTTATTTATTTATTTGACAGAGAGAGATCACAAGTAGGCAGAGAGGCAGGCAGAGAGAGAGGAAGCAGGCTCCCTGCTGAGCAGAGAGCCCAATGCGGGGCTCGATACCAGAACCCTGGGATCATGACCTGAGCCGAAGGCAGAGGCTTTAACCCACTGAGCCACCCAGGTGCCCCCAGACTAACTTTTATAGAGCAAAGGCCATGTGGTTGAGCCTGGCTACACACAGGTGGCCAATGGAGATTACAATTTACCCTTAGTAGATATTTGAACTAGCCTATCACCTTGGTCAGAATTGGCACCCAAAAGGCGGGGCCCACTATCCCTGGTAGCTAGGGAGACAGTATGCATGCTCCACTGATTGGATGTCTCCACCTGGCCTGACCTGCCCTTGTATCTGGGCTTTGCAATTAAGTTCCTCTGGGAGGGGCAAAGTCAATCTAAGTTTACTGCATAGGGTCAATCTAAGTTTACTGAATAACAACAAAATGGCTCCCTCTGGCTAAGTAGGCCCTTACAGTTCAAGACTAGCAAAATCATTCATTCATTCATTTGTTTGTTCAAAAATACTTTTCTTCCTGTTTTGCATAAAGCTTTTTGCTAGGTCCTGGGGTTATGATGGTGAGCGAATTAAATATAGTAGGATTGCTGTGTGATGCTTTGCTATGCTCCCCAGTATGATAATCACTATCCCAGTGTGGTCATTCAGTTTCTCTGGCACATTAGCACATTTTGGGGACTCACTAGCCACATGTCATTACTGGATTTGAAAAGGCAGACGTAGAACATTACCATCATTTCCCCAAATTTTATTGGATAGTGCTGCTGGGAGAAACTGATGAAATAATCAAATGTAAAATTGTAAAAGTGAAAATTGCTAAGGAAAATAGGTCCATTGTGCTATGAGACTCTGCCATTTGTAATCTCAAGCTTCTAAGCATTTGTATACTTAGAGGTGACCACTCATAGTTTTGAACCCTGAAGGTCAGTCCTAGGGTTATGTTGTTATCTGTCTTGACAGTGAAGTCGAGGAGGCACGTGGGAACTACTGGCACCCACAGCTCTCAATTAAAAAGTCTCCTTCTACCAAGGAGTTTCTCATGTATCATTTCATGGAATATTTCTCAAGCCTTCAACATTCTGGCCCTTTTGGTGGGGCCTGACCTGATCATGTCAATTTCCCTTTAAAAAGAAAGGATTGCCTAGAAATTGTTGTAACATAACATATGTAGCCTGGTGAGCAATTCACATTTTGCCTCTAAGTCGATGCCTTCAGGCTTTTCCTGACCTTAAGGCCTTCAGTCACAAATATCAATCATTGAATTTTCTCTAGAATACTTTTCTTTTTTTTTTTTTAAAGATTTTTATTTATTTATTTGACAGAGATCACAAGTAGGCAGAGAGGCAGGCAGAGAGAGAGGGGGGAGCAGGCTCCCTGCTGAGCAGAGAGCCCAATGCGGGGCTCGATCCCAGGACCCTGGGATCATGACCTGAGCTGAAGGCAGAGGTTTTAACCCACTGAGCCACCCAGGTGCCCCTCTAGAATACTTTTCTATCTTGTGGGGGTACCTACAGTACTGATTAAGAACATGAACTTTGGAGTCACATGAATCGTGTTTCAAGCCCTTCCTCTACTTCTTACCATCTTTGTGATGCAGGAAAGGAACTGATTTTAAAAGCAAAAGTCACTTTCCTAATGGTTAAAGTGGTGCTTATTCACATGGTACTTTTATCATGAATTTATAGCTAGAATTGAATAACACAGTATTGCAAAGACCGAATAACACTGGATTATGATAAATATGCAGAAAAATTTAGTTATTATTATATCCACACACTTTGGCTAACACAGACTCAAAGGAATTTCCAGGAAAATTATTCTAAACATGTCTTTATTTGCTGCAGCTACATTAAGCATTCCAAAATTCACCAACCCCTTCTTGTTTTCAAAGTTTCTACTAAATCCACTTGCTACAATTTTTTCATCTGTTAAATTGGGATTATTTACTCCAGCCACAGCTGTTTTGTTTTGGTTTGGTTTCCGTCTGTTCAGTAAAGGTCGGAAGCAGATGATTTTTTGAGGTCTTTTAATGCTAAGAGCTGTGACTGTGAATACATAGAAAACTATGGCTTCTCTGAAGCCCATATTATATATCTGGAATTCTTCTAATTGGCTTTCATTGACATGAGCTATAGAAATAATGCCCAGTGAAGGTGAGTCAATATAATACTTATAGACATCAACGGACAACTTAGTGGAATCTGGACATTCCATTGCTAAAAAGATACAAGTTGACATCTAGAGAGTGAAGCTGATCCATGATTTTCTGTTAACTTTTAGGTGGGCTTAAGAATCTCACACGTGTAGCATGAAAAGCTCAATTGTTCAAAAATAATAGATCAATAAGATAAGGTAAATGTTTGCAATGGGAAGTGGTTGGTCTACTGAAAGTCTTGCAAAGCCCGGGGATCTAGCCTGGGCAGGTGTAGAGCAAAGCCATTCCCCCTGTTGCTCATAACTTTACATAATGACCCTGGGAATAACAAAAAAACAAAAACAAAAACAAACAAACAAAAAAAAACAACAAAGTCTCAGTCTGGGTTCAGTGTTCTTTATTATATTCTTTATTGCATATTTCTATCAACAAAGAAAAATGAACTATATTAGCTCCAAGTTTCTTTCCATTGTTTTCAAGCTTTAAGAAAAATTGGAACTTACAGAAAAAGGGATTAAATTATACACTTAAAGACTATCACATAGTGAGCTAGATGACTAACAGAGAATGACTTAAAAAGCTTGAAAAGATCATAGTTAATGATTTAGTTTCATTTCTGCCTAGAGATAATGGACTGGTTGATGGCTTCTTGATTTTGCGTCTCTAAGCATTTTTCTCGAGTCGGGATCTTTCCATCTCCCCTGCTCTGTTTTTGCCACATCCGGTCTCAGCTGTGTTATTTTCTTGGATGGAAAATGGACTCTACCCAAAACCCAGAATTCATCCACAAGGCCTGTATTTCAAGCACTGCAGAGCTTTGCCTTGTGCTCCCAGGAGATGAGGAACTATGAGATTAATTAAAAGATTGTCCTGTCTCTCTTGAATTCTTAGAAGGTGCTAAAAGAGTTAACCATTGAGGGAGATTAATCTGGAGTTTTGTTAGTCATAAACCCCACAGACTTTATTTAATTCTCTCAGGATATGAGTTCAATTCAGGAAAGTATTATTTAATGTGAACTAAATAATTCTCTATCATTACATAGCAAGATATCTTTTTTTTTTTTTTTACCTTTTTTTTTTTTTTTTTTAATTTTATTTTTTATAAACATATATTTTTATCCCCAGGGGTACAGGTCTGTGAATCGCCAGGTTTACACACTTCACAGCACTCATCATAGCACATACCCTCCCCAATGTCCATAATCCCACCCCCCCAACCCCCCTCCCCCCATTAACCCTCAGTTTGTTTTGTGAGATTAAGAGTCACTTATGGTTTGTCTCCCTCCCAATCCCATCTTGTTTCATTTACTCTTCTCCTACCCCCTTAAGCCCCCATGTTGCATCTCCTCTCCCTCATATCAGGGAGATCATATGATAGTTGTCTTTCTCCGATTGACTCACTTCGCTAAGCATGATACCCTCTAGTTCCATCCACGTCGTCGCAAATGGCAAGACTTCATTTCTTTTGATGGCTGCATAGTATTCCATTGTGTATATATACCACATCTTCTTTATCCATTCGTCTGTTGATGGACAGCAAGATATCTTTATTTTGACTCCTCTTCTGTTCTTGAGACCTAATTTGTTTATTTATTTTTAAAGATTTATTTATTTATTTATTTTAGAGAGAGAAAGAGAGAAGGGGGTCAGGGTAGGGCAGAGGGAGAGGAAGAGAGAGTCTTATGGAGACTCCATGCTGAGTGTAGAGCGTCACCTAGGGCTCAATCTCAGGACACCAAGATCACAGCTTGAGTGGAAACCAAGAGTCAGGCACTTAACCAAGAGAGCTATTTAAAGTCAGTTCCATTTGTGGCCATCTAATTTCTACATTTAGAACAAACATCAGCATATCCATCCATAGCGATAGCAAATTCCCTCTTTCTCACTGTTGGAAGCACACATTTCCTTGTTATGCATGGAGAGGGAGACATTTTCATGTTCTGTTATTCTCTGTTTTAGTTGGGTGATTGCCCAGCTGAAGAAACCCGGAGCTGCATTTCCTGTTGGCTTCAGGCCACAGGCTGGCCTCCACCACCCTCTACATGTTGAGTTACTGTGTTCAGAAACAAGCCTGTCTGTGAAAGGAAGGGAGAAAAGGTATTACTGACACCATATGTACTTTCAGGTTCCGAGAAAGTTCTACTTCTCCCAAAAGGCCATACATGTGTGACGGGCTGTTTAGCTACTTATTTTCTCTCATTTGTGCAGAATTTGTCATTTGCAAAAACACATTCTCATGCATTACCTAAAACTAGTGAATCCCTGTGAAGGCTTGGAATGAATGGTAAGTCCTGTTCTGTGGATGAAGACAATAAAGCTCAGTGAATATTATTCGTAGTTGGGCTTGGAATTACCTTTTGTGGGGTTTTTTGGCAAATTTTTTTTTTAAGATTTTATTTATTTACTTGACAGAGAGAGAGCACAAGCAGGAGGAGCAGCAGAAGGAGAGGAAGAAGGAGCCACATGTGGGAGTCAGTCCCAGGACCTTGATCAGGACCTGAACTGAAGACAGACACTTAAGGGCCTGAAACACACAGGCGTCCCCTGATTTCTTAATAGATATTCAGATTGACTATCTCTTCTTGGGCAAATTTTGATGATTTATAAAACTGGTCTTTTTCCATACAGGTTATTATAATTTTAAGCTTCCTTCTGTGGGTTATGGTACTAATAATGTCAGTTCAATTCTGGAAGCATCTGTGTTGTTATTTGGATCTGTCCTGCATGTGGGCCACTTCATGCAAATCTGGGACTTGGGCAGTGTACCTCATACTTCAGTTATCCAGACATTTGCTATGCCTTTTATGGTCCTATTCATGCGTGGACATCAAAGGGATGAACACAAAGGGTTCATATACATATTTTATTTAATTACCATGTTTTCATTTTCTACATGCTTAGAGAGCCACACTTTTAGTTCCAGTTACTCATTTTCCAGCTAAAAAATTGGAACTTTAGTTTTCTGTGATGGCATCTGCCTTTAGGGAAAGTGAAAGAAAGAAAGAAAATGTAACAGACACTACTCCCACATCCTTGAAGCCATAGTTACCCTTCCTCAGAGTTCTGCATCCTTGCTGGGCTGCTACTGCCCTGACTGTCACTGCCACCAATGCTGCTGCCTCAGTATCTCATGGGAGCAGGGGTTAGGAAAGAATAGAGAACACACACACCCACACACTCCAGAAATATCCAGGGACTTCCTGTTCTCCCTTGGAATTTCCCTTCCCACTCTTCAAATCGGAAAGTGCTTCTCCAGCAGCTCTTTCTGTCTGTAAAAGGGTGTGATTTGGGGGTTTCAATATGCCTTTGAATCCAGGCTAGAGGACACTGGGAGTGAGGGGGACAGGAAATTAATTGTTATATTGAGTCTCAGTTTCTCTATCCTAGCTTCCTGCTACCATTTACTTTTCAGAGTCTCCAGACAGCAACTTCATGCATTCATTTTGAGAGATTAGAAGGAGTGTGCTTACTTCATCTTAATCAGAATCTTACAAGTGATTTTTAAAAAATCTTTCAAGTGATTCTGATGAGCAGGGATATTTATCTTTTTGTTGTTGTTGTTGAGAGGAGGAGAGAGGCAGAAGGAGAGAAAGAGAGAGAATCTTAAGCAGGCTCCACCACCAGTGTGGAGTCCACCAGAGGGCTCAATCTCATATCCCTGAGATCATGACTGAGCCAAAACCAGAGTTGGATGCTTAACCAAATGAGCCACCCAGTGGCCCCTAGAATGTTTAAGTTTCTCATTGTCATTTGATTTTTCCAATAAATTTAACAATTTAGACAAAATCTATACATTTCCCAAAAAGCCTATCTTTCTAAAACTGACATAGGATAAAATAGAAACTCACATTAGTTCTCTGATCATTAAATGCATTGAATTTGTAATACCAAAAAAAAAAAAAAGCTGCTATAAAGGAGGCTCAAGGCTCAGCTAGTTTACTAAAACCTTTAAGAAGTAATGTAAATCTTAAACACAGTTTTACAAAAGAGAACAAAAGAAAATACATATCAATGTATTTTATGAGGCAAGTATAACTCTGACTCCAAAGCCTGACAAAGACATTACAAAAAATAAAAATTAGGAGGTTTAAGTTTTTAACAATATAGTAACAAGGAAATACCAAAATACAACACAAGAAAGTAGGATTTATCTTATCAATATTAGTTTGGCTTAACATGTGAAAATCAATGAAAATGATTCAATACATTAAGACCATAAAGAGAAAAACTAAATGATCACCTCAATAGATAAAGGATTATAACATAATATTTAATGGTGAAATATTGAATGTTGTTACCCTAAGACTCGGAACAAGTCCAGACTGTTTTCCTTGGCTAATTTTATTCAAGATTGCACCAGAAGTCCTAGCCAGTACAATAAGGCAATAAAAGGGGTAGAGGGGTATACAGTGGGAGAGAAGATATAGATAATTCTTTATTTGCAGATGACATGATTTTCTGTATAGCAAACCCTAAAGCATCTGTAAAGTAATTATGATACCTAATACACAAATTTAGAAAAGTTACAGGATATAATCTTGTTATACAAATATCAAGTACATTTCTATATATAATCATAAAACAATTAGATTGTTTCCAATTAAAAAAATCTTATAAATAATGTGGTAGTGAATATCTTTCTACATAAATATCTATGCAGAGATTGTCGTCTCCTCCAAATCACCAAGTAACATACAAAACACACTTCCTCTTCCATCCCTGCCCCTCCAACAGCAAACTCCAGAATGAGTGTTCATCAGGGAGAACCTTTAACTCAGTGCTGATAGGGAAATGTGTCTACATCCAGCAGAGGGTGACAGAACACAGTTTCCAAAATACAAATGTTTGCGTAGTATCCACACTGGACTAATTTTCTGTCTAGAGTTATTGACTTATGAGACAGCATCACAGACCCAAAATACTGCCAGAATCCCTGTTATCTGTAAAGCTAACACATGTTGAAAAGGAGAAAGTGACCATATATGCCATCCTCATGCAGGGAATAATCTGGGGAAACAGATCAAAAGATCCAGGGATGACTTAAAGACTAGAAGAGACTGTATGCTTGATTCTTTTTGATCACAAGCCCAAAATGCAGAAGAGGAAAAAACTGAGTTACCCATTCTTCCACTTTTCAGAGTTTCAAATGGAGACTGCACCCAGTGACTTGCTTTCATTTTGATAAAGTAGATTACAAGCAGGATCACTGTGACCTTGGACCTACAACTTGTTGCATTTTGCATTCCATTGACCTTATAAAAACAGACTAAATACAGCCTAGAGGCGCACAGCCTAAAGCAGCCAACCCTTTGCTCACATTACAGTAACTGGAGACTCAAAAGAAGAAGGGGATTAAATCCTATGACTGACCTATTGGTCAAAGGGAAGTTCCAAGTTCTCCAGTTCCTGATGTTGCTAAAAATCAAAACCTAAGAAAACATTCCTACCACCAGGGCTTACAAATTAGCACAAATCTATCTCACATTCATTATAAATTTAAAATGTACTGTTCACATACCCCATATGTTTATTACTTCTCTTTTACTCAAATACAGAATCATAAGTAGAACTTTAGGAAAACGTGCGAAGTTGATCATTCCCTAAAATGAGATGTTCAGTGTAGCCAAACTGAATGAAAACACATTTCATTGGTGACAACTGGCTCCATAATTGTCATGACCACTATGTGTCTGTTACCAAAAAAGTCTTTAATTGTTTGGCATCCTAAATATAACTGCCTATGAGAGTTTATGAGTGTACTTCAAACTCTTCTTATAATTTGCTACAACTGAATTTCAACTATTCTACAATAAGGTCTATGAAACTTAAGGTTGTCATTTTTACTTTACAGAATATTGACATAATTTAGCTCCCTTGCTAAAAATGTCTTTAGCGTGTTTCCATTTTCTATTGACTTCAAGGTTGATGTTGAGTTTGACATTCAAAACCTTTTGGGATCTGCTCCTAAACTACATCACCAGTTTTGTTCTCATTTCCCTTTCATACTTGATTTTTCCAGAAGCCAAGCTGAACTACTTCCTAACTCCCCCAACACAATCTAACAACTTTCTTCAATACAACCCTGATTTAGAATACCCTATTGCTATAATAGGCTAATGGTGGACCAGAAGTCCTCCTGCTGGAGTAGTAGAGCAGGCTTCCTTCTGTTGGAAAGCAAGCTCTGTTTCTTCCTGTGGGCTTCTGTAACTGATGAGTGGTAGGAGGTGAGAGTTCCCCCTTCTGGCCTCCTGACTCCATGCTAAATGAGAATTCCTTCATTCAATTTCATAGCAGTACTGAAAAATTAACTGAAAATGCAAAACTGAAAGCATGATTGAGTAATGTGAACAACTGTTAATTCTTTGAAGAAATATGCAGTAGATAATAGTGGTTTAAGAGTTTAAAAATACTGAAATCTGTTGAATGCAGAACAAAGTTGATCACTGCTAATCTGATTTAATTACTTAAGGGGAAAAAAAAGACAGAATAAAACCCTAACTGGTCAGGCCCTTCTCTAATCTTGAATTATATCCAAAAGAGAACTTATTTCCATGAATGAAGTATGTGTAAAGATTTCCTCCTCTGAGAATCTCTCTCTGTGTATATAGAGACATATGCGTCATGTATTTGTGACAGTCACCATATATTTAAAAATACATATATGTATATGCCTGAAAACTATACATATATGTTACTCTTTAAGAAAGGTATTTCTTTAATACAAATAAATAATAGATATATTATTTTATTCAATTATCCAGACAATATTGGCTTTCAGAAGCTTTTAGATATTTCATCTCTCAAAAGGATGGCAAATGGGAGGGAAAAATGAAACGAGAATAAACCAGAGAGGGAGACAAACTATAAGAGACTCTTAACCTCAGGAAACAAACTGGGGTTGCTGGAGGGGAGCAGGGAGGGAGGGATGGGATGGCTGGGGGATGGACATTGGGGAGGGTACATGCTATGGTGAGTGCTGTGAATTGTGTAAGACTGATGATTCACACACCTGTACCCCTGAAACAAAGAATATATTATATGTTAATTAAAAAAAGGATCGGTAAATAATGTGATATCCACCCTATCTTAGAGCTATGTATTTCAATAACCTATGATATGATGAATGTACATCTTAGGATGGGTGTGAGGTCAGCAGTAGCAGTATGTCTTTGGGAAGGGAAATGCAATTCCTCCTTCCAATTTTCTGTTGTTATAATCATGTCATAAAATCATGGATTTTGATTTTTCACCCAAGTGCTTTCAAGAGTTGAGTATTTGCTACATTACTTGAATGCCATCCCAGTGTTTCTTTAACAGGAAAATCACTCTCAGGGTCATTTTTACAGTAAATACTGAGCCCAGTGCCTAGGGTCACAGTTCATGCATTTATAAGTTCACTTAGAACTGACAGTGACATTTGCAACAAAATCAGAGAGGCTAGTGGAGAATTTGTGATTTAAAGAAGGAACTTTCTATGTATCTGTCTGTCTCCAGTCTATCCAACACTGTGATTTCCTGGGCCTTCATTTATGCTCTCTGTTCTTGGTGCTACACTGACATTAATTTCTGTCACTACAGTTATTAGGGGGCCTAAATACAATGGAAATTTATTTGACTTATATCTTATTTGGAATCATTTTCCCCATCCTGAATTTAATGAATAAAAGAAATTGGAGACTTAAAAGCATTCCAGCTTTTCCACAGGTTTAAGTTACCTTAATTTTGTTCTCCAAAAACAGGAACAAAGTACTATCATTTTGCTACAATGTTATATAATTATAAACTGTACCTGCTCTATAAGTGGGACAAAGCTCTAAGTCAGGAAAGCTCTCAGAATGGGATGAGTTAGAGAATGTAGCTGCTCTCCACTGTATTCATTAGTGGCCACAAGTAAAAAGGAAAAGGATAGAAATTAAAATTTGTTGATAGAGTTCTTGGACCTCATTCTGAATATTTTTATTAAAAGAACTTTGGACCTGAGCCTGAAGTATTCAAAACTTCCCACTGGGTTGCCTGGGTGGCTCAGTGGGTTAAGCCTCTGCCTTCAGCTCAGGTCATGATCCCAGGGTCCTGGGATCGAGGCCCACATCAGGCTCTCTGCTCCGCGGGGAGCCTGCTTTCTCCTCTCTCTCTCTGCTTGTCTCTCTGCCTACTTGTGATCTCTGTCTCTCAAATAAATAAATAAAATCTTAAAAAAAAAAAAAAACAGTGAAATAAGTCAATCGGAGAAAGACAACTATCATATGATCTCCCTGATATGAGGGAGAGGAGATGCAACATGGTGGGTTAAGGGGGTAGGAGAAGAGTAAATGAAACAAGATGGGATTGGGAGGGAGACAAACCATAAGTGACTCTTAATCTCACAAAACAAACTGAGGGTTGATGGGGGGAAGGGGGTTGGGAGAGGGGGGGTGAGGTTATGGACATTGGGGAGGTTATGTGCTATGGTGAGTGCTGTGAAGTGTGTAAACCTGGTGATTCACAGACCTGTACCCCTGGGGATAAAAATATATTATATGTTTATAAAAAATAAAATTTAATAAAAAAATTAAAAAAAAAAACTTCCCACTGAACAAAATTACTCTATTTTTCCCAAATAAAGGCAAGGTACATGAAATTTTGTGTTACGTATTTAAATCGTTGTAAACTGTGTTAATCCTATATAGATGGTACAAATATCCAGTGAAGGATGTTTTCCCAATGAAATGTGTAGTTTTCCCAATGAAATGTGTATTTATGTATGGGAAATGATGATAGCTTAGGTGACTTTGCCAGCACATGGTAACTGGTTATGTTTTACAGTGGGTTTTTTGGGAAAGTGTTCTTTTCTTCTTTAGCAAATGCATGAAGATGTACAGAATTTTTTTCATTAGATTATTGGATTTTGTTTCCTTTGTTTTCTTTTTTACTGTTTAATGCTTCATTCATCTGATATTCATTTTGGTACATATTGTGAGTTTAGATGTTTTCCTCAAAAAATCCACTTTCCACATTTAGAATATGCCTTTTTTCATTGTTTTAAGACAAGCATTTCATTAAATTTTAGGTTCTAACAAAACAATTTGTTTAATTGCTATCATCCTTTTTAAATGATTGGCATGCTTATTTTCAGTCAGTGTATAACTACCCCTGGTTTTAACAAATGATACTTAGGATCGTCTGGACCATGTGGAGGGTGTGATAATTCTTTGTTAAAATTTTTTCTTCATAATCTCTGAGAGCCAGGACCTCTGAGCACTGAAAGTACACTAGGCTTGAGGCTGAGGGACATCTGCTCAAGACCAATTTCTTGCCTTATAACTTTGGAGGTTAGAGGTCCAAAATAGCTAAAATCAAGGAGTTGATAGGGCTGGGCTCCTTCTCAGCTGCCATCTCTCTATTTCCTTTTCTGCCTCCCTCTTTCACTTGTAAGAAAATCTGTATTTACATTGGGTCTACTACTATCATCTAGGAGGAGCTCCTCATCTAAAAGTCAGCTGATTAACAACCTTAACTTAACCATCTATATCCTTGATTCCCCTTTGCTGGTAATCTAACATGTTCACAGGGTCCGGGGATTAGGACATGGACATCTTTGGGGAGTATTACTCTGCCTGCCACACAGCTGACAGGTTTCTCCCCGGCTGAACATTCAGATTCCAGAATTAGTCAATTCCTCCCGGACAGGAATGTTAAACATTTCCGAGAATCATCAGGAACAGTCTACCCAGACAGGGTTTCTGGATTTCATAAGTAAACCCCCCTCTCTTTTTATGGCCCTCAAGACTGGGTTACCAAAAAATATCACATTGAATAATCATTCACAAATTGAGGGATCTGAAAGGCAATATGTTTCTTCAGCTGCTCAAAAATATTAGGTGAGTCTTTCAGGTTACTCCATTTTGTTCCAAAAATTGGTGGTCAGGTTGTTGTCAGAGGTAAAGTAGAGGCATGAGAGCATAGAACCTGAGGGTATAAGTCTGACTCTCTCGCTTGTTTTGAATCAGACAAGCATTTCTGTTTTACAAGTAATTGAAATTGATGCCTGAGCATGTTGCCGTGACAACTGTACGTGTTGCTGGAACAACAGACACCTTTCAGAAAATGGATTGTGGAAAAACAAAGAAACAAAACAAAAACGTTCACTCAACTAATCAAAATCAAGAAATTATCTTGACGATCCAGTGACTGGCCCTGTCCAAAGCTATGGGGATAGACTAATTTTAGAAAGACAGCTAAATTGTTCCTGTTCACATGCAGCTTTGAGCCTGGCAGAAAACCTGACGTACGTCTGCATTAACCATTTTATTCGAGAGAACAAAAAGCAATAATCTCCAGTAAGACAAGTATGATTCAAGTCCATGGAGTGAGTTAAAAGTCAGACAGGGGGGATCCTGGGTGGCTCAGTTGTTAAGCATCTGCCTTCGGCTCAGGTCATGGTCCCAGGGTCCTTGGATCAAGCCCCTCATTGGGCTTCCTGCTTGGAGGGAAGCCTGCTCTCCCTCTCCCGCTCCTCCTGCTTGTGTTCCCTCTCTCACTGTGTATGTATCAAATAAATAAATAAAATCTTTAAATAAAATGAAAGTCAGACAGAACTAACAAAACATTAATTGTAAGGGAATTTAAGTATTGATAAACAGAAAAAGGATCAAAAGGCTGGAGCCAGGCAATGACAGAAATGGAATTGGGACCACTGGCAAGTAGAAATGGATTGTTTGCCATGAATAGCATTAAATGTCTGCTGTTTGTCTTAAATAGTTGTTGAGTACCCAGTTTCCAAAAGGAAGGAAGGATGTCCTCACACATCTGAGTGATTCTCTGACATCAGCTGGGTGTTCTACAGTCCAGCTCAGTTCTGGCACTATCCACCTGGAGGTAGCATCAGATCCCATAAATTAAGCTCCCCCACAAATACACACTTTGGATGCTAATTGCAAGTCTGGGTTGTCACATGGGCTTCTGACCAACTGGCTCTAAATTGAAGGTTCCCATGACCCGTGACCTTGAGTTCAATTAATTCATTAGAGCAGCTCACAGAACTCAGGGAAATATTTTTACTTACTAGATGACCAGTTCATTATAAAAGGGTATAACTCAAGAACATCCAGATAGAAGAGATAAATAAGGCAAAGTGTAGGGACGGGGCATAGAGTTTCTATGCTATCTCCAGGCATGCCCCTCTCCTCCAGTCTGCGTGCATGGAACAACTTGGAACTCTAAACCCTGTCCTTTTGAGTTTTTATGGAGGTTTTGTTACATAGTCACAACTGATTATATCACTGGCCAGTGCTGACTGATTCTACCTCCAAGCCCTTTTCCCTCTGTAGAAATCAGAGGGTGGGACTAAAAGTTGCAACCTTTCATCCATTGTCAGTTCCCCTGGCAACCAGCCCCCATCCTTAGGTGTTTCCAGAAGTCATCTTATTAACATAAACCCAGGGGTGGTGGAAAGGGACTCCTTATGAGTAACAAGACACCCATTTCACTTTTATGCTCTGAAATGATCTCAGGAACTGTAGACCAGAGACCAAATATTGTAACAAAAAAATGGTCCCATTTTCATTAGTTATGAAACTAATGCACGAAATAGGAAAATATAGACAAATGTAAAGAAAAAAGTATCTCTCAGGAAATTACAGGGGTTTTGGGACCACTGAGCCAGGAACTGGGGATGTGAATAACCAAATATATATTTCTTATAAATCACAGTCACACAACATGCAAGTCACTTACAGAGTAAATGAGCATATATTTGGATACATTTACTCAATGGAAATCTGCATAAACATCAAAAAAGCAAAAATATTATTAAATAAGAAATTTGAAAACTGTCGAGACATAGAAAGTACATATAGTGTTATAAGGGTAAAAAAGAATTTCAGAGCTCATTGATTATGGAAAAATTCCCATTAAAAGGATATGTGAAGAAATTGGAGTCCTCAGGCACTCTCAGTGGGGTTGTAAAATGGTGCAGGTGCTGTGTAAAAATGGTACAGAGGTTTCTCGAAAGATCAAAACTAGAGCTACCATATGACCCAGCAATTCCACTTCTGGGAACGGACCCCCAAAGAACTGAAAGCAGGGTCTCAAAGAGGTATTTGTACACCCATGTTTATAACAGCGTTATTCACAATATTTAAAATGTGGAAGCAATGCGTGTCTGTAGAACAATGAATGGAAAAGCAAAATGTGGTACATGCATACAATTGGAGGGGCTACAGCCTTAAAAAGGAGTAAATTCTGCTGCATTGACATCTACATGGGTAGAAGGTCATATTGCTGAATGAAATAAGTCACAAAAAGAAAGACGGCATGATTCCACTTAAATGCGATACTTAGAATAGTCAAAGTCATAAAGACAGAAAATATAATCGTACTTGCCAGGGTCTGGGGTGGGGGGGGAAGGGATTTTTGTTTACTAGACATGGAGTTTCAGTTTTACATGATAAAAAGAGTTGTGGGGGAGGAGGTGATGGCTGCCCAGTGTGAATATATTTAATACCATTAAACTGTACACTTAAAGGATACATGAGAGTGTTATCATGGTGATGGAGGAAAAAAAAGGAGTTTTTTCTTCTCTTTGTCTATTTCTCCAGTAATAGAATTATAATGGTTTCTCTTTTCTCCAAAATTGATCTTATGTTTAAAGAAACTTTTATTGTCTTTTTATGGTTATGAAACTAATGCATGAAATAGGAAAATATAGACAAATGTAAAGAAAAAAGTATTTTTTCTGGTATTGCATAAGCCATAATTAGTTTCAATATTGTATTTAATGTTCTTTATTTTGAAAATATGTGTGTACATAATTATTTAAAGATTTATTTATTTATTTGAGAGAGAGCACATGTGTGAGCAGGGGGAGGGGCAGAGGGAGAAGAAGAGAGAGAATCTCAAGCTGACTTCTCGATGAGCACAGAACCCAGGGGGCTCAGTCTCATGACCCTGAGATCATGACCTGACCTGAAGTCAAGAGCCTGCCCTCAACCGACAGAGCCACCCAGGCACCCCGTTATATACTTTTTTTTTTTTTTTTTAACATTCAGAACTAATTCCAGGACATAGGCCAGAGAAGCTTGCTCAGGACCAGTGGGTGAGAAAGAGGTAGATCAGGGGCTTAAGCTACAGGGCTAAATCTTCAAGAATAAAGGCCCTGAAGACTAGGTGAAGATAAGGGAATAGGTAGAGGATGCAGAAAAAGCAAATTTCTTTTAAAATGACCACAGTTAAGAGGAAACAAGATAAGGTAGAGCCCTTCTTTTCCAACTGTGTTATGTGGACAAGGATTAATTCAAGGTGGGCTTGGGGTTCTTGATGCAACAGAATTAATAGGATTTATCTTATGAAGTCTGAATGACCTGAAATTTTGAGGATAAAAAAATAGAAATGAAGTTATTTTGGAATAGAACAAAAAATATTCATTAATCAGATTTTTAAAGGACATTTAACATAAAATGGAAGCTTAGAAAATTTATTTCAAATTTAACTGTCATTCCCCATCATCCCCTGTTCCCTCCCAACTTCATCCCATTCTACAGAATTTTTGCTTCCCACCCCTTTAGAGTTGCTTCAGTTCAACATTTTAGGAAACACCAGCTAATAGCATAAGAGTAGGACCAAGAATCAGAAGACTTAAATTTAGAAACCAGATCAACCCAAATTATCCCACTGCCACGCATTGGTTTCAGTGTTTTGAGTTTTTTTTCTCTGTCAGTACAAAAAGACTAAGAGTGTGGAACTCAGCAATAGGAAAAAGCCAAGCAGCTGTTCCAAGAGACAACAAAGACTGGTATTTATGACGTCAGAGCATTTCTCACAGTCTAATCATCTGACCTTCAGTTTTGTAGCCTTGAAAATGTAATTTTCTCTACACTTGGAGAAGGAATTGATTTCTCAAGGTGATATTTCACAGTAACCAAGCACATAAAGCTGAGGCATAAAATCAGAATCCTAATTTATTAAATCTAGAATACTTAAAATTATTAAGATAAATACTCTGCTAGAGACGCCTGGGTGGCTTAGTTGGTTAGGCGACTGCCTTCAACTCAGGTCATGATCCTGGAGTCCTGGGATCAAGTCCCCCATCGGGCTCCCTGCTCGGCTGGGGGTCTGCTTCTCCCTCTGACCCTCCCACTTCTCATGCTTTCTCTCTCTCTCAAATAAATAAATAAAATCTTTAAAAAAGAAAAGAAAAGAAATACTCTGCTATACATGGGAAGTCTGAATGCCCCAAGTTCAACTTAAAATGTAGATCCTAAATGTCACACTAACTAGCAAAATCTGAAGCCTGCAGTCTCTCTCTAGTAAGATCTTACTAAGAAGCCAAATTAGAAGGAAAAGAGGTGAATTGAATCAAATTGTTGAACAAAATTGGCTTTTCTCAGATTTTAAATTACATTTGTCAGCACATATAAAAAGAAAAATATTCAATTAGGGCTACAAAGTAAAGGCAAGTAAAGACATTAAAAATATAACACTAGAACTGCCATTTTTTTTTAAAGAAAAGGAGAGATATATAATTTCAGAAGGAAAAATGCATTCCTCCCAAGGAAAGGAAATGCCAACCTTAAAATTACATTTTTGCCATTGACTGGTGGAAATTTTATTGTACTTTCATGCTATTCCATAGATCAGAGATAGTAAATCACCAAATTAGATATTTTAAATAGCTATTGCATTCATCTCTCTGTATAAGTAATTTTCCAATGGGCTGGTAACACCGAGAATCTACTGGCTACAACTTCTTTTATCCCTTTCTACATGATGGTGGGCTTGTCTTTGAAACCAGACTATTTGGAATTCATCAGTTCATTTGTTTAGCTATCTTACCGCTTGGGTTTATTTTAGCCATAAATATTTATCTTAAAAGTTTTCTTTTTTGGGGGCGCCTGGGTGGCTCTGTGGGTTGGAGCCTCTGCCTTCGGCTCGGGTCGTGATCCCGGGGTCCTGGGATCGAGCCCTAAGTCGGGCTCTCTGCTCCGTGGAGAGCCTGCTTCCTCCTCTCTCTCTGCCTGCCTCTCTGCCTACTTGTGATCTCTCTCTGTCAAATAAATAAATAAAATCTTTAAAAAAAAAAAGTTTTCTTTTTTTATGGTTCTGAGGTCCTACCCAACTTCCACAAACTGTCCAGCTGCTGTGGGCTGAACGCTTCTGTTCCTCCAAGATTCATATGTTGAAGTTCTAATTCCTAATATGATGGTATTAGGAGGCAGGTCCTTTGGTTGATGATCAGGTCATGATGCTAGAGCCCTCATGAGCAGGATGAGTGCTGGTATAAGAGTCCCCAGAGAGCTCTCTTGCCCTTTTCACCTTGTGAGGGCACAGTACAACGAGGGCCACCTGTGTCCAGGAGGCAGGGTCTCACCAGATCCTGAATCTGCTGGCTGCCAGGCTTCAGAACTGCGAAGAAATACGTGCTTATTGTTTAAGCCACCGTGTCTACGTTTTTGTTATAGCACCCCAAGTGGACTAAGACACTAATTACTACATTGTATTTTGGATAAACAAACACATTTATTTGGATTATAGTCAAATACAGATGGACCAAAATACATTGTTTCTTCAAGTTCATTTTTCTGATATAGTGTGCTTTGATTATAAAATATTAGCTTCAGAGAGTGATCTATTTGCCTTCCCAAGTTATTTGTGATCATTTGTCTTTGGCATCTGGTTTTAAGAGCAAATAACAGTATCTGTTTTATACTTTACCATCCTCACAGGTTTATTTTGAGGATAAAATCATGTGGTTTGTATATAATAACTTTGCAAACCACAAATGAGTGTACACATATTTCGATTTATTACCATCACTTGTAATAAGGGCCAGAGATACCAGTGATGGCCATCTTTTTTATTTAAATTAAATTTAAATTACTGGATCAAATCTGATAATCTTGTCCAACAGACCAACTTGTATCCATCCTACCTATCATTCAAGTTCTGTCTCCTACTCTTTTTCTCCTGGCTCATTTGACCCTTTTGAAGCTTTATCATTACCTTCTACACTGACTGATTTTTATGCCAATGACCAGAGAATGATCTACCAGTTATGGGAAAGGGAGATGTTGGGAGTATCACCAACACATGAGGAGAAAAGGACCTTACACAGGTGATCCTACAAGGAACAGAGACTAGTTTCTAGTTTGGGCACCACCATGCTCAGAGCTTTCTACATGTATACTTGAGGAATCTGAGGAAGAATTGAAAAAAAAGTTCAGAGAACATCCATGACCTCCACATGTAGCACTTGTTAATTTGTTACTCAAGTTATAAATCTATGCATGTATAAATGCATTTACATATAGGGGTGTGTGTGTGTGTGTGTGTGTGTTTGTATGTTTTCACAGGACTAAGATAAATTATTTTGTATTTTAGGACATTGCTAATATATATTTATATATTGATAGATAGACCCTATTGATATATATAATATATCATATATAGAGAGAGAGAGTTGACTTGAAATCATTAGACTCAGAAAATGGGATTCTAGACTGGAAAAACATTGAACAGGTCGTGGGAGTGAGCATTCCTCTAATCCTGCCTATACCGCTACTCATTTGGTCTTAGGATGTTTCAATCTCTCTGGTCCTCAATTTCTCTGCCTATAAATGTGGCTAAAATAATTCTCATGTCCATTAACCTTGTGCATTATAAATTAAGACATTCTACACAAGGATAAGACACATTAAGTCTTCCAGCTTTTAATCTTTCTCCTTTTTTCCCATTGTACTCCTCACCCTTCTGTCTTTTTTTTTTTTAAATCACAGAGGTTAAATTTTTCCTTTAGTGATATGGTTCTTCCCAAATAAAAGCTCAAATAAGGAGAGGCTTTTGGAAGGTATACATTGTGTTGACTTCAATGTAATCATTTTTTATTTAAAATCTATCATCTTTCCTTGAATAATAAATTTTAAAATATACTTCATAAAATAGAACAAGTAATCATATAATAAATTCAATAGATATATAGTTTTGTTAATATTATATGTGATGATATGACTCCCTCTCTCTAGGTCTCAAATTCCTCATTGGAAAGTGGATAAAGCATATTAGATGTTCTGGAAGATCTTTAAGATTCTATGATAAAAAAAATTAGGTGATATTGCTTAATTGTTTAATATGTTCCAGGCACACTGATTTAAAGATTTTATCATTGATCTTCACAATGATCCTATAAAGGAGGTAGAGTTACTGTCTTCATTTCCCCCTTAAGAGAGCAGGACTTGAAACCTGATATTTTTCCTTACAAAATTTACAATTTGTCCAGAGATTCTATCCATGAGCTCAAGGGGAAATGAGCAATAGCTGAGTCACAACTGAGCATCATGGAGAGAGCAATTTTAACCTGGCTAGTTTGATGAGCATTAGCTTCTACCTTCTCTCACCTGGTCCAGGTATGTTGACTTGTGTTAGAGAAATAACACGAGGTTGACCTTGTCTTCCTTGGAGTCAGGAAGACAGTGACTCAGTGAGTCTTTGATGGAATCTACTATGATGGGCATCATAGCTCCTTGGAGAGTAAACATCACTTGGTAGGGAATCTCGAGGTTTTCTGGTATGATTCATGCGGAAAGCCTTCTGACCACTGAGCTGATTCAGTGTTGTTTCTGTTACTACCTGATTCAGTGTTGTTGATTTTTTTTTTGAAGATTTTATTTACTTATGAAAGAGAACAGGAGCAAGAGCAGGGGCCAGGGCAGAGGGAGAGGGAGAAGCAGATTCCCCACTGGGCAGGGACCCTGGTGTGGGGCTCAATTCCAGGACCTGAGATCATCACCTGAGCCAAAGGCAGATGCTTAACTGACTGAGCCACCCAGGCACCCTTCAGTGTTCTTTCCGTGCTTTTCAAGTAGTGGGAAAATCATGTCTTCAGAAGTCATCAAGACCTAGGGGCAGACTGTGCAAAACAACCCGTGTCTCCAGCCTCTATGCCAAGTCATCAAAAAATTTTGGGGTCTAGACCTAGTTTCACCAGTCACTGTTACACTATATGACAATCCCTCAATTCTGGATTTTCACACGTTACAGTGACTCAGTCAGGAATCAGGCCCAAGGTCAATCAGAGACATCGTTGCGACCTGGCATGTCACATAAACCAGGGAATGAGAATAAGGAGAACTTCTGGGACAGAGGAGTAATATGGATTTGGGTAACACAATAGAGCTACAGTTATAAAGAGAATATAGAGGTGGAGTATACACACTAAGCTGAACAAATCACTCCCTTTGCTCGGCTCATGTTTCTGCAATCAAACTAATTTCATTCTTCCTCTGTTAGAATATTAGCCTTCAACGTTTAATAAATTCTTTAAAAGTTAGAATACATTATCACTCTACAAATGAGCTTATTACCTGGGTTCTCTCTTAGTGGTTTTCAGGAGATGACCAAAGATAGGAATAGCAAAGATAAAGACCAACGCAATACCCTTAACAGCCTTACGAGAACTTGACGTACATTCTGCAGCATGGGGAAAGCTACTGTAAGACCTCAAACCCAGCTTCAAAAAACAAATGTGAGAAAATAGTTCATATAAGCAAACCCTCCCTGCTGTAGTATAGCACCTTTCACAGCTCTTTACCAGTTCACCTCCTTACCTTCACCTTAGGATCTCAAATGACTGGGGACATTACTGAGGAAGGGTGGTGTGTTTCAGGAATCACATATGGTGATCTTTCCATTCTTGGGGGGATCTTGACATGTTAGCATATATCAACCAGCATCCATCCATAAAAGTTTTCCTCAGTATCTACCATCCAAATATCACAAATAAGTGAAGCTACAAAACGTCCTAAATTATCAACTACAAAATATGACCAAAATAGGTAATACTAGTATTTAACCATACTTTAATCATAAAAGATGACTGAAATGCAATTAAAAACCAAAGGGAATATAGGACTCACCAAACATAGGTGAGAGATACAAAATTTCAGAGCACTAAAAGGTTATCCAGAAGGTTCAAAGAAAAGAGGCTCAAAGAATAAAGGAAGATTTGCAATACTCATTAACTGTAGGAATCTTGCCCTTATGTTAGTCCTTTATGTAACTCAACTCAACTCTAATTTATTACCTTCTTTTAAAGTCACTCCATTAGGTGAGATTATTGGGGGAACGATTTAGTGGAACATGGGCCAAACCCCCAAAAAAGCTAATCCAGGAAAGAGAAAATGTCCGACCAGAGAACTGGAAGCAAACCATCATAAAGTAGCATCACAGAATCTAAGAGCAAAGGTAACCTTGAGATAAGCATTGATATCTGTTTATTTGGAGGTTGCTGGGAAGAATAATTTTGATTGAGTGGAAAGGGATGATGCATAAGTAGATCTGGAGGTCGAAGACCCATGACTGCAAAAGTTTGGAAGAAACTCAGTAGTATTGATCACTAAGTCTGTGAGCAGATAACTTGGAGATTCTCAGCACCTTCCTGATCATAAACCTCGTGAGCCGAAGTGTCAACTACACCCTGCAGACTGTGAGACATTCCACTTCATAAAACAAAACACCTCTCTATCTGATCCTTTGTGATGGCTGTTGTTTTGAGTTGGGAGCATATTTTCAGAGAGGCACGCAGTTTCACTGTGGTTCATCCCTCAATCTCAAGTCACAAACACCAACTCATGTACATGAACATGCATAGATACTGATTGGAAAATTAAAAACCTATGATACATGTAACTCTATGTAATAACATGGAAAAACAGAACATTAGTCACTCACATTTGAGAAAAATCTAAGTGGTTCTATTTGACAGAATGTAGGACAGAGAAACTAGATGGCTTCAATCCAGTCCCACCTCTACCACAGCGTTGCTGCTTGAGCTCAGATGAGGGAGGATGAAGGGTCCCAGGAGGTACATAGCTGACTGGGCCAGCCTACAGCTGATGGTGCAAAGATTGGTGAGTGTTAAGTGCTTCCCATGAGAGTGTAAAAGAGCAGAGTTCTCTCTGTTCATGATCTGCCCGGCCTACAGTATGCTTGGCACTAGCTGGACTGGCAAATGTTCTTGGCAGACATAGGTCATAATAAGCCTCCACACCTTGATTGGGCCTCGGTATCCATATGATTTATCTCACAAGTCAGAGCACTTTTGAGGGTGTAGGCATCATTAACAATCATGCACAAATTCCCCTGGTAAATGTGGACATAGGACATTCCTACCTAGATATGAAACTCGATAATTTGATTAATCTCCTTTCCATCATTCCCTTTTGTCTCCCTACTGTTCTTCTCATTTCCACTCAGGCTTCCAGTCACCCTCTATTCTACCAATTTTGTTTTCCCTGAAGATGATGCACATATCACTCATCCTGCTTCTGCAGGATGTCCCCTTCTCTTTTATGCATTTCTATGCACCTTCCAACCCTCTGTCTGACATTTATTCATCCTCCCACATTATTCATCCTTCAAAGCCTAGCTCACATGCCACCTTTTCTCCAAAGCCTTCCCAAAACCCCTAAGTTGAAATAATCACTCATTCCTCTGAACTTTTAGTTGCTCTGCGTTGATGGTGCTGATGTTGTCATTCGGTTATTAAAAGAAAAGACCCTGGAGTCAGATGGTAGGACATTTAATTCTTGTTTTGTGACTTATTAGCTAGGAAAATTACTTAGCTTCTCATATATAAAATACAGACACTACTAATAATAATAATACTTAGTAGGAAAAGTGCTTTTGAAAATACCTAGCATGTGGTAAGCCCTAAGAAGTGTTTTCTGTTGGTATCATCACATTTTATTATGGACGATTCTTTAATATCTGATTCTAACATCAAATGGTGGAATCCTTCAGGGCAGACACCTTATTCATCTTCATAGACGTAGTTAGCATGAGATAGTATCTGCTAAAAAACAGATGTTTAATAAATAGTAATACTAATTAGTATTTATTAGTAAATAGTTAAGTATTACTATTAAGTAGTTATTAATAGCAATTAATTATTAGTTTTAAATACTAATTAGTTTTTAATAAATACTAGGCTGAACTTTAGCCAAACTGAAACCTAGAGAACTGCCTTTTTGTTTCTCTTTCCTGCAACCATAAATAGCTCTTTCTCCACTAGACATCAGCTCATTACTACCAGGGGAATTTGCTTTTGAAAAGATAATATAGAATTTGGGAGGAAATTCATTTTTTAAATTTATTTTGTTATTAGTTTCAGAAGTAGAATTTAGTGCTTCATCAGTTGTATAGAACACCCAATGCTCATTATATCACGTGCCCTCCTTAATGCCCATCACCCAGTTCATTTTTTAAAGCCAGAATTCCAGGCATGGAAAACATAAAGTACTTTGGAACAGGCGCTCTGACCAACATGATTTAGAGGACACCTTTACGGAGACTTTAAAGTTGGCTCAGTGTACACAGTTTGTGTCCTCCTTCTTTGTTTTATTATAGTAGTAAGAATGTTAATGGATTCACAGGATCTGAATCCTTTTTTAAGGAACAACACTAGACTTTATTTTATTGTTCCGTCATAGACTGTCAGGCCTCAGATCGTCCACCATCTCCTAATTGGGGGATCAGAGAAGAAATCATTGACTAAGCTAAATAAATGTATCTTGTCAATGTTTTAACATGAACTTCAGCATTCCTGAAGCAAACCTTGCTTTTACTTTAAACATTTCCGATTGCTTGAGCATATCATGGGAAGGAATGGAGAAAATCTCTGGGCATTGCTAGACCCTATTCTTCTTTATGAGACTAATTGTTGAATAAAGTGATCAGCTCAGATGAAAGGAGACCCAAAGTGGTGATTGTGGCAGAAAACTTTGTTTCTAATAAGAAATAAAAAGACAAGAGGGTTAACACATAGAGTGCCACTCACTCCACAGTCTCTCCAGCAAACTGAAACAAGGAACACAAAGGAACTTAACTTGGAAGTCTTAGAATAAATTCACGGAGGTCCTGGGGCTCTTTGAGTCTTCCTTGGAAAACCACTGCTTCAGTCTAACAACCTGACCTGATAAAAACCACTGTTTTATCACACTCATAATCATACCATGAGCTGGTAGTGAAATGGAAACATCTAGTCTAGGACACTAGTCACAAAGCTTTCACTTTTGTTACCTAGTTGGGAGCTAATCATATTTGCTTAAGGGTAGAAAACAGACATAAGGATAATCAGGGGATGGAGAGGAAAACATCTTTGCTGATAAGTTCTGTTATTCCCCTTTTACACAGTTGAGGAGGCAGAGAAAACATTTTATTTTGCCTCTGACATTTAGTCTGTTCATATTGAAAGGGAGATGATCCTATCAAGTTCTCAATTAGTTATTTAAAATCCCTTTCTTCTGCTTATTGCCTTTCCTCTTACACTTGGTCTCATATACTGTTTAGAGGGACATGAGCTGGGAAAGGTAAACAAAATGCTTCAGGGGCAAAGGCCATCTTTCTTCCTTATAGTGGCAGGAGGTTCTCCACTGAAAAAAGGTAAAACAACAGCAACCCAGACTGACTTAGGTAAAGCAAAAAAACAAAATAGACAAAATGATGAAATATGTGATAAAGTGAACTGTGCCCTTCAGCGTGTGCTGAAAAGTCCCATGTGAGGATTCCAGAAGGATATTTTGCATGTAGGCCAGAAAAAATTGCATGCCCTCAACCCACCCATCCACTCTTACTAACTCTCAGGAACATGGTTTGTCCTGTGCAAAATTATTTTCAGGGCTGTTTTAACTTCCTTATTCCTCAAGGTATAGATTAAAGGGTTCAGCATCGGTCCTACCAGATTCATCAGAATTTGAACCACAGTTCCTAGCATGGGGTTAGGCGTGGGCTGCAGGTAGACAGTGATGATGGGCCCATAGGCACAAAGGATGGCAATGAGGTGGGCACTGCAAGTGGAGAAGGCCCGGCGGCGGCCCTCGGTTGAATGAATATGCAGGATGGAGATGGTGATGCGAGTGTAGGATAAAAGGATTAGCAGAAAGCAGAGGAGAGATACCAGCCCAACGTTAGTGAAACTCACCCTCTGGGCTAAGGATGTATCAGCACAGGCCAATGGCAAAAGTGCTCAAATATCGCAAAAGAAGAGATTCACTTCATTGGGACCACAGTATGGCAAAGTGAAGGTGAGCGAAGTCAAGATACTAGAATGGATACAACCTAACAGCCATGTGCCCACCGCCAAGGCCCCGCAGATTCTAGGGCTCATGAGAAGTGTGTAGCGCAGAGGGTAACAGATGGCCGTGAAGCGGTCATAGGCCATCACCATATACAAGAGGCACTCAATGCTGCCAAGGAAATGGAAGAAGAAGAACTGGGAGACACAGTTCTCATAGGAAATGAGTGGGCTCAGTCCCATGAGGTACAGCAGCATTTTAGGACACATCACAGAAGAGAAACTCATGTCGAACACAGACAAGTTCCCCAGGAAAAAGTACATGGGTGTGTGAAGGCAAGTGGAAGAAAGAATAGCCATGAGGATGGACATATTTCCCATCAGGGTGCAGGCATAGAAGGGCAAGAACAAGACAAAAAGCATAGTCTCCAGCCCCTTTGTGTGTGGAATCCCCAACAGGATGAATTCAGTCACCACCGAGCTGTTCTTCTTCTCCATGACAGACAGTCCTGGGGAGGAAAAGGAAGCAGAGGACATGGACGGCTTGACGTCAGTGAACCTACTGGGAAAATGAAATGTGTGGTTGGAATAACAGCATTTTGACTCAAAGTTAAGGAAAAATTGCTGATGACCCATATCACAGGGCATTTTAACTGGAATATAATTGCCACAGGAAACTTAATGGGCACTGTGCCATATATTTTTGTTATACTGATTCTAGATGCAGATATCCCTTATTAAAAAAATACTTTTAAAAAAAGGCATCTTAGAGCAAAGATTTTCAAAGGGAAGGACAGGGCCCACACAAACATGTGGTCCTTCAGAGAGGAAGGATATTGAAGCCTCAGAATCAACCAGGGGCTTTTTCATATGTCAAGATATGAACTACAATTCAAGAATCACTACATTTGTGGACCATTACTACTAACATTATATTTTGTCACTCTGATTTTTCAGAAAGCCTTAAGTGTTGGACAGTCAGTGCTTTACATTAAAAATGCTTATGCAACATGATTTCAGTTCAGTTAGCCCTCACGTTAGGTTTTTGAGATAAATCTGTAGAAAGATAACATCCGAACATTAGAGAGTCTAGGCAACTCTTCTAGATTTAGATTGCTAGAAATGGCAGAACTAGGGATCTAATTTTTTTCTCCTGACATCATCAGGCTTTCCGATGTATGCATCTGCGATGGACTGTGACATTACTAGCCTTGTCATGCTTTGCTTCCATGCTATTCATGTTTTTCTTGGTGATGTCACCAGGCTCTGAAAATGTTCCTGGTCCTTCTTAGTAAGCGGTGGGAAACTAACCTGTCCCCCCCACCACCCATACCGCCACATACCACTAAGATATGAAGTCTAGGAGAATAAATACTTCTTGATGTGCACTGCTATATCCTCAGTGCAGAAAACAGTGTCCAGCACAGAGTAGGTTCTTAATAAATGCTTGATGAATGAAGTAGTGAAATGACTCACTCTATGACTGGCAGAACTGGATAACATTCAGTATTTTGTCTTGTGTAAGGACTTGTATGATACTGTCAGATATTTTTCTCTATACACAACCTTATAAAGTAGCATGATCATACACTTGTTCCTGTTTGGCCCTATTTTTCCAAATATTTAGAATTTTTCTGTTTACCTTCATGGCATTTGTACTCAAGAAGAAGTTCTGAATTGTACACTAAAAGTAACCAGACCCAAGATAAGAGCTACACATAATCTGTACTGCTCCCCCCCAAAGTCCTGGATGTTTATCAAGAGGAGTCACACATTACAGAAAGAATTGGACCAAAGGTATCCAGGTGAAGGCTGATTTGGAACATCCAGTCTTTTAATTATTTTGAATCAAGTCCAAATCCCTGATTATACAAGACAATAATAAGAATTGAATTTTTGAGTTGGTTGGCCAACATGATGAGTTGAAAGACAAACCAAACAAATAATGATCTATTCTTGTGATTAGTCAAGGTGGACTCTGAGACCATTTATAAACCAAGGACTCCCAAGTTCTCCTCTCCATGTCACATATGAGAAACAAACAAGAAGCCACAAAGAAAGAGATGAAGATGGCACTTATGTGACTTACAAGGAAGAAGTTTTATCCTTTCACCATTTGTCTCTCTAGGATCTTCTGCCCAAATTTGCCTTTGATATCACATGGTAAACCTGGGTCAGGGATCTCCTCCCATGATCCGGAAAACTCTTTCTTGGTGAAATAAACTCAAGTTAAATGACATAAAGCTGAATGTACCTCTGTCTTCTGCAAAGATTTCTTTCAAGACACAAATAACTATTCTTTCTCTTTATGTGGAAATTTAAATGCCCTTGGAGGCCTTTGGGATCCCATTCCTGAGTGAATTCTGATTCAAGGGGATTGTTGAACAAAGGAAGTAATTAGAAGTAAGTAAATGATCTAGTTAAAAAGGAATATGCTAATATATCCCCGTGTGGCATTACTATAGACGTGAACAAGATAGAACCATATCAATACCTTCTATTCCTCTGGTTGATCTAGGGAAGTGAGATGAAGGCAGAGAGGTACAGCTCAATCTTAGGATATACGTAGAAAGCATCTCCTTGGTTTCAGGGTATAGTATTAGAATGAAAAGCAACAACTCTATATCTCGGGCTTTTAAATATCCAGTTTCAAATACTTTATTTCAAATTGTTCTCCATAGCTCTTCTTCTACTTTTCAGATGCTGTTTTCTAATATTTTGATGTGGAAATACAATTTCCATGATTAGACTCTCCAACAAGCAGTTTTGTCAATTGGCAAAGTTGGCTTCCCTGAACTAGGACCTGTTCTCCACATGATTCTTCCAGAATTATATTAATGTATTAAACAACATATATTTATTAAGAATTTATACAGCTAGGCACATGACATGTTTGCTGAATCAGAAATTTCTTTTCTATGAAGGATGTCAAGAACCTTGCCCCTCAAGACCAGATATTTTGAAATGTGAGAATTGTTCATCTTTCATGTACAAGAGGATTATAGTTTTCAAAGAACTAAAGTAGATAAATTAATTAGTTAATTAATAAGTGAATGAAATAGAGAAAGCAAAAGGAAAAGGGATCAGCAATGCTAAAATCTGGCTCTCTGAAAAGACTAAGAGATATACCTCAGTAAAAATGACTATTGGACAAAAAAGAAAAGGCATGTATAAAAGTTTATTTCCAATAAATTTGAAAACTGTGATAAACTGGACAAAAACGTATAAAGATACAACTTATTAAAACAGACTCAAGAAAGAAATAGAAAAATGGAGTGCTTGGGTGGCTCAGTCATTAAGCTGCTGCCTTCAACTCAGGTCATGATCCCTGGGGTCCCGGGATAGTGTCCCGCATCAGCTGCCTGTTCAGCGGGAAGCCTGCTTCTCCCTCTCCAACTCCCCCTGCTTGTGTTCCCTCCCTTGCTGTCTCTTTCTGTTGGATAAATAAATAAAATCTTAAAAAAAAATAGAAAATGTGAATAGTCATATGTTTTACTTTCTATTGTATAACCTATTAATCTAAATCTTAGTGGCTTAAAATAATTGACATTTATTACCTCATGGTTTATTTGGGCCAAGAATCCAGACACAGCTTAACTGGGTGCCCCTGGCTCAGAGTCTCTCTTGAGGGTGCAGACAATTGCCTGAGGCTACAGTGTCTTTGAAGGCTTCGCTGGAGAAGGATTTGCTTCCAAGCTTATTCACATGGTTATTGGTAGACCTGAGACCTGTCCATAGAACTGCCTTGAAACATAGCAGCTGGCTTCTCCCATGACAGTCAATCCTAATCACTGCAAAATAGAGCAAGTGCATCCAAGATTGAAGCCATACTCTTTTATAATGTAATTTTGAAAATTATGTCCCATTACCTCAGCCACATTGTATTCACTAAAACCAAGTCACTAAATCCAGGGACCTGATTGCACAAAAGCATGAATCCTGGGAGTTTGGGGTCAGTGGAGGCCAGATTAGAGAAGCATTGCAGGACAGGAGCGTATGCTGAAATAGTAAATAAATGATGCTAGAATAATTAGCTGGATATTCATATTTTTTTCAGTAGAAGGAAATTGAATTCTTAAGTCATCACAAACAAAAGTCAGTTCCAGGCTGATTAAAGACTTAAAAGTGAAGATCAAGACTGTGAGAAAAGAATCTAGTCAAAGAACCTCCCCACCCCACCACACTTACAGAAGATAATACAGTTGTCTGCACTTGGACATAACTCTTTGTTTTTCTATGTCACAGTGGCCTACATTCTCAGAAAGTAGACCCCAACTACAAAACATATTCTTCTCTATCCTGACCACAGCCTACATCCCAGTCAAGTCCTGGACAGAGTCTGTCAAGGAATCTGCCATCTCCTGCTCTACCTGGCCAAGTACACACCCTCCCCACACAGCTCCCATGGGCACAGATGCACCTTCTCACATTCTTAAAAACCCTTTAACAGGCCCAGCCTCACAGAAACTCAGGGCCCACCCTTCCCCAGATGTCTGCCCCCCACCTTTCTTGGTGCAGGAATAAACTCTGTCCTGCTTGATCCATTCTTTGTGCAATTCTTTGCCACCCATGTCACCAACCACCCTGACACTATGAAAGCATAAAAGACATACACTGATAATGTATGATTTCTAAACAAGACACAAGCATCTCTGAAAGAGATTATAAAGGAAAAGTTTGATATATCATTCACATTAAATGAACACATTGATTTTATTTTAAAAAATGCCTTAAAGTTAATAGAAGAGCCACGGGCCAGGAAAAGATATTTGTAGTACAATATAATCAATAAGACTAGTATCTAAAATACATACAGAACTACTATGAATCAATTTTATAAAAGTCAAAATACTAAACAGAAAACTGAACTAAGAAAAGAACATACATTTACCAAAGGAGGAAACCCAACCTGTCATGAAACATAGGAGAAGTTGCTTAACTTTATTAGTAATCAAGCCCTGTGATTTAAAAATACAGTAGCCACAACTTCACATCATCAGATTGGCAAGTATTAAGAAGAACGTCATTGCAAAGTGTTGACAATCATAAGATGTGCCATGAATTCTCATCCACTGAGGATATGGCTTTCATTGTTAGAATCACTTCAGAAAGCAGTTTGGCATTCCCTAGCAAATGTGCTATTTGAATTCCCTCCAATTCAGCCATTCTGCTCCTGAATGCATCTTCTAGAGAAACTCTTTGACCTGTGCTCTAGACACATGCAAAAGAATGTTCATAATAACAAATAAGAAGCCACCAACATGCCTTAGGATAATAGAATGAGTAAAGAAATAATAAAATGTAAAATTTCAACCATATGCACCAAAATCAATGAATCTCAAATACAAGTTTGAAGGGAATAAAGGCAATCATGGATGAGTCTATTTAAACAAATTTCAATGCCAGAAAAAAACTAAACAATATGTTGTTTAGTGATGCCTACATAGTGCTAAATCCATAAATAAAATAAAAGGTATTTCCTTAACAAGAACAACTTGCTAATAACTTCTGTGAGGATGAGGATAACAGAAGTACACAGAAGTAATAGATTATATTCTATTTCCTATACTGGCTGAAAAGTACACAGGCATCTGTTAATATTCTTTACATTTTGTAATATTTCTAAAATATGAAAGATATTTCATAATACAAATAATTTTTTAAACTGAACTAAATAAAAACATATTATTAAATTTGTTTTGGGTACTATAACACTATAAATAGTGGATAAAATATATATTATATTTATTCCCAATCAATTAAGAATGCACCCAAATTAATTTATTGATTATGGAAAAATAATTTATTGATACATAATTTTTAACAACTTGTGTTATGTTATGTTTGGTTTGTTATTAAAATACAGATTAAAATTTCACTGTGTGTTAAGGCATGCAAATGGACAAAAACAGCTTAGGGTAATTCTAAACTTTACCTAAGGCCAAAACAGCCATGATTCCTGACAGCCTTTCTTGAAAAGCTCAAAATCAGTAGTTGGTGTGATTATGCCAAAGTATCCTGTAACTTTTGGCTCTGTCCTTTGGAATAAATATGTATTTTATGTTTATCCAGGGAATTAGGAATAGCAGAAGAATAACCCCATTATACTAAGTGCTTTGAAAGTTTTGGTGGCTTGGCACCATGGGGATTTAGGTGGTTGCTTTTATGGGTAACTAGGAAAGGAGAAGTTACCCCAGTATAGCTAGGAAGAAGGCAATCTATCTATCTGTCAGGCCACGGCTAACTCTAGTTTCTAGCACCACCTTAATAGCCCAGTTAGCTATTCTTAATGTTTCTTAATAAGAGCTAGTCAGGTTACCTGAGTAGATAGGAAATAATTAAAACATGCAGGTGGATGGTCCCTCCTAGAGAATTATCACCGGAGCCCATCAGTTTGTTTCTCTATGAAGATAAGGCAAACACAAAACCCCATGATTTCTGACACTGTTCTCAGAGGGTCTGGTCCCACCACTTGAATGAGCCATAGCAACTTACATACATACACATACCTCACCTTGTGTCCTTAAGCACTGAGCATTCAGACTAATGGCAGCACGAGGGGATTCACTCCATCTAGAACCTGGCTAAATTGATGTGATAATCCTGCCTTGGGACAGATTTTGGTAGACTTGTCAAAATCATATCCAAAATCATACCCTAGCCTATCCAATCACTCTTGGTGTTTTATGGATGGAAAACTAAAACAGTGATTGATGCTAACAGGGGGAAGCTGAGAAACTTCGGATGTGAAAGAGATTGTTTGTATGAGCAAGAACAATGTTCATTTACCTTCATGCCTATGAAAACTGGCCACAAGGATATAAGGAGCAGAGGTGCTGGGGCATGTCTAAGCATCAGCATGGATCATATCCAGAAGGCCTGCTGCAATGAAGAGTTCTCAGAATCTCTGAAGTCAGGTGTATTATCTCCCATTTCATAGATGATGAAGAAATGATGATTCAGGGAAGTTAAATAACTTGCTCAGGTTCTCAGATACAGATCATGACAGACCCAGGATTGGAATGCAAGGGTTCTAATGCATCATACCATAACTGGAAAAAGAGAATAAAGAACTATGGAAATGCAGATAATAGAAAAATCAATATATTCTCTGAACTGAAAGGGCCTTAACAATAATTTAGCTCTATCACTGACATTTTAATTTGCATGTCGCCATAAACCTCCTAGCCAAGTGGTTCTCCAGTTCCTCTCTAATCATTCCTATGTTAATTCTATCCTTTTGTCTACTAATGCTCAACACTCCAGATAGCTATGAAACAAAGAATGTTATCACTGCCTTCTTTATTTCAGTCCACCAGCTCAAACATCTCAAGAACAATCAAAGCAACTTTGAGAACACTGTGACCTCAAATTGAACTTTTTCATACGTAAGACTCTAAGGAAGATTTTCACCCTGGTTTCTGCTAAGTGCTGGAACCATTCTTTTTTTTGCATATATAGTTTGAAGGTATCCAGTTTCACCATTTTAGTATTTACACAGCACCAGAGCCTATGAAAACATCTTTGTGGATTTTGACTCTGTCATCCAGTATAGACTGTGTTCTTTTAATCAGTGGCCTCCTGGTATCTATCTTTAAGTACTTGCCCACTAGAAGCATCTAGATAGATAGATAGATAGATAGAAATACATCTATTTATATATATTTAATTTATATCTATATAAATATATAGATATCTATATTTATTATATTTATATATATCTGATATATATATATAGATATAAATATATATATTTACTTTGAAGAAATTGGTAAGAGAATCTCTCCAAAAAGGTAATAAACTCTATCTCCTAAGATATAATTAATATACCATAAAATTCATCCTTTTAAAGTACACAATTTGATGATTTTAATAAATTTAGAGAATTTTGCAACCAATATTGCAATCCAATTTTAGAACAATTCTGGGTCTTCAGAAAGTTCCCTCACATCCATTTGTAGCCAGTTCTCATATTCTCATCCCTAGCTTCATGAATCTACTGATGTACTCTTTTAATCTTTATGGACTTATCTTTTCTGGACAGTTCGTGTAAACAAAATCATACATTATGTCATCCTTTGTGTCTGGCTTCTTTCATCTAGTGTAATGTTTTCAAGGTTCACCCACCTAATGTACTTTGTTCCTCTTTATGACCAAATAATAGTCCACTGTATGGATATACCACATTTTGTTGATCCATTCATGGGTACGTGGGTTGTTTCCACTTTCAATTATTATAGTAATGTTGCTGTGAAAATTTATGCACAAGTTTCTGGGTGGACATATGTTTTCAGATCTCTTGAGGCTATACCCAGTGCTAGATCCAGATGACTGGTATTTCAACTTGAATTACATACAGAAGGGAAAAATGTTCATGTTGACTTATACATTTCTTCTGTGTTACATTATCCCAACTATAAAACGATATGAACTCATGCTTAGAACCTTTCTGCAGCAAAAAAAACCAATATGAACTAAATGTTAAAAAAGGGGGGGGTGGCTCAGTGGGTTAAGCCTCTGCCTTCAGCTCAGGTCATGGTCTCAGGGTCCTGGGATCGAGCCCTGCATCGGGCTCTCTGCTCAGCGGGGAGCCTGTTTCCCCCTCTCTCTGCCTGCCTCTGCCTACTTGTGATCTCTCTCTCTCTCTCTCTGTGAAATAAATAAATAAAATCTTTAAAAAAAAAAAAAAAAGCCCATAGAACCAATACAATTCTAATGGCACTCATTTGTTCCAATGGGTTATGGGGTTTTTTCCTTCTTGAAACTTGATAATTGATATCGAATTTAATTAAAGAAAAGCATTAGATTTGTGAATCTTAAATGCTTTATTTGTCAGCTTGATTCTATTACTCAAGGTATATTCAAACATCATTTGAATTATCCTTCTTAACCTTTGTTGTAATTTTACTTCTTTTCAAAATGACCTTTTAAAAATTATCAGTGTGTTATGTTTACTGGTTAGTTAATTAAATTTTAAAGTTACTATGGCATTTAAATTTCAAAGAAAAGTCATCAATCCAAAGCAGTCTCCATATTGGATGTCAATGTGGAGGCTGGTGGGGAACAAGATGGGCAAGCTCCAAACTGTCCCAACAAAGTGATGGGCCGCTGTGGCTCTGCGCTTGGGCACCTCACCCCTGCCCCCAGAGGCACTGGCATTGTCTCAGCTCCTGCACCCAGGAAGCCAAATGATGGCCTATATTAATGACTGCCGCACTCCCCCCTGAGGGCAGCTCGGCCTAGACCACTTCTGATGTCATTTTCCAGACCTAAAGCTATCTTACCCCTGAACTCTGAAGACTGTGTCCACCCAGTTTCCGTATCAGGAATTCATTGACCATCTTGTAAAGACCTACACCAGAGTCTGGTGCAGAGGACCAGGCTCCAGCAACGGTCACCACATAGCTTTATACGAACATACATACATTAAATAAGTAAATGAAGCGAATTAAAGCCTGTTAAAAATCCATAACAGGAATGGGTCAATCCCAGCAGATTTGGAGACAGATATAGATGACAAATGCCACCACAGAGCATTATGAATATCAGAAGAGGCCAAGAGAAGGTGTATCAAAGTGGAAGAGTGGACCTTCCTACCCACCAGTGCTGTAGTGTTAAGTAAGTCTCAGAGTTTAGAATCTGTTCCAGGGAAATAAGGGTGAGGGGCAGAAAGTTTAAAATAGACTAGGTTTCTTAAATTCCACACATGCGTGGAATCATATGGTATTTGTCTTTCTCTGACTATTTCGCTCAGTGTAAAATCCTCTAGCTCTATCCACGTCCTTGCAAATGGGAAACAAAACAGAAGAATATACGAGAAGGGAAGGAAAAATTAAAATAAGATGAAAACAGAGAGGCAGGCAAACCGTAAGAGACTCTTAACTACAGGGAACAAACTGAGGGTTCCTGGAGGGGAGGTATCTGAGGGATAGGGTAACTGAGTGATGGGTGTTAGGGAGGACACCTGACGGAATGAGAGCTGGGTGTTATATGCAATTGATGAATCACTAAACTCTACCCTGAAATTAATAATACACTATATGTTAACTAAACTGAATTTAAATAAAAATTTAAGGAAAGAAAGGAAGAAAGAAAGAGAGAGAGAAGAAGCAAGGAAGGAAGGAAGGAAGGAAGGTTTGTAGCATATGAATTGCAGTTTACCCTCCATATATCCCCTCAGTATGTTTGAAATCACCCTCTCAGTATGTTTGAAATCATCAGTATGTTTGAAATTGTGGCTCCCCAGGAGACACAAAGTGACATCAGATATATAGAGAAACAGAGTCAATCAAAGGCCTAAGAGTACAATGGCTAAGAGGAGACTTACAAGGAAAATAATAGGCCTAATTACATTTAATGGACTTTGGAAATTGTCTGACCAGCCTGTTATTTTACTTGCAATATTTTCACTGACCTTAAAGCTTACACCTCATTTCAGAGGATTTAGCAAACCGGCTTTGGTTGGTTGCTGACTCACAGGGTCCTCGCTGTAAGGTCTCCATGGAAACCGAAGGCGGAAAGCAGTGCAGAGAGAGATAGTCTAATTAGTTTTAAGCCTGCTGTTTCTTTTTCCTTAGATTCTGACAATAGAGCCATTGCTTTTGGCATGGCTTATGCCAAATGAACATAAATATATTATATATTATATAACACTATGACATAAACATTTTAATACTATAAAAATACTACATTTAGTATGAAATAAAAATAATGTATCACATTATATGTATACACATATATTGTATCTATGTAAATCTCATATATAATAATAATTCACATTATTTTGTAATAAGATACTGTATTATAAATATATATTAAGTATTATATGCTAATGATTTTTTTAGCTAAAGAAAAAAAGTGACATCTTTCTTATTTCCCTAACATTTGTTTACCTTAGCCTCTCCTAAATTTTCCTCCAATGGTTACCCCATGTCCAAATTTTTAAATACTGCCAGCCAATAAGACCCAGTTTATATGCTGTTCTTCCTTTAGGCTTCCCCTGATATTTCCAGATCAAATTAACCTCTCTCATTTGAACCTACTTAGTATTTTAACTATAGTTTTCTTGGCAGGTAATACATAACTTGTTTCGTAGGTTAATTACATAACCTACCTACGGCTTCGTAGCGTGAAGCTGAGTGACTTAATAGATCCTCAAACAATGTTTGCTGAATTAATACTTCATTTAATTAAAATAGGAGAAAACCTATTTAGGCTTCAGATGCCTGGATGGAGGACAGAACTCTCAATGTAGTACATTCATTTCCATTCCATCATTTAGCTATATAGGCCTCTTTCCTCATTTTGGGGAGAGGTATTTCTATAAGGGATCTTTGAGGTCCCTTCCAGCACAAAGGTTCTATTTAATAATCATGACATAAAAAAGAAAATACAATTGTGATGCATTTAAACTCACTTTTCTTGTGGGGTCCAGTCTACATTTTTCCTTTTAGTTCTACTTGCCATTAGCTTCCAAATACATAAACCTAAGTCTGTAAATAATGAAACTGGCAGAGGACTGAGGTTCATGCTACATAAGGATATCATTTGCAGGATGATATCCAATTGCATATCACAAATCCGGGAAGTCTTTCAACTGTACTCAGGTCTGTACCGAACCACGGCAGGGGGAAGAGGATAATAGGAGGTACGAGACTTATGGGGCACACAGTATGTATTCTCAGGGAACCAGCAATCTCTGAGGTGGATGATATACAAAGAACACTATAAAAACTTATTCTAAGAGAGGTAAGATCAACCGAAGACTCAAATCCTAGATTATATTCCAATCCTGTAAGTAAAATAACTCTGAATAGCAGAGCATCTCATTTTGTTCTCTCTTGTTCTGGGTTATTTTATGTACATTGTTTGGTTTCCCTGGGTCCTGTTGTTTCTTCATATATAAAATGAGATAATTCCTTCAGGTGATATTTAAGGTCTCACCCATCTCTATCCTCTTAAAAGGACATAAGAATTCATATCTTTATTTTGATAGTGACAGTTTGTTTATTGGAGGCCCTAAGAAGGTTTTGATGGTATTTAGTTAAAAACAAGAGATTTCATTATCAGTATTTTATCAAAATTATTATTCCCATTGATTATGTTATATGTGTGTGCAACTGTGTGTTTCTTTGTGTGTGTGTTCAGGTAATTAAATATTCCTTAGTGGCTCAGTTAGTTAAGTGTCTGCCTTTGGCTCAGGTCATGATCTCAGGGTCCTGGGATTGATCCCATGTCGGGCTCCCTGCTCAGTAGGAAGTCTGCTTCTCCCTCTCTCTCTGCCCCTCCACCCTACTTGTGTGCTCTCTCTCTCTCTCTCTCAAGTAAATAAAATCTTTTTTTAAAAAAATTCCTCAGTGCCCTAAAAATAACTAAGAATGTAAAGCAGCCCTAAATCTTGGATTTCAGAATTGGCAGGGTGGTGACATAAGGCATGAAAAACTTTCACAGCATGACTGATGGAAACAATCATCAAGTATTCAGTTCATTTAAGCCATGAGAACTGTCATGGTTGTTAAATTGAGCCTCTTACATTTCCGCTTGAAATTCACCCTGAGTCTCAAATTGCTTACTCTGGCCCTGCTGTTCAGTCTAACTGCCTTGTTTTAATTCATGCTTTTCGCCATGTGCTGGGCAAAGTCAGCTCTGAGCCCTGAAATGTGATTGACAGTTTCCCCTGAGGCTTCTTGGAGAAAAAAGATTCTACACTCAGAATATGCAGCCATTTAAAACCTTGACGTTAAAAATTCCCTGTTTTCACTATTCTGTGAAGACTATCTAACTGCATCCTAAGTAGCAAGTGGCATTTTTATCACTAACTCTCACAAGGAAGAGAATGTCATACTCTCTCAATGCAGTGATTTAGGAAGAGTCAGCCTCATGCTGGAAATGCTAGAAAAACCGATGTGAATGAAACTGTGCATGAGCCTGTGCCTAGCAAGGAGGCTGTAAGTTATATATGTGTTACATGCATGTTACATGTGTGGCTCTCAGGCTTGGTTTTTCCTTGGAATAATAACTGCAGAGAGAACTGCAGACTGTAAACATTTTAACAAGGCTTTTGCACTTCCTGAGCCAATTTCTAGTCTCATTAACTCACTTTGCCCTATTACACTGCTCACAAGTGGGGAACAAAAATAGAGGGCAAAAAAAAAAAAAAAAGCCAAAGTCATAATGAGCATGAGAAGCATCTCATAGGATTGGGTCCCTCTGAGATTAATTAGGTAAAAAGTTCTCTTCTCAGTGACTCCCTTGGAGAAATCTTGTAGCTTGAGTGTCAGAAAAAGTTTTGTAAATGTGTTTCTTTCCTGGAACTTTCCATTACCTACATTGAGAAACAAGGACCATTTTTCTGAGTTTCAAGTAATGATGTTAATATGCAAGAACACAAAAACTGTGTGTTAAAATCAGTCACACAGATCATACACTGTGCAGGAGGGGCATGAGAGCAGAATTGGGCTTGGAAGTGTATTAGTTGGCCCAGGGCTATTGGTCACAAAATACCACAGACTGGGTGGCTTAAACAACAGACATTTATTTTCTCACAGTTTCGGAGGCTAGAAACCTAAGATCAAGGTGTTGGAAAGGTTGGCTTCCACTGAGGGGACTGAGCGGGATTTGCTTCAGCCTGTGTTCTTGGCTTCTAGATTGCCATCCTCCTGCTATCCTTTCCTGTAGTCATTCCTCTGCACGTGCGTCTTTGGAGTCTCTGTGTCACCAGCTTTTCTCATCTCATAAGGACACTGGTCACCTTGGATTAGGGCCCACCTACAACAGCCTCATTAAATTGAATCATCTCTACAAAGGTCCTATCTCCCAACATATGATACTGGGGAGAAGACAATGCAGCCCATAACAGAGAGGAGACACACTTAGATCTGAACGCTAGCTGGAGAACACACACACTACATGTGCGATTTTGACCAGGTTGCTCCAGCTTTCAATCTCATATTTTTGAACTATGAAATCAGGATAAGAAGAAGCACTTCCTTTTTAGGTTACTATGAGGATGAGCTTAGATGGGCATGCAGAGGACCCAATCTCATGCGTAGCACATCACAAATGCTCTATAAATCTCCGCTAATCACAACAAACTTTTATGTTTTCTTGGTATCTCAAACACTTCCTAAAGGAAGTTTCGGTTTGTCCTTCCCATGCATGGTTATAATGCAATAAATCTGTCTGCTCGCTTCTTTAATCTAAGTCCCATTCAATCAAATATAACCTTTAATCTTGTGTTTTAGCTTCTTTTAAACTGTTTCAACAGATTCTTTATTTCTGATAGCATTTAGAAGCAGCAGCAGCATTTCTGGTTTTCCTGACAACTTTGTATCTTGTTTACTTCTTGGAACAAACTGGAAGCAGGATCTTTTGTTTTGTTTTGTTTTGGTCTAGTTTCCTTCCAAGGCTTTTGTTTATATCTGCCTATAATTTGTTAGCTATCGCTAAAGCCCAAAGAGATGATAGGTTGAGATAAACTGTGTAATTTCAATATTAATTCCATTATTTCAGTGACTTCAAGTGAACAAAAAGTAATTGTGAGGACTGTAATAGGAAACAGAGCCTCATCAATTTTGCCTCATCCATAATATTACATAACTATAAATTAATGTATAAAATGAATGTATTAAATTAAAATGTCATATTATACACAGTGTTGGCTATTACCATGTACTTATTCTATGCTAAGCCCTCACTAAGCCCCTTTGCATGGATAACACCATTTGACCTTCACAGTGACCCTATGAATTGGGTACTTACCACATCCTTCTCCAAATACATGTGAAGAGAGCTTGCCTAATACCACACAAATGGCAAGTGGCCAGGAGAGGACTTAAACTCCAATCTGTCTGGCTACAAAGCCCAGGACACTCCCAAACACTGTTCTTAAACACTACTCCCTGCCACTAAGAGTCTTGAAGAATCGTTTCCAAAGAAAAATCCTGTGAACTGAACACTGCTTTTCTTTGTCTATTTTTTACTTAAAGAAATGCATTTTTTAAAGAAACAAAGAGGGGAAGGTAACATATTTATCATGTTCAAGATACAGTGTTAGGTGATTTAAGGAAACATCCAAGTCAGTGTTTACAATTCAATGAGGTCGGCTTAAATTTTGACATTTACCAATTAAAGTATAGCACTTTAAGTTACTTAAGTAACTTGTTAAAAGTCAGAAAGCGCATACATGTTAAGGTAAAATTTAAACCACATTTGTCTGATTTTATTAATTCTGTCAGCATAAACTAGTACTATTTTTCTCAAAGTAGAGCATGAATCTGTTCCTAGTAGATGCTTAATAACATCTAACAATGTATATAGACTGAGGTCCTAGCCAAAAACAAAATATCATCTAGAGGGGCGCCTAGGTGGCTTAGTCTGGTTAGGCAGCCAGCTCTGGATTTCAGCTCAGGTCATGATTTCAGAGTTGTCAGATGGAGCCCCACATCAGCCTACACAGTCAGCATGGAGTCTGCTTGAGATTCTTTCTCCCCCTCTCCCTCTGCCCCTCCACCCACTCAGGTGAGTGCGCACATGCTCGCTTGCTCTCCAGTAAAATAAACAATCTTTTAAAATATTTTTTCTATTTACTCAACAGAGAGAGACAGAGATAGTGGGAGAGTACATGATTGGGGAGGAGAGGGAGGAGCCTGTCAGCCCGGAGTCTGCTTGAGATTCTCTCTCTCCCTCTGCCCCTCCCCCCAGTTACTGTTCACTTTCTCTCTCCCCAATAAAATAATTTTTTTTAAAAAAGATCTTATTTATTTACTCAAGGGAGAGACACAGAGATAGTGAGAGAGCACATGATCAGGGAGGAGAGGGAGAAGCAGGCTCCCTGCTGAGTAGGAAGCCCCATGCAGGGTTCAATCCCAGGACCCAGGATCATGACCTGAGGAGAAGGCAGATGCTTAACCAACTGAGACACCCAGGAACCCCCCAAAAATAAAGATCCTTAAAAATGTCATCTAGAAGTCACGCTTTGATTTATTAATGCAACAAATGAGGGCTTGTGTAGTTCTGAACTGTAAGTACCCATCTGTCTCCCTTGTTTCACCTCTCTGCTCCTAGTTAGCTGTTACCCTTTAGGGTCACTTTGTCAAACTTTTTCTCATGTGATGAATTGTTATTTTGTCATAATATAAAATTGAAACAGAGAAATAAGAACTTGTGTCTGAGATAAAGAAATTTCACAAAAAAATAACTGTTCAGCTTGGGTTTTGAAGGATGAGTAGAAGTTTTCCTAACAGAGGAATCAAGGAAGGGAATCCCAAGAGGAGAAAATATATTTATAAAGGCACGAAATTATGAATAAGTATACTTGAGATGTGTTTTGGAACCTTCTTCAACGTCTTTGTAGGATTAATCATTTCTGTTTTCATTTTACTAGTCTATTTTATATTTTTCATTCAATATTTATTATATATTTTTTTACATTTTTATTTAAATTCTAGTCAGTTTACATACAATGCAATATTGGTTTCAGGATTAGAATTCAGTGTTCATTACTTACATACAATACCCTGTGCTCATCATAATGAGTGTTCTCCTTAACCTTCAACCTTCAATTTGTTCTCTATCATTAAGAGGATCTTATAGTTTTTTCCCTCTCTCTTTTTATTATGTTTTACTTTAATCATGTGTATATCCACCTCCCATATTTAGCTATAAGCTTCTTAAAAAAAAAAAAAAAAACAGAACATTACTTAGAGATTTTTATGACTTCAGTGTTTAGCATAGTAATTACTCAATACATATGTGTTTGTTAAAAGAACAAGACAACAAATAAATAATGTAAAGAGGTATTTTTAAGGAATAGCAAGGGCAGTTTAGCTAGGAAGGAGAGTGTGTGTGAGAGAGATGTATGTGTTGCTGGGTGAACGTTTGGCTTTGACGACACTAAAGAGGTACGTTGGAGCTGATTGTAAATTTTACAGATCCTTTACTAGTTACTAAGTTATTATAATTCAACCTATAAGCATCAAATGATTGTTGAAAATCCTAAAGAAGCAGAGTAGTATTGTGTGGTTTGCATTTTGAAAGATACTAGTTTAGAATTAAAAGAATTATGACCATAACATTTCTTAGGACCTCAGTCCATATCCCCTTACCCCACTCCAGAGGTCACCTTCAGGCAGTGTCCTTAGGTACCATGGACTCTCCATGTCTTCTACCTGGGAGTAGTCTTTGGCCAAGGAATTTTTTTGAGTCTACATGTATGGAGCAGTCCAGATACTTGTGATAATTAATGCTCCCAAGAACATCCACCAACCAATAGGGGGCAGGAATTGGTATAAAAATATACCCAGATTCTTTTGCAACTCAGTAGAACAACTTTGAGGTTGTTATACACCATTTTTCAGAAGATCCTTGGTACAGTTGAGCCCCAGTTCCTCACAGTGGTAACCCATTCATTGACACTTGCTTAATTAACTGTTCTTTCCCTGTGTCACTTTCCTTCTCTTTTATCATGTTTTCTGGGATAATCTTCCCAAAATTGTTTATCCTCAAACCTTTCTCTCAGAGTTTGGGAAAACCCAAACTAAATAAAATTTTCATTTTCTCTTTTTTTAGAAGGAAGTCTTAAAGAGAGACTGATGATTGTATCCTTGTGTCATATCTATATATACCAAAAAGTAGAAAGAGCCCACCAAACATTTTGGCTGTTTAAAATGAAAGGATTCTTATATTGTGGAAATTCACATTTATTTAAAAGTAAACACAACAGAAAGTTAACGTTGATAAATCTGTACAATGGAATTTGCACTTTGGCAGTAATGAACTAATTTCAGACACATGCAAAGACATAAATGTCAAAAGAGTAACATTTAAATAAAAATAGCAAATTTCAATAGAATTAAATTAATATAAAGTTCAAAAACTTGCAATATGGCATTGAGAGACACAAACATATGGGGTAAAACTTAAAGAAAAGTGAGAATAATAAGCACAAAATTCGAGTAATGACTTCTGGAGGGAAGGAGAGTATGGAATCAGGCTGGGGTCTACTGAGAACATCCAAGGCACTGAGGTCCCTTACCCCAGTGGCAGAAGGCACAGACCCAGAGGCACTAGTCTGGTCTGGCAGGTCCCTTGGCTGCTCCCTCATTCTAAGAAGTACAGACAGGAGAAGAGAGCTGGTCTCTCTGTTTTTGCCCTTCTTCTTCCACTGCCATCCTCCCTGTGGCCTCTTTCTATATCACTGTGAAAAGAAACATCATAGCAACAGTATTCCCCAACTGGAACATTCTCCTCATTGCATTCAGTCATAAAAACAGTAGTTTGCTGTACTGAAATAGTGCATTTTTCATTCTTACCATATTTCAGCCAGTAAGTGAAGAAATTTAGTGACGGGACCAAACTTCATCCCCTTCGTTAAACAGAGACACCAAAGATACAAAACAATGATAGCGTGGACCCAACATCACTCCCTGGTGGCAGTGAGCAGTACAAAGCCAAGTCCAAAGAGTATCACAGCACAGTCACCCCTCTGTGGATTCCCCCATCTGTCCCTTCCACATTCTCATCCACGCCTGCTTCTAGGTCTGAGCCCAGCAGATAGCGTCTGTAGCTGACTGTACATCAGTCAGAAGCTCTGCTCCACTCAGAGACCCACCTCAGCCCTCAGCCCTCAGCTGGAAGACTTCTCTTTGCACAACTTCTTTACGTTTTTGTAGGGTGTCACTTGAAACCTCAGGTATGTACCCTCCCATTTTCTTTCAACAACTCCTAGACCAGTAAAAGGAGGGCTTCACCAAAGCAAGCATTTGAGGAGACAATCACTGCAGCCAGGTCAAAGAAATGCCGGGGTGAGGGGGAAAGAAGAGGTGGAGGGGCTATAGGAGGAGACAGAAAATAAATACTGGGAAGCAGAAGGTCCAGCTTGTTCTGCTTCCTAGGGAGAGCTCCTTCCTTCTTTCATTAGCAGCATGAGATCCTCAAGAGAGAAGAAGTCCGAGAGCCAGAACTCCCACCCTAGAGTCTTCATTCTACCATTCCCTCCTCATGTGTCCTCCAACAAGTCACATTAAACTCTTGGAATTGTAGTCCCCACATTCTAAAATGGAGATAATCATAATAATACCTGTGCTTTCCAATTCAAAAGTATTTGTGAGAACCCCATAAAATTGTTACAGAAGCTACAAAGTGTGGTTGAACCTTTCCTAGCATTCTATCCCTACAATGGCTCAGGAAGGAAGCCCAAGTGATGTAGCACCTTCCTCAGAGATGATTTCACTTCCTTGTTCCTGAGGCTGTAGATCAAGGGGTTCAGCATGGGGGTGACCAGGTTATTCAGGATCTGGACAGTTGCATCCAGCCAGGGGCTTGGGGTTGGCCTTAGGTAGATGAGGACCACTGGCATGTAGAAAAGCAAGATGGCAGTGAGGTGTGCACTGCAAGTGGAGAAGGCACGGCGCCGGCCCTCTGCAGAGTGGATCTGCAGGATGGAGCAGACAATACGACTGTAGGAGGTGAGGATGAGAAGGAAACAACTGAGGGGCATGAGGCCCACACTGATGAACCCCACCATCTCCAGGGCTGAGGTATCAGCACAAGCCAGCTTCAGCATCACAGGGATATCACAGAAGAAATAGTCCACCTCGTTGGCGCCACAGTAGGGCAACTGGAAGGTGAGAGCAGTTAGAAAGGTGGCCTGAATGCAGCCCAAAAAGGAGGTCCCCACGGCCAGGCTGGCGCACGCTCTGTGGCTCATGATCACCGTGTAGCGCAGAGGGTAGCAGATGGCGACAAAGCGGTCATAGGCCATCACCGTGTACAGGAAGCACTCAGTACAGCCCAGGAAGTGGTAGAAGAAGAGCTGGGACGCGCAGCCTGCGTAGGAGATGACGCGGCTGTTCCCTGAGAGGTAGAAGAGCATCTTGGGGGAGCTCACAGAAGGGAAAAATATGTCACACACAGACAGTTGACACAAGAAAAAGTACATGGGGGTGTGGAGCCGAGTGGAGGAGACAATCGCCAGGAGGATGAGCAGGTTCCCCAGAAGAGTGAAGATGTAGAAGCCCAAAAACAGGACAAAGAGCATGCTCTCCAGGTCCTCCGTGTGGGGGATGCCCAGCAGGATAAATTCAGTCACTACTGAGAGATTCCTCATAGCTGTGAGAAAGTCAGACCTCGAGAAGGAAATCAAGAAACCAACGTCCGAACACCAACATCAAATTCTCAAGCATTTCGCTGATGAGTGCTTTGGCTCTGTTTTTAACAATCAAGACCAACCTTCTTGTGAATGGCAAGATGTACATAAAAACATCAGGTAATAAGAAATGCCAATTTCCATCCCACTCCTGGGAGGAATGTTTTTTAGAGGTTGATGGTTGTCCTCTGTGACTAGATCAGAAGTTTAGAGACAGATTCAAAGTATTCTCATGTTGAGAAATCTTTTTACTGCTGTTCATTCACTCTTTAGTATTTACTGTCTTTAGGCATATTTGTATTTTGAACTCTCATGGTGTCTTTGAGTAACAAACTTCCACGATTCATGTTCCTCTAGAAAAATCAGGGGGAAATTGTGTTGGAAATCAGAGCACTTCATTTGAATCCTGGCTTTGCCGCTTATTGGCTACACTATTTAAAACCACTTATACATCTTTGATAGATGTGGCTTCATTGTCTACGAAATGAAAATCATAATTATTATAACAACAATATCAACAATAAAAATAACCTGGTATCTTAGGAAAGTTTATGACATGTCTGTGAGAGTGTCTGGCAAAAACATAAATCCCAATTTAAAATGTCCCTTTATTTTATATAACTTAAACTTACTCCTTTAAGTGCTTCCCTTTAACGTTGGCATTTGGCAATTATTTGTCAATAAATGTCTGTTAAACAAATTATTGAATAGGGGCGCCTGGGTGACTCAGTGGGTTAAAGCCTCTGCCTTCGGCTCAGGTCATGATCTCAGGGTCCTGGGATTGAGCCCCGCATCAGGATCTTTGCTTAGCGGGGAGCCTGCTTCCCTGCTCTCTCTCTGCCTGCCTCTCTGCCTACTTGTGATCTCTATCAAATAAATAAATAAAATCTTTTTTAAAAAAATTATTGAATAGACTTCAATCATATTATCTTCAGATTACATCCCTCCAGACTTACCTGGTCTAATATCCCCATCTCTATCTATCAGGAGATGTTGCCCTGGCTTTTCTGGTGCTTTTAACTTTTTCTAAGTAGACGACAGCAACCCTGAAATATTAAGCAAAAGAAGTAGTAACAACAGAAAAGCGTTAGTTTCATGTTATTATGAGGAAGAAATAGAGTGACCCTGACAGCAAGAAGTCAAACAACAGTTCAAACAATGCGAGAGCACAGTACGGTGTCTGGAGGACATAGAGGCTTCTTCCTCCCATTTCTCCTTTAATAATAATACTACATAGATAGACACATGCATACGTAGGCATACATACATTTAACCAGTATCTCTGTGTTCCAAGGACTGGGCTTAGCACTTTCCAAATGTGATTCTTTTTTTTTTTTTTTTTTTTTAAGTAAACCTATAAAAAGAAGCTAGCACTATTATTTCCATCTACAAATCAGGAAACTGAAGCTTGGAAAAATTAAGCAAGTTGCCCAAGGTTACAAAGCTAATAGGTGACAGAGCTGAGACCCTGTTCCACTGCATTCAGACTGCTCTGTACTCCTAATCATTAGGAAAACTGTCCTCGGCCTCTGCTTTCTAACCCAGCCTATTCTGCTGCTGGGCAATGACATGCTTCTAGATGGGTTCACATTATTATTTTAAATTAAGATGGGAAAGGCCTCTCGTCTTACTTCTTCCTGGTTATTTCCAGTCTTGACTCTACAGCACACCTAGTTAATATCTAATACAGTTTTAAAGATCAGACAACAGGCTTTTTCTATCCCTTTGACACGAGACCTTAATATCAAACCCCGACATAGGAGCTCTCAGGTGACAGAGTCACATTCAACATGGGGATTGCAATCATAAACGGTGGCACGTAACACTGAAAAACATATCAAAGAGAATGACTAAGTCAAAAAAAGTCCCTTGTAAACCTCCCTACAATTGGGCAAAGTGGAAGACAGCAAAGAGAAACAGGGATGTTCTGGGGGAGAGATGCTGCGGACAACCTGCTTCTTGTTACTAATTCTAGTCACACCTGCATTGTGTCTCCAAGCAATGCAGATGTTTGTGAGCTCTGATCGCCTCTCCTTGGTCAAAAAATGTTCTCAGAGGTCTGTGGTCCTTGCCTACAATCAGATATTGTATCATTCTGTAACCTTGTTTGATGTAAAAGTCTATTTCTGGGAAAAAGCAGTTCCTAGGAACCAGAAAAGCCCCTGGGTGTGGACCTGCTAGTGTGTGAGAGGCAGAGGTTAACAGTGAGACATGGACAGCAGCCTGGACACACTCACACAGTCCACCTGAAAACACAGTCACGTTTTCCAAAGTGTTGTAACAAGACCTCACCTTCACTGTCTCTGTGCAGAGCACAGAGTGCTCCAGCCAAAGGACCTTCGATCCTCCTACTTATAAAGAACTGAGTCTCATAGGGTTTATACAATTGAGACTTGTACACACTCACTCTCCCTGGATTGCTTCCTTGGAAGTTTTCTCAGATTCCCTTAAGCCCTACTTAGGATCCAGAGATCACTCTAAGGGAACAATTAGTTTTCCACCTTTATTATCCAACTATGAAATAATAGCAAAAAGATCATCAGAAAGGGACTTTGTAAAACAGGACATATCTGCTCCTTCAAGATCACTTACATGGTAGCAAGAGCTCTAATTCTATACCCACCCCCCGCTTTTTTTGGTGGCTGTATACACCCTCAAGTCTTTGCTTATATTATCTGTCAGTTGCTTTTGAAGTTATCTGTACATTCATGTGACTATATAGTTATCTAATAAACATCACTATTCAAGACAGGAATCTAAGCAGTTAGTAATTATTTATTATGCCTCTCCTATCATTATGTGTCCTTCAGGTCTGTACTCCTGAAGAGAAATATTTTTTAAAAGATTTTATTTGTTTATTTGAAAGACAGAGATCACAAGTCAGCAGAGACACAGGCAGAGGGAGAGGAAGGGAAGCAGGCTCCCCGCTGAGCAGAGAGTCCGATGTGGAGCTCGATCCCAGGACCCTGGGATCATGACCTGAGCCGAAGGCAGAGGCTTTAACCCACTGTGCCATCCAGGTGCCCTCTGAAGAGAAATATTTTTATACCAGACACATCCATAGGAGATGACCAGGAGAGATAAAGGGGCTGGCAATAAACTTTCTCAAAATTACTGACAAAAATTATTGCCTAGCTAACATTCAGTTAATCCACAGTAAGCATTTTACCATGAGCTAATTGCTATGCTAAATTTTAAATTCATTATTATATTTAATCTCTAATAGAAACTTATAAAGTAGGCGGTATTATTTGACAAAGAAAAGTAGGGGAACCTGCATGGCTCGGTCTATTAAGCATCTGACTCTTGATTTGGACTCAGGTGAGCCGAGTTGTGCTCGGCTCTCAGTGAGGAGTCTGCTTGGGATTCTTTCCCTCTGCCCCTCTCCCGGCTCATGCTCATCTCTCTCTCTCTCTCTCTCAAATAAATAAATAAATAAATAAATAAATAAATTTTTAAAAAAGAAACTGAGAAGTAGATGAAATAGCTCTAGAATTACATAGCTAGAAAGAGAGTGAACTGAGACTCTAATTGCCAAGCCAGTGCCTTTAAGGATTATGCTATGATGAATTCCAGAGATTTGAGTTTTGTGTCCAAATAGAAATAGAGATATAATATAATGTGGTCCTCAGGTGCTTGCAGGGCTGGTAGTATTGATATGCACCACTCCATGTGATGACTCAGAAATCATGGGCAGATGTGGTATAAAGACAGATTTACTGGGGTGCCTGGGTGGCTCAATGGGTTAAGCCTCTGCCTTCGGCTCAGGTCATGATCCCAGGCTCCTGAGATTGAGTCCTGCATCGGGGTCTCTGCTCAGCGGGAGCCTGCTTCCCCCTCTCCCTGCCTAACTCTCTGCCTACTTGTGATCTCTTTCTCAAATAAATAAATAAAATCTTTTAAAAAAAAGGACAGATTTATTTTCAGAGTAGAAAGAAAGTGTTTAATTATTAGCAAATGCAAGTAGATGAAACACACAGGGTTATGAGATGATTAGCTCCTTGTCACTGGAAATATCCAGGGTGTGAAGAGAATAATCTTGTGGGTATGCCATTAAGAATATTCTCAATTTGGGGGCTCCTGGGTGTCTCAGTCAGTTAGGCGTCTGCCTTGGACTCAGGTCATGATCTCAGGGTGCTGAGATCAAACCTCGCTTCTCCCTCTCCCTCTGCCACTCCACCTGCTTCTGCTTTCTCTCTCTTTCTGTGTCAAATAAATAAATAAAATCTTTTAAAAAAATAATATTCCCAATTTGAGTGAATAACTTGAATTGATGCTCTTACTAACTCTGAAATTATTTGGTTTTATTTATACTGCAAAACTTTTCAATGATACTGACCTGACACAGTAAAAGTAGAACTTTTATTTAATGATGATAATTCTACTAATCCCTATGCAAGAGAAATTACTGTATGGCCAGTGTCGAAGAGGTTATTGCCTATATTCTCCTCTATGATTTTTTTTTTTTAATCAGAAAGAGGGAGAGAGAGCGAGCAAGCACAGGCAGACAGAGTGACAGACAGAGGCAGAGGGAGAAGCAGGCTCCCTGCTGAGCAAGGAGCCTGATGTGGGACTCGATCCCAGGATGCCGGGATCATGACCTGAGCCAAAGGCAGCCGCTTAACCAACTGAGCCACCCAGGCGTCCCTCCTCTATGATTTTGATAGATTCCTGCCTCACATTGAGGTCTTTTATCCATTTCGAGTTTATCTTTGTGTATGGTGTAAGAGAATGGTCGAGTTTCATTCTTCTACATGTAGCTGTCCAATTTTCCCAGCACCATTCATTGAAGAGACTGTCTTTTTTCCACTGTATATATTTTGCTGCTTTGTCGAAGATTATTTGACCATAGAATTGCGGGTCCTTATCTGGGCTCTCTACTCTGTTCCACTGGTCTATGTGTCTCTTTATGTGCCAGTACCATGCTGTCTTGGTGATCACAGCTTTGTAGTCAAGCTTGAAATCAGGCAACGTGATGCCCTCAGTTTTGTTTTTCTTTTTCAACATTTCCTTAGCAATTTGGGGTCTCTTCCGATTCCATACAAATTTTAGGATTATTTGCTCCAGCTCTTTGAAAAATACTGGTGGAATTTTGATTGGAATGTCATTAAAAGTATAGATTGTTCTAGGCAGTATAGACATTTTAACAATGTTTATTCTTCCGATCCAAGAGCATGGAATGGTCTTCCATCTTTTTGTGTCTTCTTCAATTTCTTTCATGAGTGTTCTGTAGTTCCTCAAGTACAGATCCTTTACCTCTTTGGTTAGGTTTATTCCCAGGTATCTTATGGTTCTTGGTGCTATAGTAAATGGAATTGATTCTCTAATTTCCCTTTCTGTATTTTCATTGTTAGTGTATAAGAAAGCCACTGATTTCTGTACATTGACTTTGTATCCTGCCACATTACTGAACTGCTGTATGAGTTCTAGTAGTTTGGGGGTGGAGTCTTTTGGGTTTTCCATGTAAAGAATCATGTCATCTGTGAAGAGAGAGAGTTTGACTTCTTCATTGCCAATTTGGATACCTTGTATTTCTCTTTGTTGTCTGATTACTGTTGCTAGGACTTCTAATACTATGTTGAACAAGAGTGGTGAGGGCATCCTTGTCGTGTTCCTGATCTCAACGGGAAGCTTTTCCCATTAAGGATGATATTTGGTGTGGGTCTTTCATACATAGATTTTATGAAGTTCAGGAATGTTCCCTCTCTCCCTATACTTTGAAGTGTTTTAATCAGGAACGGATGCTGGATTTTGTCAAATGCTTTTTCTGCATCAATTGAGAGGACCATGTGGTTCTTCTCTCTTCTCTTATTGATTTGTTCTATCACATTGATTGATTTGCGAATGTTGAACCACCCTTGTAACCCAGGGATGAATCCCACCTGGTAATGGTGGATAATCTTTTTAATGTGCTGTTGGATCCTGTTTGTTAGGATCTTGTTGAGAATCTTAGCATCCATATTCATCAGTGATATTGGTCTGAAATTCTCCTTTTTGGTGGGGTCTTTGCCTGGTTTGGGGATCAGGGTAATGCTGGCTTCATAAAAAGAGTCTAGAAGTTTTGCTTCTGCTTCAATATTTTTTGAAAGAGCTTCAGGAGAATAGGCGTTATTTCTTCTTTGAAAGTTTGGTAGAATTCCCCAGGGAATCCGTCAGGTCCTGGGCTCTTGTTTTTTAGGAGGTTTTTGATCACTGCTTCAATCTCATTACTAGATATCGGTCTATTCAGGTTGTCAATTTCTTCCTGGTTCAATTTTGGGAGTTTATAGTTTTCCAGAAATGCATCCATTTCATCTAGGTTGCTTAACTTATTGGCATATAACTGTTGATAATAACTCCTGATGATTGTTTCTACTTCCTTGGTGTTAGTTGTGATCTCTCTCTCTTTTCATTCATAATTTTATTAATTTGAGCTTTCTCTCTTTTCTTTTGGATTAGTGTGGCCAATGGTTTATCGATCTTATTGATTCTTTCAAAAAACCAGCTTCTAGATTCATTGATACATTCTACTGTATCTCGAGTTTCTACCTCATTGATCTCTGCTCTAATCTTTTTTTTTCAAAAAATTTTTAAAAAATTTTATTTATTTATTTGTCAGAGAGAGAGAGAGGGAGAGAGAGCAAGCACAGGCAGACAGAATGGCAGGCAGAGGCAGAGGGAGAAGCAGGCTCCCTGATGAGCAAGGAGCCTGATGTGGGACTCGATCCCAGGACGCTGGGATCATGACCTGAGCCGAAGGCAGCCGCTTAACCAACTGAGCCACCCAGGCGTCCCTAATCTTTTTTTATTATCATTTTTTTAATTTACTTTCAGCATAACAGTATTCATTGTTTTTGTACCACACCCAGTGCTCCATGCAATCCGTGCCCTCTCCAATACCCACCACCTGGTTCCCCCAACCTCCCACCCCCCCCCACCTCTTCAAACCCTTCAGATTGTTTTACAGAGTCCATAGTCTCTCATTGTTCACCTCCCCCTCCAATTTCCCCCAACTCCCTTCCCTTAACTCCCCATGTCCTCCATGCTATTTGTTATGCTCCACAAATAAGTGAAACCATATGATAATTGACTCTCTCTGCTTGACTTATTTCACTCAGCATCATCTCTTCCAGTCCCGTCCATGTTGCTACAAAAGTTGGGTATTCATCCTTTCTGATGGAGGCATAATACTCCATAGTGTATATGGACCACATCTTCCTTATCCATTCGTCCGTTGAAGGGCATCTTGGTTCTTTCTACAGTTTGGCAACTGTGGCCATTGCTGCTATAAACATTGGGGTACAGATGGCCCTTCTTTTCACTACATCTGCTCTAATCTTGATTATTTCCCTTCTTATGTGTGGAGTTGGTTTAATTTGTTGTTGATTCTCCAGTTCTTTAAGGAGTAGAAACAGCTGGTGTATTCTGGATTTTTCTATTTATTTATTTATTTATTTATTTATTTATTTTTGAGGGAGGCTTGGATGGCTATGTATTTCCCCCTTAGGACCGCCTTTGCTGTATCCCATAGGTTTTGGACCGAAGTGTCTTCATTCTCATTGGTTTCCATGAATTGTTTAAGTTCTTCTTTGATCTCCTGGTTGATCCAAGCATTCTTAAGCAAGGTAGTCTTTAGCTTCCAGGTGTTTGAGTTCCTTCCAAACTTCTCCTCATGATTGAGCTCCAGTTTCAAAGCATTGTGATCTGAGAATATGCAGGGAATAATCTCAGTCTTTTGGTATTGGTTGAGTCCTGATTTGTGACCCAGTATGTGGTCTATTCTTGAGAAGGTTCCATGTGCACTTGAGAAGAATGAGTATTCTGTTGTTTTAGGATGGAATGTCCTGTATATATCTATGAGGCCCATCTGGTCCAATGTGTCATTCAATTCTCTTGTTTCTTTATGGATTTTCTGCTTGGATGATCTATTACTGAGAGAGGTGTGTTAAGATCTCCTACTATTAATGTATTCATATCAATATGACTATTTATCTTGATTGCAATATAGACATTTTAACAATGTTTATTCTTCCTATCCAAGAGTATGGAATGCTTTTCCAACTTTTTGTGTCTTCTTCAGTCTCTTTCATGAGTGTTCTGTAGTTCCTTGAGTACAGATCCTTTACTTCTTTGGTTAGGTTTATTCCCAGGTATCTTATGGTTCTTGGTGCTATAGTAAATGGAATTGATTCTCTAATTTCCCTTTCTGTATTTTCATTGTTAGTGTATAAGAAAGCAACTGATTTCTGTACATTGGTTTTGTATCCTGCCACATTTTTGAATTGCTGCATGAGTTCTAGTAGTTTAGGGGTGGGGTCTTTTGGGTTTTCCATGTAAAGAATCATGTCATCTGCGAAGAGAGAGAGTTTGACTTCTTCTTTGCCAATTTGAAAACCTTTTATTTCTTTTTTTTTTTTAAGATTTTATTTATTTGACAGACAGAGATAGGCAGAGAGGCAGGCAGAGAGAGAGGAAGGGAAGCAGGCTCCCTGCTGAGCAGAGAGCCCGATGCGGGGCTTGATCCCAGGACCCTGAGATCATGACCCGAGCCGAAGGCAGAGGCTTTAACCCACCTAGCCACCCAGGCGCCCCAAAAACCTTTTATTTCTTTTTGTTGTCTGGTTGCTGTTGCTAAGACTTCTAATACTATGTTGAACAAGAGTGGCAAGAGTGGGCATCCTTGTCATGTTCCTGATCTCAAAGGGAGGGCTGTCACCTTTTCTCAAATGAGAATGATATTCACTGTGGGCTTTTCATAGATAAATTTTATGAAGTTGAGGTATGTTCCCTCTATCCCTGTATTTTGAAGATTTTAATCAGGAACAGATGCTCTATCTTGTCAAATGATTTTTCTGTAAATGGTCCTCAATTGAGAGGACCATGTGGTTCTCTCTTCTCTTATTGATTTGTCCTATCATATTGATTGATTTGAGAATGTTGAACCACCCTTACATCCCAGGGATAAATCCCACTTGGTCATGGTGGACCCCAATGTTCATAGCAGCAATGGCCATAGTCATCAAACTGGAAAGAGCCAAGATGCCTTTCAACAGATGAATGGATAAAGAAGATATGGTCCATATATACAATGGAATATTATGCCTCCATCAGAAAGGATGAATACCCAACTTTTATGTCAACATGGACAGGACTGGAGGAGATTATTCTGAGTGAAATAAGTCAAGCAGAGAGAGTCAATTATCATATGGTTTGACTTACTTGTGGAACGTAAGGAACAACATAGAGGACATTAGGAGAAGGAAATGAAAAGTGAATGGGGGAAATTGGAGAAGGAGATGAACCATGAGAGACTGTGGACTCTGAGAAACAAACTGGGGGTTTTGGAGGGGAGGGAGTGGGGGGACAGATGAGCCTGGTGGTGGGTATTAAGGAGGGCACATATTGCATGGAGCACTGGGTGTGGTACATTAACAATGAATCTTGGAACACTGAAAAAATAAAATTAAATTAAAAAAACAGAAAGAAATTACAATATGACTATGGTGGTTACAGAAGTAACTATTGTAATACCAAGACTATTGGGAAAACATTTTTAAAAACGAGAAACATAGGTCATGGAGGGAGTCCATATGCTGCACAGACAGGGTCTCACAGACAGATGAGAGTGGCCTGTTAAGATGTCTTAGTGAGTAGAACACTTTTATTTTATTTTATTTTTATTTTATTTTTAGACCAAAATTTTAATATTAGCTAGCATTTCTTGTGCATTTGCTACATGCCAGAACTGTGTTGCATGCCCTACAAGTATTATCTCTTTTAGTTCTCACTAGAAATCCGTTAGGCAGGTAGTAGTATTTCCCCCATTTCTAGTAGGAAATTCGACTTCAAAAGAGAAAAGCAATTTAATCAAAGTAATAAAGTTGGTTAATGGTAGAGTTGTATCACAAACCCGGGATAATATAACCCTTCCTTTTGAATTATAAAAATATGTTCATAACTAATTCTGACTTTCAAATATTCATTCATAACTAACATTACCTCACTTTTGTGATTTTTTACCAGGTCACTTTATGTCGTTTTAATTAATTCTCTCAAGAACACAATGTTATAAGGTCGCCCTGATGAGACCCATTTTACAAATCAGGACATTGGAACTCAGAGCAACTGTGACTGTCCTAAAGTTACACAGTAGGAGAGCCCAGGCATTCCCAGGCTTAGCCCTCTTTCCACTGTATCATTCCTGCTTCCAAAAATGACTCCCTACAGACAGCACCTGAACTTGCATCAGGGGAGAATTATTAGTAGACTTATTCTAGAGATTTATTTATTTTTTTAAATCTTTTTTAAAATTTTCGTTTATTTATTTGACAGAGAGAGATCACAAGTAGGCAGAGCAGCAGGCAGAGGAGGGTGGGGGGAAGCAGGCTCCCCACTGAACAGAGAGCCTGATGCGGGGCTTGACCCCAGGAGCCTGAGATCATGACCCAAGCCAAAGGCAGAGGCTAAACCCACTGAGCCACCCAGGCACCCCTCATTCTAGAGATTTAGAGGAGGCTTATGTATAACCTTATAGTCATTACAGTTTTAATCTTGTACAAGATTATGGCTTTACACTATGACAGGGAGGGAGAGAGCAAGAGAGAGAAGCTCGTTCATCTCGTGTGTTGTTTCATAGGGAATGAGTCCCAGAAGGTTCAGTAGAGATTTCACAAGAGAGCTGTCTCACTATGGTGTATTTGTAGGGAAATTTGCCTTATATTGAAATCATCCTTGTTTTAATCAGAGAAAACCACCTGCCTTGTTTAACTCCTTTTCCCTCTACTCCAGGAATGTAAGTCTGGAACTTTTTTATTATAAATAATCGCAGGGCCAAATCTAAACATTCTTGGTCCAGTGACAGGTGCTTCATTGTTTGTTGGTGGGGCTGGGGTCTGAGGGGGGATGGTCAAATGAAATTTCCCCTCTTACTGTAAAAACTCTGGGGAAAATTAGACTATGAACGAAAATGGAAAAGAGCAGGATGATGGCTAGTTAAGAGGTGAAAAATTTCTTAGGCTGCTCGTTCATTCTTTCTTTTTTCCTTTCCTTCTTTCCTTTTTTCTTTTTTTCTCCCAGTGGGAAAGTGCTCATTTTCTTTGCTTGATTCTTGACAGTTTAATGGTTTCTGTGAAAGAAATGTGATCCACCTAAATGAGGAGTTAAAGTAATTAATACCAGAACTGACTCATATTTTCTGCATTTTTGGTGGCAGAGAGATGGGAATGATAGAAATACCAGGGACTTGAACCCCTGGAATTTTCTTGAATGATTTGGTGTCCTCAGTCATCAGCCATTCCTGAGTCATTGCTCACGCTCCTATCTGGTCCCACTCCCATTAGCAAGGCCTGTAAACTGCCAGGATATGGTTCAGGTATCCCCAGCAGGCTAGGATACTGGAACAGCTCCTGGATCAGAGAGAGCAGACAGATACTGCAGAGAAATCACTAATCTAGCAGGGTCTGAGATATAGCCCCATCTGCCAAGCAAACTACAGTATCCAGTTTCCATGGCTTAAGCTGACAAGTAGGTCTTCAGAAAGAGTAAAATTTTAGCAAGCAACAGATATCCTAGAAGATGCAGTAGAGCATCCCTACAAAAGGGGAAAAGAAATCCTAAATAGAAAGAAAACCCAAAGATGAAGAGAAAAATCTTGAAAGAACCAGATTGGGGGAAAACACCTTATCCATTAAAAAAGAAGAGGAAAAGAAAGAGGAGGAGGAAGAAGGGAAAAAAAAAGAGAGAAGAAGAGGAGGAGGAGGGAGAGAAGAGGAGGAGGGGAAGGAGGAGGAAGAGGAAGAAAAAAAGATAAGTATAGCAGATTTCTTGTCAAAAACTATACAAGCAAGAAAAGAGTGGAGTGAAATTATTTAAAGTGTTGAAATGCTTCAAATACAAGATATAAAATTCTTCCAACAAAATTTCCCCTCAAAAGTAAAGAATTATAAACTTTCCCAAACAAAAATTGAAGGAACCCATTTCCAGCATACCTGTCCTGCAAGAAATGTTCAAAGGGATCCTTCAGGAAGAAGGAAAATTATATAGGTCAGAAATTCATATCAACGTAAAAAAAGAAAGAGTGTCGGGAAGTAAATAAAGTGAAATAATATTTTCTCATTCTTAATTGATTTAAAATTGATTTAAAAGATAAATTTTAAAGCAATAATAATAACAAAGCATTGGTAATCATAATACATGGGTAAGAGAAATGAATGTCAGCAATGCCACAGTGGGTGGGAAGGGGGATTAGGAAAACTCTGATATAGTGTGTGCACTACACATAAAGTGGTAACAGTTATTGATGATGGACTTCAAGTTGGTTTCAAATGGCCATTGCAAATTCTAAGGTGGCAATTAAATAAATTAAGAAATATAATCGATAGGTCAAGAGTGGAGATAAAAGGAAATCACACAAAATGCTTAATTCAAACCAGAGAAGGCAAAATAAGACGGGGGGAAAAATTAAGAACAAAGGTGACAAATAGAAAATAGTTAAACATGGTAGATATAAATCCAATTACATTAATAATTGCTTTAAATATGAATAAATACATCAATTAAAAGATAGAGATTGTCAGAGCAGATAAAAAGAAAAGAGACCCACGTATACATTGTCTACAGGAAACCTACTTTGAATATAAAGAGGGACATAGGTTAAATGTAAAGGGTTAGAGAAACACATACCGTGCTGATGTTAACCAAAAGAAAGCTGGAGTGGCTATACTCATTTCAGACAAAGCAGATTTCAGAACAAGGAAAACCATCAAAGATACAGGGATTATACAATGATGAAAGGGTGAATTCTCCAAGAAGATCTAGTAATCCTAAATGTACACCTAACAAGAGAACATCACAATACATGAGCCAAAAACCAGTGAAGCCGAAAGGAGAATCAACACATGGAGCTAGCTCATTGCATGAGGTTTTTCTTGGTTTTTTTCTTCCCATCAGTATCTGGGTCAATCAGATACTAGAAACACATGGCCAGTTTTTAAGGAAGAAATGGCTGATCTGGGAGTGGAACAGCACATGCTAATGATCTCCAGTGTGACCGGGCTGGAACTAGGGAAGATCAGCACCAGGCTTCATTAATAAGTGTATGTTCAGGGGTGCCTGGGTGGTTCAATCGTTAAGCATCTGCCTTCAGCTCAAGTCACGATCCCAGGATCCTGGGATCGAGTGCCACATAGGGCTCCTTGCTCAGCGGGGAAGGCTGCTTCTCCCTTTCTCACTACCCCCCCCTTATGCTCCCTTTCTCACTGTGTCCCTCTGTCAAATAAATAAATTAAAAAAAAAAAGTGTATGTGGAGCAGGGTAGAGGTACTGGGCTCAGTGTGAGTGGGAGAACCTCGAGGCAGTGCTATCTGCCATCCTCCTCGTGGCTAAGTCTCTGCAGCCAGGAAAGAGCTGCGGGGTATGCACGACCAATGGGAGCTGAGCTCAGCTTCTCTCCTGGGCTTCTTGCCCGGAACATCAGTTCCTGAAAGTACAGATGGTGCTTCTTATTTTCCAAAAACATGAGGCACCAGTCTTGACAGTGGGCTTCAATAACTGTGCCAAAACATACTTGTTGATGATGAAGACCGACGCTTGTTTAAATGTGAGGAGTTTACAGTTGGCACAACATTTTATCGTGTGAGCCCGAATGGAAATATATAATCATGCTACTTTAAAACCATCCTTGGTTCTGCATTTTAAAGAAGACAAATGGAAAGCTGCTTTTGTTGTAACGGTGTTTTGCTCTAGAAGCCCCAAGACCTAGGCTAGTCTGCAAGCTGAAGGGTACAAAAAAGGGAAGGAACAATAAATGTAATAAAAAATGATCCGTATAGGGCACCTGGGTGACTCAGATGGTTGGGCATCTGCCTTCCGTTCAGGTCATGATCCGAGGCCCCTAGGATCAGGACCTGAGTCGGGTTCCCTGATCAGTGGGGAGCTTCTCCCTCTCCCTCTGCCATCCCCTCCCTTTGTGCTCTCTGGCTCTATTTCTCTGTCAAATAAATAGATAAAATCTTAAAAAAAAAATCTGTATGATCAATGTAAAGGGCCTTTGTGAGTCCAAGATAGCTCTAAAATTTGCATGGTCTTTAGGAAGCTGTTTCTTGTCATAGCACGTATAGGACCTATCCAGAGGGCAGCCGCGGATACAAGCCTAAAGACTAAGCCCTCAAACTTTAATGTGTGCATGAATTACCCGGAGACCTTGTTAAAAGGCAGACTTTGCTACAGTAGTTCTTAGAGTTGCCTAAGACTCTGCATTTCTAGGAAGCTTCCAGGTGATGCCACAGCCCTATTCCCCCAGTCACTCTCAGCCATAAACAGACTCAGAAGAAAGTCCTGGGAATCATTTTCCACTATGCAAGTCAGGCCAACCTCCCTAATGTTCACTGAGCAGCTCAACAGAACTCAAGTCTAGGCCATTCTCCACCTGAGTGAACAGATATTCAGGTTCTACTCAGAATTCTTGAGTATTCGAGATGAAAGTGATAGTGGAGTTCTAGTGAAGTCCCACTTTTACAAATAAGGACACTAAGCTCCCAGGGGGTTAAATCATGTATCCATTATCACATAACTATTTAAGTGTGTTGTCAGGATTCTAACAGTGGTTTTCTGGCCAGTGTCCTTTACTTGCCTCATGTAGGACAGAAAATCAGCCTACAACAGAAGATGCAGGAACAGGACATGGTATGAATGGTGTAGGGGTCAGCAAAATTGCGAGGGAAAATAAGGGATAATAAAACCAATGCAGGTTCTAAATGTACAAAAGATCAGATACAAGAAAATGAAGTGTAGATATAATCATATAATCATTTTAATATTGATACAATAGTATTTTGGGTGACAGCACACCAAACAGGTCATTTCCACTAGAATAGAGTATGTAGGACAAAGGTCAGAAACAATCATGGGGAGTTCCTTTCTTCCTCATGAGCTCAGTGAACCAGGCTCAGGTCTCAGGCAAAACTGCCTTTAAATACACTTTTTCCTTCATTACAGATCAAAGCCTAACATAGAGGCCTCAAGGGTTCAAGCCAGGACTAAAGATCTCATTGTCATCTCCTTACATTTCAGGAAAAACATCTGTCTCCAACAGGTGTGATTCAATCCATTCCCTTAGGAAATGAGAGGGAAGGCACTGTATTGGCCAGCAAAATCCAACAGAATCAGCCAAGAAGGCCATCAGCAGTGCCATTTCTCACAGTGGATCCCCATAGTCTCTCTTGCTTTGTGATCTCAATCTCGAGGTTGTATTGATCCCGATGTTGGCTTTCAACCTCCCCTCCAATTCTCAGTCCTATCTTAGAATAGAAAATTGGATAGCTCTCCTGTCTGGTCCTGAATAAGTATGTAAGATCAAAAGGCACAGATGACTATAATGCATAGCATTCCCTTATTCTGCAGCCCTAATATCAGGGCTGTACCCTTTGTGTGGCGTCCACCCCACCTGTTTTTCATGTGGTCACTCTGGGAAACCCGGGAGGAATGTTACTGCCGATGAATGCTTGAAATCCCTCCAAGAAGGGGAACAGGTTCTAGGACCACTGACGCTGGGCTGACGATACATGCCAGGGAAAGAAGATCACCCTACCCAAAGGGAACCTGGAGAGGAAAGGTGGGATGGGCATCCTTCACTTTTATGGCCAGAAACTGACAGGATAGGGGTAAAATACAAAAATACACAGGAGAGCATGAAGGAAAGGGCAGTAGCATGAGAGAGGCACTTGTATTTCTGGACAGTCTCCTCAGATGGCAAAGATGGCGGGGTCCACGGATGACTTGATCAAAGCGATAGCAGCTTTCACAAGCTCTTGCATGATGGAGGCTGTTAGGAGGAGAAAACAAGAAGTAGGGCTGAGGAACCACAGCGAGAGTAAACACTCTTCCCTCAGTCTCCCCTATGCGTGCCTGTTCATCTCCCTGACTCCTGCTCCTATCTTTCTTCAACACCCCTGACTTTGCCCTTCCTACCTCCCAGATTCCCTTTCATCTTCTCAGGTCCCAGAAATACTCAACAGCAGTGATATAATAAACCCCCAAGGAGTGAGAGCTCCTGTCCGGTCCTCTACTCAGTATAGTACTGAGACAGTGAGGAGAACAAATGCGACTTCGTGCATGTCCTTCTTCCAATCTACACTCCCCATCCATGTCCCTTTCCCTCTTCACTCACCTCCCCGCCCCCCCAATGTAAGATGGCACCCTTATCCTGCCAAGGAGAGGACTATCCGGGAGACCAGAAAAGGTCAGGGGAGGGGACTATGAGAACTCCTCCCCAGTCACCTTCTAGCAGGCCCGGAGGCTCTGTGCAAGGGAAGGGGACTAGCTCCCTAAGGAAGGAAGGAGATGTGGTCTTAGGACTGCACTCCTACCTGCATGGATGTGAATCCAGTCTCTGGCCTTCTTTTCCAGAAGTTCCCACTCACCCTTCATTTGTATAGCATTGGAATGCAGCCAGACCACTGCCAGGACTGTGGCCCAGCTTAAGGAACTGGCATCCTGTACAACAGACAAAGACAAAGTCTTAAATTTTAAATCCAGCATAACCATCAGGATGGTGCTTAAAACTCCTACGACATCCCCAACAAGGACTACCAAGTTATAAGGAGAGAACCATGTGCCCAACAGCTTTATATTTTATGATGTATTTTCATTCGAATCTTTGCCAAACAAAAAAAAAAAAAAAAAGAGGAATTATCAATAATGACATTCTTAAGAGAGAAAACTGGTTCACACAAAAGTGAAATGATTTGCTGAAAGTTAGCCTTCTAGCAAATGACATAGCTGGAACTTGAGGCCCAATATGCTGATTCAAGTCATTCTGCTCATGTCACTCAAGAGAGTGTCTTGGCCACAGAACGGAAAACTGTCTCCTGTGAGTTTTCACCCATGGTCCTAGTTTCAGATTTTAGAGTCAACAGACCAAGAGAACTTGTTCTTTTATATCATGACCCTTAAACCTTGGAAACAGCTATCAAGTCCTCTCTGAGGAGTCCTGTTTCAATCAAAATTCTCAATTCCTGGGGCACCCAGGTGGCTCAGTCAATTAAGCATCTGCCTCTGGCTCAGGTGATGATCCCAGAGTCCTGGGATCAAGTCTCTCATCAGGCTCCCGGCTCATCGGGGAGTCTGCGTTTCTCTCTCCCTCTGTCCCACCCCCCCCCAGCTTGAGCTAGGGTGCACAAGCACGCACATTCCCTCTGTCTTTAATAAATAAGTAAGTAAATAAATAAATATTTTTTTTTAAATTCTCAATTCTTTTAATTTTTTCTTAAGGGGACTGCTCATGTCAAAGCAGTAAGAATCCTCATGCTTGCTCTAGTCTAGAAACAAACATGACAGTGGTTTTTAAAATGTATCTCCTTAAACAGTCATATCTGGAGGTGAGTGTACTCATGAATTTCTATGACTACAGCCCAAAATATGTAACAAGCACAGCTCTTCTGACAAGCCTGCTATCTTCCACTGATCCTGTAATCACACAGCCTGGTCCTCTGAAGTCTGTATCCCATGTGCAACAGTTCTTAAGTCATTTTGCTTCTAATCTCTACTTATATAGAGAGTATTTAGAACCAAAAGCAGTATTTTGATTCCCAGTAAGTTGTGTTGTTTGGGTTTTACTTTTTTGCCCCACAAAATATTGCAAGTCTTTCATTGTTCAAGGCCTTTTGGGATCTCGATTTTCTCAATACTCCATCTCCCAGTTTTGGCAAATCTACAAATGGGAAAGAATGGGATCTGAATCTTCACTGAAAATATAACCTCCAGATAATTCAGAGTCCGGTGGCTCTAAAAATCTGGGTGAAGTTTGAATAAATTCATTACTCAGCACAATGAATTTTCAACGAGTTTGTTCTCAGTCCATATACTCATCATTTAAGAAAATTCAAATTCCTTACTAAAATTCAGGTACGCTGGTGTTCCTGACTCTCTGGATTTACTGACCCAGTTGCCATTATCAAAGAAGGAAATGTTAAAAAATAAATTAATTGAAAAAAACAGAGAAAGAAATGTTAGTTTGACCTGTCATTGGTTTCCCAATGAAACCAATTAGAATGTCATGATTCTTGTATCTTCTTCAACTTGATAAATTATCCTTCTAATTATTTGTTCCAGAACAGTATTTTTCAACAGATATATAATGCTAGACACACATATAATCTAAAATATCCTAGTAGCCACATGTAGAAAAGTAAAAATAAACAGGTACCATTATTTTACTAACATGTTGTTCCTAACCTAATATATTCAAAATATCATTTTAACACGTAATCAATATAAAAATAATGAGAATATTTACACTTTTTTTTACATTAAGTTTTCACATAAGTGAAATCAGCATGTGTTTCACAATTCATAGCACATTTTAATTCAATTAAGAATTTGGCTCCTCGGGGGCGCCTGGGTGGCTCAGTGGGTTAAAGCCTCTGCCTTCGGCTCAGGTCATGATCCCAGGGTCCTGGGATCAAGCCCCACATCGGGCTCTCTGCTCTGCAGGGAGCCTGCTTCCTCCTCTCTCTCTTTCTCTGCCTGCCTCTCTGCCTACTTGTGATCTCTGTCTGTCAAATAAATTAAATCTTAAAAAAAAAAAAAAAAAAGAATTTGGCTCCTCAAAAGGGGAACGCTCCTACACTGTTGGTGGGTGAGCTGTTGCAACACTCTGGAAAACAGCATGGAGGTTCTTCAGAAAGTTGAAAATAGAGCTACCCTATGACCCAGCAATTGCACTACTGGGTATTTACCCTAAAGATACAAATGTAGTGATCCGAAGGGGCACGTGCACCTGAATGTTTATAGCAGCAATGTCCACAATAGCCGAACTATGGAAATAACCTATATGTCCATCCACAGATGAATGGATAAAGAAGATGTGGTATATGTATACAATGGAATA
>NW_019154118.1:10824836-10890774 GCF_002288905.1 Enhydra lutris kenyoni
CGGGCATGTGCACCTGAATGTTTATAGCAGCAATGTCCACAATAGCCGAACTATGGAAATAACCTATATGTCCATCCACAGATGAATGGATAAAGAAGATGTGGTATATGTATACAATGGAATACTATGCAGCCATCAAAGAAATGAAATCTTGCCATTTGCGACAATGTGGATGAACTAGAGGGTATTATGCTTAGCGAAATAAGTCAATCGGAGAAAGACAACTATCATATGATCTCCCTGATATGAGGAAGTGGAGATGCAACGTGGGGGTTTGGGGGGTAGGAAAAGAATAAATGAAACAAGATGGGATTGGGAGGGAGACAAACCATAAGAGACTCTTAATCTCACAAAACAAACTGAGGGGGCTGGCGGGAGGGGTGTCGGGAGAGGGTGGTGGGGTTATGGACATTGAGGAGGGTATGCACTATGGTGAATGCTGTGAAGTGTATAAACCTGGCAATTCACAGACCTGTACCCCTGGGGCTAATAATACATTATATGTTTATTAAAAATTTTAAAAAATTTAAAAAAAAGAATTTGTCTCCTCATTTGCATTAGCCATATTTCAAGTGCTCAAGAGCCACAAGACTAGTGGATACTATAGTGGGTGAGGCAGTTAAAGGATTTCTGAGGTTTATTTAACCACCTTTCACATTTAAAAAATTCAGAATGACACCCGTATTTCAGGCTTTTGGCATTCTGTCCATATTTAACAATTTCTCAATTGGAAGATTTGGTCAGTTACCTTGAGATTGTGGAATGTAATCTGTCCTCGTCAGCATACTCAAACACATTTGAAATAAACTAGGTCATCCCTATTAATCCTCACCTATCCTGACTTCAGTGAAATTTTGCTAATCTGTGGACCAAATCCTTTATTTTGAAGAGAAGCGACATGGGTCTTGAAGACAGTTCTAGTATTGAATCCAGCTCTACCACTGACTGGCTGTGGTAAACTCTGGCTAAATTCAGAACCATTGTTATAGTTCTCTATAAACAACAACGTGAATAGGATTTATCTTATTTAATTATGGTAATGAATAAGTAAGTGGATGTTAAGTGCTTACCACAGTTCTGGCACAGAGTAATGGCTCAAAAAATACTAGAGGATTGGCAGGGAATATAAAGTGAAAGAGGATGCTTGCCTTCCCTTTGTCATCCATCAACTCCCACCAACCAGGTTATTAGTTCCCTGTTCTTTCTGGTCTAACATACCAAGAAAAACCTCCAACCTCTGTTTATTGGAAATTAACTTAGTTTATGTCCTCCTTTATCCTCCTTTCTCAGATGAGCCATGATTCACCCCAAATCTTACTGACTCCAACCCTCAAAAACATGAGCCCTCCTTTTGCTTCTCTGAATCTTACCTTGACAGGGACTGCAGCCTGTAAGTCTTCCAAACTTTTACCTAGGATCCCAGCCAGATTTTCATCCAGACACCAGGAACCATCTGCATTCTGGAGGGAGATCAGCTGCACAAGATGATTTTCTCCAAAGACTTTGGGGAAGAAAAAAGAGGACGAGAAATTATGAAGCTGAGCCCTTAGCATACCTGAGAAAGATGGACCTGACTTCAGAGACAGGCTATAGCAAGAGTGCAGTGTGAACCAGATCCTACCTGTTATAGTCCTTCCCCTGTGTCTTCTCTGTGACATCGTAGGCCACCTCAGTGACAGACTAACTCTAGGGGAGCGGCACTTAAAAATTTAGCAACAAGGATGGGGCGCCTGGGTGGCTCAGTGGGTTAAGCCGCTGCCTTCGGCTCAGGTCATGATCTCAGGGTCCTGGGATCGAGCCCCGCATCGGGCTCTCTGCTCAGCAGGGAGCCTGCTTCCTCCTCTCTCTCTGCCTGCCTCTCTGCCTGCTTGTGATCTCTCTCTGTCAAATAAATAAATAAAATCTTAAAAAAAAAAAAAAAATTTAGCAACAAGGAAATGATAATGCTGCTTAGTTTTATCCAGTCCTATTTAATGGGCCTGAAAACTTGACACATATTAAAAAAATTCCAGACCAATACATCTGGAATTTTAATTTTAAAAAATTTCAAAAGAAAGCAGATATAAAGAAGGCAATCAGCAATGTACCTCGAAGAGTAGTCTAGTGTCTAATCCTGTCGGTTTGACAATTACTTAGAGACCACATAGAAGGTGTTACACATCTGTGTCTCTATCACATACGATGACGTACTTAGAGCAAGTGAGAAATTAGCAGGCAAGAAAAAACATAACTAGAGAAACAATTCTATTCTAATTGGGGGAAAAAAATCTAAGGGTCTGAATTTCAACAGTCTTCATCTGAATCTCAGTTTGGCTAATGCTCAAAATCCAACAGTATGTAACCAATGAGAATTTCAGCCTTCTCTAGAAATTGGAGCCAATAATGCTCCATGCATAAGGAAGAACTCAAAGTACCTTGAAGGCCCTTTGTCGGCTCCCTACAAGAAGTAGTTGTTAATAAGTTCAAAAAAACCAGAAGCTTAACACTCCTGGATAATTTTTATCTCTACTTTGGTAACAGGATTCCTAAAGAGACGATGGTCAAAGCTAGAATATTCTAAGTGAGGAAGGTCTAGGGAACAATCACAAAGCGAGAAGCTACTCTGCGACTAACATTAAGAATTTTCTCATGACAACCCTGTGAGGTGAGTAATTGTGTAGCTGAGGAAGCTAAGGCTCTGGAAAGTAACTTAGTTTACCTAAAACACCACAGTAATTGAGAAGACAGAGATCTGACTCCATGTGAGACCTTGAAGCCCTCTCTTTTTTTTTTTAAGATTTTATTTATTTGAGAGCAAGAGAGAGAGTGAGAAACTGCACGAGCAAGAGGGAGGGGCAGAGGGAGAAGCAGGCTCCCCGCTTAGCAGAGAGCCCGATGTGGGACCCGATCCCAGGAGACTGGGATCATGACCTGAGGTGAAGGCAGAAAGTTAACCAACCGAGCCACCCAGGCGCCCCCGAAGCCCTCTCTTTGACTAGCAACCTAAAGAGAATGACTAAGTAGAGGGTAAGTGGCAAGTAAGACGCTTAAGTGATTAAACAACTGTATACCACAGACTCTGGCTACAAAAACTGAAGACTAGAAAGAAGTTGCCTTTAAGCCAATTTTAATAGAAAGGGTACTTCTTGGTGATAAAATGTCCTTTGACTCAATCCATCCTGTACACGAGAAGCCCAGCTGTTTGGAACACAAGGTAATGACCAAGGAACACCCTTTGGTGACAAAAAGTCATTAGCCAGCATCAGGAAGATCTCTTTTCAAACCCAACTTGTAAAAGGCTGATCCATGTGGCAGGTGACCCAGACAGGGCAGCAGCAGAGGTCTGCAGGGGGAGGGCCCCGGCCTGCAGGCCAACTGGATGAGCTGAGATGACAACATGGGTGCGTTTAACCAGAGCTTACCCCAGACTCCACTGGCTAGGATGTGGGGTCCTACACTGTAGACTAATCCAAGGCTGACCCTGGCCAACACAGAGACAGGACAAATCTCACCCTCTGCCTGACACTTTTCAAACAGATTACCTCCTAGCTAGAGAAAGCCAAAGGAAGTAGAACATGGAAGATAAGCTCTTCAGTACCGCAGATCCAAGAAGAGAACTGAGGCCCATCTCACCTGTACAGTGAGCTTCCAAGTTGGTACTCTGGGTGGCACAACAAGCCCCTTCCATCTGAGGAGAGGTCTCTTTGAGAGACATGCACATCTTCTTTAGTCTATGATCAAAAGCATGGGCTTTGTCTAGTCCTACACAGGTGACAGACAAACATGGGTGAGAAAAAGTCCCTGGAAAGATGCTTACCTAGAGCACACAGGTCCTTGTTAATCATGGGCCCACAAGGTTTGCAGCCATCCTGCTGATTTGACATACCCTTGTAATGATTACTCCGTGTGGCCGGAGATACACTACGGAGGCACATGAAACTTGGAGGAGCTGAAAAACACCAATACAGACATAAAGACTGAGACCCTACTGCTCTCTGCTACGGGAAAAGGGCCCTGAAAATGTAGGACACCTGCCCTCCTATCCATGTCTGCCTCAGCCACCATCTTTTCTGGGCATTTTTTTCTCTTCTTCAAACACCTATCTCAATTAACTACCCCTTTCTCCTCCCCAAAAATGTCAGCCCTCTCTGCTGACACTCTCCTACTGGTGTTACAGCATCTTCAAATCTCTCTGATTCTGAAATTTTAAAGAGATACATTAAATACCAAAAATCCGCTCCAACTCTACAGCTTCTATACTTACCACTTTCTATTCCCCTTTTCAGCTCAATGTTTACCAGAAGTTTCTATACATTCATTTCCCACCTCTCTTTCTCTTTAACATTCTGTAATATGAATTCTTTCCTGATCTAAGCCAATGAAATCGCTCTTGTTCACATTACCAAGAACTTCTTGAATAGCAAACCCATCATCCCCTTTCAATCTCTGCAGGAGTTGATACTTTGATAACTTCCTTTGTTAAATCATAGTTTCCTTTATTCTGAATATGCACTCATTTCTTTTCTTCCTACTTCATTCCTTTTTGTTATGGTTTGGGGAACGCTCTGCTACCCATCCCTAGATGCTGGGTTTTCTTCAGTGTTTCAGTCTCATCCCCCTTCCATCTCACTCTATACCTGCCCCATGAATCTCATCTATTCTCCTGATTTTATGACTCAGATGTTAAATATTGCCAGATGTGTATCCTTATTCCTAAGCTCTCCTCTGAACACCAAACCCATCTATTGGTTTTTCTACTGGACATCTTCATGTGCACATTCCATAGGGATCTCAAGTTCAAAATGCTCAAAAATAATTCAACATGCTACCTTCTAAGCTTGCTCCTGTACTTTTGTTACTCTAGTTTAAATAAATGATACCATTATACACAGTTTTCTCAACGAAACTCTGGGCTCGCCTTGAAGCCTGCCTCTACAACTCACATAACACTTTTCCCTCCGGCCACAGAATCCCGCCTAGTGCATTTTTCCACCTGATGCTAACCTTCAAGCCCCTCCTATCTATACTCAAGCATGCTTGGCTTTGACCTGGGACACCGATTCCCTAACACTCCTAGATCACTACCATCAGCCATCTGTGTAATCACTAGCCATCGAATTATCAATAAGATCAGCTTCAGATTTAGACAGTTTGAGTACTCGATGTTTATGTGCACTTTCTGTTTCAACTGTCCTTTTTTTTTTCCCCCACTCTGGGATTATTTAAAATATCCTTGCCTATGGCATATTTTCTAGTTTTCTAGAAAGGCACCGCACCAGCAAGAAATCCTAGATTGGAGGGACAGGGGAAAAATTCAGCATCCCAGGCTTTCACTTCAAATGATGTGCTTAGATACTCAGGGCCCCTTAATTGACATGTGTTCCAAGGAGGTAAAACTCACCACGTGGACAGTGTTGTGGCATCACTGAAGCTGCACCCAAAAGAACTGGCCTTGGAATGTCCCTACAGACCAGAGGCCCCTGAACTGGCTTGTTGGAATTCTCACTGACGGCAACGAAGGCTGTCTGGGAGCTAATGACTCCACAATCAATGCTGATTTTCAGCACATCTTTTTTATCATTAGCTGGAGTATCCCTGAAGCCCATGTCCTTGGCGTGGAGAAAGGACTTGGCAGCAAGGCGATGAATGGTGAAGCTGAAAGAGAAACACTCCCGTGATTTAGGGAAGCGCACTCATGTGCCAGTTACTCAGGGCCCTCAGAAGTTAGCATTGGCAGAGAGAGGAAAAAGGCAGATAAAGGGAGAGATAAGACTTGAATGGGTTAGAAAGGTGAAGTGATTGTGATTGTAGGGACACAACTGAGCCCCCCAAATTAAAAAAAAGAAACCAACCTTCTCAATGATGGCAGAGATGAAAGAAAGAAAGAAAAAAGAAAGGAGGGAGGGGGAAGGAAAGAAGGGAGGGAGAGAGAGAGAAAGTAGCAAAGCAAAACTGAATTCTCACTTGTCATCAGGCTTGGGCTGTAGAGAAAATGTCACCCTATTGTCGAAACTCTTGCCCTGGAATGTATACTTGAGGTAGACTTCTCCTGTTGCCTCTGCTGGCTACAAAGTAGAGACAAGTAGACATGATGGAAGAGAGAGGTCACCAAGAGAAAGGTCACAACTGAGGCCACTCCCCAACGCAATGCATTAAAATGTCTGACTAGGAACCAGGCAGCTCAGAGAATCAGAAACCTGAAATTATGAAGCAGGGGGTAGGCTGGCTCCACCTGGCAAGTACTGTGATCTCTTGATGAGACTCACCAGTTTTAAGAAAATTGTCCAGAGCAGAGTTTAGGGAAGTAGCTACTCTGAGAAGAACACACAAGAATAGGAACTCACAGGCATAGTCCCGCTCAAAAGGGCATAGACAATTAACCTCTGGCCCTTATAGAGGACAGTCTGTTCTGGCGAAAGCATTTTAGCAGACAATTTAGCAGGCAATTCCCAGGTCACAGAAACATCCTCTACTGCAGGCTGTAGAGCGTATTTCAGGGCCCTAAGAGCCTGGTGGAGGAAAGAGAACAGAATAAGCACAAAAGAATATTAGCAATAATGACCACTGTTAGCTGAATATTTATTATGCACCAGATTCTAGGCAACACGGTATATGCTAAGTCTATTCCTGAATACTCTACTAGGACGTGGTAATGAAGGATAAGGCAAAGGATAATACCACCCAAGAAAGAGGAACTTACAAGTATACGCAGAGCTAGAAGATGCCTTCCCTTGTGTATACGAATCAAATGGAGAATCAATGTACCACCTCTACCCATCTACCAGACATACTACAATTGCTCCTCCTCATTTTCTTTGTCTCGTGTGCATGGAGGATAGGATATGGCCAACCAAAAGAGTTCCTCAAGCGCACATCTAGAATCTCAAACATGATGGTCAAAATTCTGTTTCTCTATTTCTGGTCTTAAACACAAAGCTCTGACCTCTTCCAGCATCTTGTCTCTGAGCTTCCAACTAGTCAACCCAGATGCCATTCCTCCAGAAACTACCGTGTGCCCTTTTTACACAAAGCCCAAAGTAGCCCCACTATGTATTATAGCCCAAGGCACTATGGATATAAAAATATGATTCCTGGTGCCAAACTGTTGCTTCTGCCCTTATGACAATGTCTCCCGGCCCCTGCTCCACACTCCCTCTGAATCACCCGCTATGACACAAGGCCTGTCCCTCACCTTGGACTGCATCCTGTCCTTGCCTGTGATAAATTCTGAAGTGCCACCTGCCACTCGGGCAATGCCTTTTATTAGGCTGGTAGAGGCTCCTTCTCCAATTCCAAAGGAGAAACATCTGCAATTATACAAGGGTAAGAGCTTAGAGACCGGCACTAAGGAGTGAAATTATAAAATTAATACATAGAGTCAGGAATACCTAAAGAGATAGTCTACTTCCTTGACCAAAAGCATAAGGGCTACAAAATGTTGAGCATATTCTATATTTCAGGAGACCAAAGAGTTCTAACTGGAGAGTTCTCTCCCTGCCATAATCCACGTGCACCAAGCTTTTTAATCACAATTTGGCTTCCCAAATAAATACAACTGTCTATAAACAGAATGTGTTGGTAATAGCAATAGAAACATTTTTAGAAGGCATAACAAGATTTCTCATTGTAAATTAATACACTGGAATTTTTGGGTTATGTATCAGTCTCTTTTGAATTAGGTTAGTATGAGTCATCATCCCCAACTCTAATGACATCATCATCAGGATTAATATTCTAAACTTATAGGGCTACGAACTGAACTTCTAATTATCGTAACCTACCTTTGAACGTGCTCCCTAGAGACCACAGCCTGCCAGCATCTTGATATTATCACCTTCAAATTTCCCACCCAATCTTGCAACTGAAGCGTATATTCCTTATGGCTTACAAAGGGCATTTATGTGTATGTTAAGTGTCTTATGTATAAAACTAAAGCCAAGCAATATTTATTGATGGCTAACAATATGCTTAGAACTTACGTGCTTCTTGTGGGTGATAAGAAGAAGAAATATAACAATGGCAAAAATTTACATATCACATATTTTGTGTCAAGCACAGTTCCCAATGCTTTACTTAGGCATACCCTTTGAACCCTCAGAGTAAACTCATAAGGTAAGTACTGCTATTATGCCCATTTTCAAATGGGGAAACTAAGACTTAGGGAGTTTAGCTGATTTATCCAAACAGCCAGCAAGCAGCACAAGTGGAACTTAAATATGTGATTTTTGACTTGAAGTAGAATGCCATAGGACATTCTGCTCACAGTAATGCCAAAGCTGTTTCAGCCAGTAGAGAACTGGAAAAGCTGTATACAATATTCTTAATAATCTTTTTGAAAACATCAAATGGTTACCAAGACAACAGGAATCTATGGGCCATGACATGGCATAGGAGGGAGGTAAGAGAAATGAGCCTGGCATCTGGTATCCCATGATCCCTTAAAGCTAGTGCCAAGTACAAAATGGATGGCTCAAGGCCTGAAAAGCCAAGCGGTTTCAGACTTGGACTTTCCAAAGAGAAGGTGCCCTTATAGACACCCCAGGTGTTTTAATAATAAACCCTGTAGAACTACAGCCCAGACGCAGAGGTGAATCTGAAATGAACCAGCCATCAAATGACTGAAGCTTCCTTGACTCTAACTGGATCCTGATTATCTGCTTCTAGTCTAGCAACCCATCAGAAGCAAAGAATACATCCTTGCAGAGGGAAGATAACATCACCTAGAGGCTCAAAGAATTTCTACAACTTTTCACATAAAATATCTGACAACTAATGAAGGAATAGAAAAATCCCCAAATATTGGGAAATTATACACTGGACCGCTGAACAACATAGGCTTTAGAAAATTGTAATAGTTAATTAGAAAAATCTTCTTAAACGGATGTCAATGGAAAGTGACAGATCCAGACTGAAGATTCAGATGTAGATACGCTTAAATCTAGGGATATAAATTCATATATTAGAAAAGAAAAAGCAGGGCTCTCTGTTCAGTAGGGAGCCTGCTTCCCCCCTCTGTCAGCCTCTCTGCCTATTTGTGATCTCTCTCTCTCTCTGTCAAATAAATAAAATCTTTTAAAAAAAAAGAAAAGAAAAGAAAAGAAAAGAAAAAGCAGTCTCGAAATCAACTACCTAAGCGTCCATCTCCAGGTGTTAGAAAGAGAACAGCCAATAAACCCAAAGAATTGAAAGGGAAATGAATATATATATGAGGAAATGAATATATGAAATAATAAATATGGGGGCAAGCATTATGATATAAAAAGTTACCATATAATAGACAGGATTAAAAAACCTCAAAAGCGCTGATGCTCTGGAAGGATTATTAAAATTGACAAGAATTTAGGACAAGGAAAAAAAACAGAGGACACAAATAACCAACATCAGGAATGAAAAGGTAATATATTACAGATTCTACAAAATGTCACAACAGCATAAGGCAATACAGCATAAGAAAATTTTATGCAAAGAAATTTGAAAATTTGAAATTTTAGATAAAATTTGAAAATCTGAATTTGAAAATTTAGATAAAATATACAAATGCCCAAAAAAGACAAAGAAGTTTGAATAGTTCATTTCCATGAAAGAAATTTTAAAACTTTCCCACAAAAACGTCTCCCATCAACTTCTTTACTAAAAGGTAAACTAGAACATTTAATAAAGAAAATCTTTACGATAACAGAAAAATAGACAACTCTTTTCAACTCATTTTATTATGACAGCATAACACTGATTTCAAAACCTGACAAGAATGTTATAAGAAAAGAAAGTTCAAGTTGATATTTCTCACAAAAATAGATTTAAAAATCCTAAGCAGGTATTTGCCAACTGAATCCAAAAATACATAGAAAAGGTTAACAGATCACAACAAATTTGGGTTTATTTCAGAAAGGCAAGGTTGGTCTAATACTTGTCATTATAATTCACCCATTAAAAGAAAAAAGGATAAAATCATACACTTATCTCAATAGATACATAAAATGCATTTGATGTAAATCCACAGTCACTCATTATTTTTGTTAAAAAAAAAAAAAAGGAGCAAAGAACTCTCAAAACAGAAATGAAATTTCCTTAACCTGGTAACTCTGAAAACAGAAGTAAGATTTCCTTAATCTGATAAAGGATATCTATAAAAAACAAAAACCTCATAGCCAACAATCACACTTATTTTTTTAAAGATTTTATTTATTTATTTTGAGAAAGAGAGAGAAAGTGAGAAAGAGAGCACAAGCAGGGAGAGCAGCAGGCAGAGGGAGGGGGGAAGCAGGCTCCTCACTGAGCACTCAGCCTGATGCAGGGCTTGATCCTAGGACCCTGGGATCATGACTGGAGCCTAAGGCAGCCACTTAGCCAACCGAATGAGTCACCCAGGTGCCCCAAAATCAGTTACTTATGCAGTGTCGAACATGTCCCCTCTGAAGGCCAAAATAAGATAAGAATGCCAGGTATGACCACATCTATTCAGGTTTGTGCTAAAACTCTTTTCTGGGGCAATAGAGAAGGGAAGAAAAATAAAGGTATAAGGACTGGAAAGGAAAAAAATAAGGCTGGTGTTATTTGCAAACATGATTATCCATAGAAAATCTACAAGTATCTACAAATATACTATTAGAATTAATATTTAAATAAGAGAAAGTCACTGAATAAAAAAGTCAATGTAAATTTTAAAAGCCATTAGAATAAATTTCTACATAGAAATAAATGCCCATCAAATAAAATGTTTCAAAAATACTATTTAAAATAGGAGAAAAATCACACAGGGGAGAAATCTATTTAAAAAAGGCAGGAAAACATCTACACAGAGAATTAGAAAACATTATAGAGAGATTTGGTGTGTATTGTTGGATTAAGGAAATGAGTATATTTACTAATTTTACGGGAAATCAGATTTTTCATCATGGAGGAAAGAAAATACGAATATGGAATAGAAGAAGAGAATTTTATGTCATTACCTTGGATTAACATTCACTGCTTTAGTCTGCCAAAAATGCCTATAATCAATAAGAGCTCAGTAATGAAGAGTTACACTTAATACTCAAATATTGACTTCTATTTATCATTTTCACTAAAATAAGCTTCTTGTAGAAATAGCTGGCTACAGGAATGGGAAAGTATAGGTGAGTCTGAAATTCTTTTTTTAAGAATGAAAGGAAATCTTCAAAAACCAAAGATACACATGAAAAAAGACATAGAAGAAAGTGAAAAGCAGCTTCCACTGGCCAAATCTGGAATTTTGAGAATCTAAATGAAAAATGAAAGTAACAAATCTTAAAAAAATTGAAAAATAGTGGAAGAATCCAAAAGTATATATTGATAGAACAAAAGAAAGGGAGAGAGGGAGGGGAAAGAGAAACTCTTCCTTATGACAGGATGCCAACTAATCTGGAAAAGTTGACAGAATTTAAAAATCACTCTTTGTAACCACTGACAGAACATCTGGACAATAATCATCAATGAATGCTGGATCTACTAATATTTGTTAAGAACAGAATGTTGACAAAATAGCAAAGTTACCTGTCAGATACCACGTCTAGCGATGTGGTCAAACTTATCACCAGACCCAACATTACTTTTGGAATATTTCTTCAAGAAATATTTAATATTACCCTAAACGTGAATTTAAATAGTCAACTAAACATAAATTGAGATTCTACAAAAATAAGTAACTAGTACTCTTTCAAAATACCAGTGTCATGAAAGATAATGAAAAGTTGAGGATCTCTCCTAGAGTAAAGAAGATTAAAAAAAATAACAATGAAAATACTTGGTCTTGGATTTCCTCTTGGAACAAAAGCAAAGAAAAAAATCTATAAAGGACATTATTAGAAAATTTCTTGGGGCACCTAGGTGGCTCAGTCCATTAAACATCCAGCTATTGATTTTGGCTCAGGTCATGACCTCAGGGTCTTGAGATTGAGCCCAGGTCAGATTCCACGCTCAACAGGGAGTCTGGTTTTCTCCTTCTCCCTCTCCTTCTGCCCCTCCCCCCACTCATACACTCTCTCGCGCACTCTCTCTCTCTAAAGTAAAGAAGTAAATCTTTTTGAAAAATTTCTTATAAAAAAGAAAACCTGGCAAATATGGCCTATATTTAGATAACAGTATCATCTCAACATTAAATACCCTCCATTTAGTAGTTTTATTGTGGTTATTTATCAGGATGCCCTTATTCTTTGAAGGTGAGTGCATTATTATTTGCATATGAAGAATTACAGTATCACTGGCTTGCTCTCAAATGTTTCAGAGAAAAAAAAAGGTGAAGCAAATGGGGGAAAATGTTGACATCTGGTGAAAGAGTATATTGTTCTATTCTTGCAACTTCGCCATAGTTTAAATTTCTTAAATAAAATATTGGAAGCACATATCTAGAAGAATCAAGAAAGACCTAAATAAATAGATGGGCATACCATATATAGATTAAAATACTCAATTTGGTAAATACTAAATTCTTCCAAAACTGACCTATAAAATCAATGCAATTCTCTTTTTTGAAATAACATCTATGTTCAACTTGGGGCTCAAACTCATAACCCCAAGATCAAGAGCCACATGTTCTACTGACTGAGACAGCCAGGCACCCCTAAGGTCAAGACAGTTCTAATTAATATCTCAACAGTCTACTTTTTAGGTAAAAATTGACAAGCTAATTCTAAAATACAAATATCAAGAGTCATGAATAGCTGAGATAATCTCGAAGAAAAAAAACAAAGTTGAGTACTTACTCTACTGGGAATCAAAATTTATCAAAAAGCTACAAAAATTTACCTGGTATTGTTCTAGCACATGTCTAGATAAATAGACTAATGGAATGGAACAAACGATCCAGAAATAATCAATACATGTGTAGATGCTTATTTGTGATGAAATGACACTGTATATCGGGGAGCAAAGAACAAACTTATCAATAAATGGTACAAGGTCAATTTGATATCCACATAAAGAGATAATGAAAACTGGCCCCTACCTTCCACAATGCATAAAAATAAAATCCAGGCAAATTACAGATCTAACTATAAGAGAAAAAAATAGTAAAACTTCTAGAAAATAATGAACAAAAGTAGCTTCATTACCTTGGGTAGGGAAAGACTTTTTAACAAGACATAGAAAACATTAACTGTAAAGGTAAAGACTAAAAAATTAAATTATACTAAAGTGAAGAACAACTATTAATCAATAAATATCATCCTGAGAGTGAAAAGGATAGCTATAGAATAGGAAAAAATATAATTCCAGAACATACTAATGAAGCTCTTATGTCTTGACCACAGACAGAGCTAGAGATCAGTAAAAGAAGAAAGTCGAACAGTAAAAAAATAGGAGAGACTTGAAGGTACATCAAAAAACAGGACATCCAACTGGTTAATAAATATGAAAAGACACTCAACTTCATTAGTTACCAGGAAAACGCAAATTAAAACCATAATGAGATACCACTTTACACCTATAAAATTAGTTAAGATTTACAAAGACAATGCCAAATTTTGGATAGGAAGCTGGGCAACTAGAACCCTCATACAATGCTGGTATGAATTAAATTAGTACAATAACTTGGAAAACTATTTGGCATTCCCAATAAATTCTACAACTATGTCAACTCAAAAAAATTTTGTGTGTATATGTATATACATACACATATATATGAAATCAGTATGTGTACATGCATATGTGTGTATGTGCAAAAAAATACATATATAAGAATGCTAGGATAGTGACAGAAGAATTATTTTTAGCAGCTAAACCAAAGTCTATCTGCAGTAGAATCAATAAATAAATTGTGGCATAATCACCTTATGGAAAACTATACACCAATAAATATTAACCACAGCTTAATGCAAAATATGTATGAATATCAACATACTGCTGAGGGAAAGAAGATACATAGAAACAAAAACATATTGCATAACCCATTTATTTGTAATTAAAAACAAGCAAATTAATTTAAAAAAAAAGCAAAAATAATCCACAGTGTTATAAGTTAGAAAAGCGATTTCCTTTGGAGAGAATGAAGTTAGTAGTGATCACAGTGATACAGTGATCAGCTGTATACTTATGATTTGTGAACCTTTGTGTATGTTTTACTTTGATAAAAATATTTATAGTTTAAATAAACTGTCTTGCTATTCAATTTTTGTTTCCATTGTGGTTTAGAAAGACTAAAGAACAATGACTTTGTGGTGTTACTGATGTTATTTGGAAAATTACTTTTATCTTTAAGTAGAGAGGGGGAAATGATATAGAAAAAACTTGTCAGCTGGTAAAACTAAAATTCTTGAATTAGTCTATCTTCTAAAAGGAATGTCAACACTGGTATCACGTAGGTTAGACTAAGCTGGGTCAGTCACCCAGAAATCACATTCTCTTCCTACCTGTGCCTCAGCCTGTTCCTCTTGACTTCATTAATTATATTAAACGTGTCAGCAACTTCTCCATCTGTGAAGACAAAAAGCTGTCGAAGGAAAGAAGACATTCATGAAATCTCTGTGAAGATCATTTTTAAGATACCAGAATTCGCCCTTGGAAAAAATCGACCATTTCGTTGCAGAGACTGATGCCTCCTCAGACTGGCACAAGGTCCCTAATTTTCCATGGTCCCTTGCACCACGTCCTCACAAGGTTTGTTGGGCACCTGGGGTTTTCCTCACCTCCCCCTTCTCGTCTCATCTAAGGCTTCTGTGGCACTCTACAAAAGGACTTCCATCACCGAAAGCCCACAGCACGGAGCCAAGGAAGAGGAATTCTATTACATGCCTCTTGTCTTCTTCTCTTTACTGTATGACAGAAGACTCCAAATTACATATCGTATTTTACCAATGCTACAACAAAGTTCAGGGGTATGGATTCTTGAACAGAGATTTTTCATTCCCTTTGTCTCTTCCAGTTCCTACCTGAAGGGGGTGGCCCTCAACGGGAGGTTGCCCGTAAATGATTTGGAGTGGTGTCAAGATTTCTGTGCCCCCCAGGTTAGCCTGCATAAGTTTAACTCTCCTCAGTGCCTCCTCCATGGTCTGCTGAGTGTATTTCACACTATTCCTGAGAAAAAAACAAACATGCCCAGTGACATCACGCTCTTCAGTATCATGCAGCACCGAGTCCCGGAACTGAGATGTCCCCACCGTAAACACCCTCACCTGAAATACCCAAAGCCAAAGTCATCTGTGCAGTAACCCCCTTCAACAATCTAGTCCTTCCTTTAAAGTATATTATTGGACCCTCAATGAGCTTTCTAGAAACTTACGGAAAGAATGCCTCATAGGAACTTCCGAATCCATAGATATTGAAGTAACAGCCCATAGGCAAACTCTTCAGCAGCAAAATCAGTGTTTCCTGAAGGAAGAGAGTACAGGGAGACAGCGCGAGAGAATCTTCTCAGACACATGGACGCTGCCAGTCGAACTCTTGACGGGGTGGACCTTCACCCACTTCATGAGTCCAAGCCCCTATATTCCAAGGCTAGCCTCAGAGTGATCATGTTAGACAGAGCTCAGATGGGGAACACACCCAAAGTTCCAGATGGACCCTAATTTAACCCAAGATTCATCCCCATTTGTGCATATTACCAGAAAGAGAAAGGAACTAGTTTTACCTTGGCTGCCTCTATGCGCAGCTGAGAGTTATCCTGTTTACTTATGGGGGACTGCATACTTCCTGAGCGGTCCATGAGGAAGATGAATTCTCCAGAGATAACTGGTGACTGAGTTTCTGGGATATTTGGGTAGAAACACACCATCGCAGACGGATCTTTCATGAAACCATCTACAAAGATATTGTAGCATGAAAAGGAATTCAAGAATAGTAAAGACCTCAAGAATCGATTGTAGTGTGTTATTTATATAGGGAGCTGAGAAAACCCAAACCTAAAACACTGTTTGATCTTCATTCTGTGTCTGTTGGCAAAAGGTCTGAGGTGAGTTATAAACACAAAAGATACAGAAGCAGAAAAGACATGAAAGAGAAAAAAGAAGGTAGAGGTTACCAAGCATAAGCAATAATTAAAATATAGAATTGGATGCTGGTTTCCTAGCAGCTAGGTAGATAAGTGAAATCATGAAGTTAAAATGTTCCAGCATTTGCCAGAAGAATCGAGCTGATTTATTTGCAGAGACACCTTCCTTTCAAATCAAATCAATGGGAAATTTATCATGTGGGTCCTTGTTTAAGTCTATAATTACACTTTTGAAAACATGATGCTCATAAGCAGTTCTTATATTGACAGTTTGCAAGAGCTGAGAGTATAGCGTCATACACACCAAGGAAGGTCTATCTGCTTTGGGTATGAAACATCTCCAGAACTAATAGCATCACCCAAACAATGCTATGGAGGAAACCTATGGGAGCCTGGCCTTTGTTACCAAGTTGTCAAAGCTCTGATTTTATTTTGAGGAACAAGTGAAAACTGATGCAGGAACTGAAATGTTAGTATTGAGATAGAAATGAAAATGAGAAGGGCTGAGTTATATCCACTTGTTTTACAGTTCAGAAAATATATAAGTTGACAAAGAATGGAATTCCAATATCCTATCATTATAAAGTGATTCCGGGATGATGCATTTAAATTCTTAGTAGCCTTGGGATTCAGTACACCTACAGGACGTGGCTCAGTTTCATCTCTTAACCCTGGGATACCCCAATGACCAAAGTGGCTTCCAAATAAAATGGGTACAGCTCAGCAAACACGTACTTAAACGCTGGTTCAAGGATAACTTCTAAAAAATCCAGATCTCTAGATGCATGGTGGAAGAGAAGATTTTTTTTAATAGGCAAGGTAAGTTTCTTTCCATTTTGAGAGACTGCTGATTGTAGTGGGATTGGCGCTAGACTGGTAAATCACAAAGGTTTTATCCATTACAATGAAATATATACCTAATGTGTTTAGAACAATACCAGATACACAGTATGGACCACCTAGGTATTTCTACTATAATTCCTTTGGCATGGCTCAAGTTATTTCCACCTACATGAGTTTCCGCTTCCTCATTTTTAAGTAAGATATTTCCAGCCCTACCTCCTCAACTTGCTAGCCTCAGTTTCTCCATCTGAAGAATCCAAGCAGTAACACCTGAGTCAAGATTATTTTAAGGGTTAAGTGATATCATACATTTAAGGAACTCAACATAGGGTTTAACTCTGGTTAAACTCTTCATAATAATTTTAGAAAGTTTTTTATACATTTTTTGTTAAATTATATAGTTTTTTGAAAATCATGTTTTTAATATGGTTAAGTACATTTTGAGTTTAAAAAATATAAATTTTGTATTTTCATCATGTAGCGGTATGCTTCATTTGGCAGAACTCTCGATGGTTTTAGTGAGCCAAGATGCCAGCTGTCGTTTGCTTCTTTATATGGATGGAAACAACAAGTTATCTTGACCAGACAGATGATCTAGAAGGCCAGACCTGAGTGGCCCTGCTAGGAGGGATTCACAAGATCATAAAGGCTGCTCCTAATGTCCCCCTCTGGCCTGCAGAGCCCACCATAGGAAAAGATGGGGAATTCCACATAGGGGCCAAGGGAACTGCTTGGAAGGAAAGGAACTAAGATCTCAATTCATATCTTTTAAGATTCAGCAATATTAAACTTTCTGTGGTACATTAAAATAATGCTGACTGAAGACCAGACTCCCAGTACTGTGGGAATATTTCCTGGACACCCAAGGGGGAACCCACCAAAGGGAAAGGACAGAACCAATACAAAAGGAATCAACTAACGTACAGAGCGAGCGTGGAGCCTCATGGAAGAGGAGCTAGAGCAGACCTGGTTGAAGCTGGGAGCCCCTCTAAGGGCTTTAGCATGGACAGTTTGCCTGGAGGAAAAGTGGTTGAACAAGTGAGGACAAACTAAGGAGTTCTCAGCAGCCCTAGCCAAATGGAGGACCAACTACAGGAAACTATCTTCACAGTGGTTGTAGTTACAGAAGAAAGAACCTAACCTAAGCTATAGCACTTTGACTATGACTGTTCCTAAACATCCTTCCATTCAACCAAGGTGGAAAATGCTTCAGAAGTGGCAGTATCTTTCTAGTCAGGCTTCACGGTCCCTGCAATTCAGGGGCATGGCTTCCCGGGAAGGCCCCAAGAGAGCAACAGACTAACATGCATGATACCAGTTATAATCATAAGGAAAAGTACACATATAGACAGGAAAATTTAGAAAACACAAGAAATTAAGAAACTAAATTTGTTAACAGACTAAAACTTAGTCTTAGGAATTAAGATACCAGGGCAAGATGAAAACTGTCTGGAGATGAACGATGGGGTATTTGGAAATCTTCGATAGTTTGAAAAGGGAAAATGCCACATCATTATTTTTATTTCGTTTTTTTCCTACAAATGAATATTTACTTTTTTACTGAAGTATAATTAACATAGTGTCATGTTAATTTCTGGTATACAACATAATGATTTAACAACTCTATACATTACTCAGCACTTACTGCAATAAGTATAGTCCCCATCTACCACCAAACAACATTATTACAATCTTACTGATTCTATTCCCTGTGCTCTCCTCTTCATCTCTGTGACTTACTTATTTTGCAACTGGAAGTGTATACCTCTTAGTAAAATAGATAATAGATAATGGGACAGGATAGAATAGAAATCAATAAAAGGGATTAAGAGATACAAACTTCCAGTTGTTTTTATTTTATTTTAATTTGCACTTGTAGAGACTGATCATTGTCATTTATGTTTGTAAACTAGTTGTATTTCCTCTTGTGAATTATGTGTCCATGTCCTTGATCTAGTTATCTACTGATCATCTTAATCTGCCTAGGAGACACAACCACGTAGATGGATACTCATTGTATCTGACCATTTTTGCACACTATAATGTAAGCTATTTGAATGTTTTACCCACTACTGGATAGGAGGAAAGAAAAGTGAGGGTAATTTGAGGCTAATTCTAAGACAGGAGTTCCCCTTTAGGTCATCATACAAAGGAAGGAAGAGAATACCTGAGTTGTCTCTAGGTTGGCCCATCTCCACAGCTACAGTGGGGGTATGCACCTCACTGTAGTAAATCAGGAGTTCCACATCTCGATCGAATTTGTGTCCATCAGCCAAGGAAACCTGAGTTGAGAACAAGGAAAAGATCCATGTTAGAACTATCACTGCTTGCTGTGTGCGGCTGAGGTCAGGGCTGAGAGCTACTTCCTCCACGAGGGAGTGTGGTCAGGAGCAGGGACAAGAATGGGGAGAAGGCACTGGAGAAGAAATGGGGATTAAAAAGGAAGAAAGTGGGAGTCCCTCTAGTTAATAAGGAAAGTAAGGACCATTCTGGAACAAGATCGGAACCCAAAGAACAGGGGTGCTGCCAATAACAGCGCTTTCTTATGAATTACCTGGGCAGAAGTCTTATCTTCTCCAAGGTACTTGGTAGGACTGAAGGGGCAGTTGGACTGGACCCTCTCAATGCCATGCTGGGAACTGATGGTGGCAACCATGCTGAGTGTATACGGCAAGTCCTCCAAAGGAACTACAGGAGTCTTCATATCAAGGCAACTGTCCTCAAATGATCCTACAAAAAGTGACCTTAGTTCTGTTTCTCCTTCCCACACTTCTTAGCACCCCTACAACCTTGAGGGGACTTCCAAATAATACCACCCACTGCCAGGATTTGAAAAGAGACTCACCAGAGCCACGGTATCGAGGATTCAAGACAGCTGGGAGCACGTAGCGCAGGGCTCCATCTGCTTCCAAGGGGAGCTCCTGCACATACTTCAGGGTGAGCGCTACACTCGACCCTGGGTTCAGGTTCCCCACACTGCAACAGAAGACGTCCTTGGAGTACTTGTCCTCCTCCAGTAGGAAAGCTTGCCGGCGGTTGCTGATGGCACTCTCATAGATGCTGTGGGCCTAAGAACAGAGAAATAGAGGCGATGGAGAAGGCCTGCGAAGCTCACAGCTGTACTTTAAATGCCTCTGATTGATTCCCACCACTCACTCCCCAAGGTGATTTTAGGAAAACAGCAGCCAGAGGGGAGTAGAAGAAAGCATTCCATATCAGCACTTTTTGTGAAGGTGCATTCGTAGAGATTCTAAGAGTATGCATTAAGGAAATAAGAAGGGAGGAGATAATCTACTTATCCCTAGTACCTTTGCCTTCTCCTTTAATTCTGCTTTAATTTTCTCCCCATCCATCTCGGCCTCAAAGCTGTAGACAGCTGAGTCATCATCCATGGGGAACACAAAGAAGGTCTCCAAAGGAACTTCCTCCTCATTCTTATAGTTCAAGGTAGCAGACACACCAGCCACAAACTCACGAATGGACAAGGTAACAGAGATGCTCTTCAGGGGTACTGGAGATAGACCAGAGTTCAAGAGGTGAACAAACTTTAGTAGAAGGCCTCCTGTCTGCCAGGCATGGAGCCAGATGCCAAAGATATAGTGGCAAGTAAGGGTCATGAATCAGGCTTACCTGGTTCCTCTCTGCGGGTTAATAGGCCACCCTGGAGCACCATGGTGACGCAGGACTACTGTGAAAAAGATAGATCATGAATACAGTAATATGTTGGGGGTATCTATTCAAATACCAGACTTTACGTGCTACTCTCTGGCATAAGAATACATTCAGAGGACTAATGATGGAGCTGGAAGGAGAAAGAAGCTATAAAGAAGGGGACAAAGAAGCCAATGGGAGGGCTCCTTCTAAATGCCAGACCCAGATGGGGAAGCTGTAAGAGTCATAAAGTCCCTACTACACAGGAAGTCTCTGAAACACCCTGAGGCTGGTCAAATACCAGTTCCACTTTTCCCCAAGTATATGTAATATACCATTCCTTAGGTATATGGGTATAAGGAACTTAACCCCTGTGAAACTCAGTGTTCTCCTTCTAAAATGAAAACCATATACCTATTTCTCATATATGCATATGTAAATTTATATATGGGAAATCCCTAGAAGAGTGCCTGGTCTATGGGAAGCATTTAATCAATGATAATAGACTAGTGTTGCTCCTGTTATAATTATTACAGTTGTTAAACAGACCTTGGCTGTTAACTTTGCATCATGCTACCCAGAGACCTGCTTCATAAGGAACTGCTTGATCCAAAATGGTCCCCTGCAACTTAGATCACTTAGCTTGTGACTTTTTTGGGGGGGCTCACAACTGAAACCACTGTTTGTTTCCTCTGTCCAAGGTATTCTGATATACATATATAAATATCATGTATGCAACACATCCTCTGTTTTAAATCATGCTGTCCTAACCGTATCTTCCGAATTTTATTATAATCTTAGACCACCACTTCATGTGATATGGTAAAAAGGAGATAAATTTACATACCTATATTATGATTTACACTATGATTCTTTAACCCGGAGAATAAGCAGGTAGGTCTTGCACTAATCATTGGCCCTAGTAGCCCTAGAAGCTGCCCTCCAACCACTCTGAACAGAATCACTTGTGACGTTGCCTCTCCCTGCTCTGTCAAGGGTGACACAACCTGCAATTTCCAGTACCAGTTAGGGGACTTTTCACTGAAAATACAACTTAAGGAACTAAAATAGAATTGCCCACGGGGCGCCTGGGTGGCTCAGTGGGTTAAAGCCGCTGCCTTCGGCTCAGGTCATGATCTCGGAGTCCTGGGATCAAGCCCCGCATCGGGCTCTCTGCTCAGCAGGGAGCCTGCTTCCTCCTCTCTCTCTGCCTGCCTCTCTGCCTGCTTGTGATCTCTCTGTCAAATAAATAAAAAAAATCTTAAAAAAAAAAAAAAAAAAAAAAAAAAGAATTGCCCGGTGCCCAGGGAATGCTGAAGGAAAGTGAAACTGATGTGTTTATCCAGAGTCCCAGGGCAGATGAGTCCTGGGGAAGTCCAAACTTCATTCAGGAACCCACAGTCCATAGTCCAGAAAAACATGTAGGTTCTTGAGAAAGGCAACTTTCCTTCCTAGAACAACACCCCCCTCACGGATCCTAAAGCTTTTGGCAGATATACTTCTAGACCCTTTATGCTCATCCCAATCACTGTTTAAAACCTCACACCCTACCCCCATCCAGAGCAACTCCCTGTGACTCATCTGTCTCATAGCGATGGTGCTTCTTGTAGACTGTGTCCCATCTCCACAAACCAGCACCAAATACATCAGGCTTTCGGTTTGGTGTTTGTTATCTTATAGAACTGGATAAAAACTGAGTGTAGCTAAATGGTCCGTGTTTGATAGAAACACAGAGGGCAGAGGCAGCTGTAGGGAGAAGAGAATCCTCAGGAAAAGGGTTCTCATTCAGACACTTGACTGGGGTAAGCTCTCTGGGGGGACAGGCTGCCGCTGGGGGAGGGAAGAATTTCTAATAACATCAGGAGGAAGCTTAAAACAAGAGAAGGACCCAGGACATAGGGGAGCAACAGGTGAAATAGCGTCAGGCAAGCAAAGCTCCAAGGCTTGGCGATATTCACCAAGGGTGACTTCCAGGTGGAGAGAGAGCGGAGAGCGATCTCCTGCAAAACAAAACCAATCAAAAACAAAACATAAACCAGACTTACGTCCCCAGAACAAATCCCTCACTGAGAAAAACGTGCGTTTCTGCAGCTCCTCTCCCACCGTTCCGAGTACAAACTGAAGTGGGTCACAATTAGTCCTGGGCCCCTCAGGATGGCATTTCAGAAATGCACCTAGCAACAGGTGGCAAAGACTGACCACAGCAGCTGACCAAGGTCAAAGCGTTGAATCCGAGGCAACTGGAAGAAGAGAGGGGTACTCCCTGGGCCAGGGGCTGCGTGTGAAGGTGGACTCCTCAGGAATCCAGGAGTCTGGGCTCCTTGTAGTTCCGCACCCCGCCAGGGAGAAAGAGGAGGCCGCGAGCTAGTGACGCAGCGAGCCACACCCCTGCAGCTGGCTGCCGGGAACCCACTGAAAACTCGTGATCCAGCGCAAGAGGCGATTTGAATGCGCAGTGGGGCTTAGATAGAAAGAGAAAGCGATTTAATCTTTAAACTTTCAGTTCTAGATTTGCCGCGTCCAAGCATTAACGGAAGGGATCGCTGTCGGCCCCTCCAATACCTCTATATGAAAGGGATTAGGGGCTGTAATCCCCCTGGGTTTTAAACTTCATTTCCACATCATAAAATTAGATAAAAATGAGAAAACATTAATTTTCTACAAAAAAGAAAGAGACAAAAGTAAAATAAAAGAGAAGAAAAGTTAAAAAAATAAAAATAAAAAAAGACCTAGAGAGGATCAGGGATGCCTAAATCCCCTATCCAGCCCCCATAAAACTCCCCTAAACTGCCAAACCTGCAGAAAACCCCCAGAGACCTAACACCAGAACTCAATTTCCCACCCCCTGGGCTTGCAGTTAAAACAAGCCCCCCCAGATTTGGCGATGGGAAAAGAACGGGTCTCAGCCACCAGAGTGGAGGGCTGGGATCCAGCCCCAGCGAGAGCAGCCGCAGGTCACCTACCTTTTCCGGAAGTCTGAAGGCTCTGAGTCACAGGTAGCAGAAAACATCCGCAGACAAAATTCCTGGGAAGACCTGCCCCTTCTAGGGACCGGTTATAAAGTAGCGACTGCTTGATTAAGGGATCAAGGGAAAATTCTTCAACCCTATGACGTTTGCTTGTTTTCCTTTGCCTAGTCTCAGTGAGACTCAGTGAGGGAATCTTCAGAGGATAGGCAAAGGGAAGAGATTTTTTTTTTTTAAACCAGTGAAATGCTTGAACATCAACAATCACATCAGATCACATCATCTTTCTGTAACAGACTTAATTATCTAAGGGCTTACTGTGCACTGGGCCCTACTAATACTACTGTGTGATAGGTCCTGAACTTTATGGGCATTATATCATTGACTTCCTAACATCATGGGGGGAAGGGGTGACCAGAGGGGAGGAGGAGGAGACAGGGCAATGCTTACAGGGACCAAGTCTGCCAATCATGGGTGGTTTATGGGTTTTCATTGGGATCATAAATTAAGGTGTTTGGTTTGGGTTTGGGGTTTTTTTGTTTGTTTTTGTTTTTTGGATTTTTTGATGGTGGGGGTAACAATTTAAGTGAGAACATCTATGCTCATTTTCCGGCTAAAGGACACTAGAAGCGATCAAGTTTCTTATGTCTTCTCTATTTCAAAATGATGTTAAATCTGACACTTAAAGAATCATATTGCCATTGAGACTATGTATAGGTTAAAGAGAATATACGTATGAAAACTCAGGTTAATTTTGGTCTCTGCAACGTCATTCACATCTACTTTCTCTGAGTTTATCTTATTTGCAAAATGAAAATAATGGCATACCTACTTCCCTGGGTTGTTACTGAAGACCAAATGGCTCTTAATGGATGTGATATCTGTGTGTGTTTGTGTGTGCGTGTGTACACACACGTATAGTAAACCACAATATAAGCACAGATTCTATTTTATCATAATTAGGCTTTGGGACTATGTTCCTTACATGTACCAAACTAATTGTGAAAGGGAATGACCCTTTGCTTTCGGTAGCAATCACATCTGGTATTGTTCCTCCCGACTGTAAATTCTGTTGGCTGCAGTGTCTGGTCAACCACAGGGAGATGCTGGGAAAACGGACAGTTTATCATCTGACCCAGCTGAACTAGAGAAATCAAAACTAGACATCTGCCACAGACTCTACATGGCATCTGGGTTGGAAGGAACCGAATCAGGAAACATACCTATGATGCTGGTTATCAGAAGGACACTTATATGAAAGACCTCTGTACTTGGCACAATAGACATAATTCAACAGACCTTTATAGCCGTTAAAAATATGAATACATTTTATTTATCTGCTTATTCATACTTTCCATAAACACAGTGAATAATTTCACTCTTTGTATATAGACTACTAAATGAATCCACTGATCAGATATTAAAAAAGAATATGTTACTCATTCTTTTAGTCAACATAAAATTATTGGGCTTCTACTGTAGGCAAGGCATTGTTCTAAACACTGTCATTGCAGCGATAGCAAGACACAAAGACCCTTCCCTAGGTGAAGTTTACATTACAGGGGGAGGAAATATTCAATAAACAAATAAGCAAGTAAATAAAAAAGAAAATATCTGATATTATAAATGCTTAAGGAGAACAAAATTTGTAATATAATAGAGAATAAACACAACCTACTTTACATTAGGTGTCTTCATCCAAAAATCTGTCTTTGTGACTGCATGTTGCTAAGCATCCTCCAATATCAACTCTCAAGTTTACCCCAAGTTGAGCCAAGTCTATGGCCATTCAGAATAAGGACATTTCCCAGCCTCCCTTAAAACTAAGTGTGTGACCTTAGGACTAAGTTCTGGCTAATGGGAAATAAAAAATGACATGTGCAACATCACACCACACCCTTTTGAAGAAAAGATTATGACCTCCTCACTTTCCCCTCTTCCTATTCACTGATGGGAATGCAGATACATTCTGAGCCACTTTGGACTATGGAGACTAGGGTGAGAACCCCTATGAATAAGAGTCCACAAGACAGAAGGGTCCCAAGTCCCCGAGGCTTTCCTGGAGTAGAACCACTGTATTAACACAGATTTTGCAGGAGAAAGTAATGAATTTCTCTATGATTCATAACACTTATCTGGGCTCTGTGCCACATGCTCCTTATCCTCCCTATATCTGATTATGATCAATAAGAAGAGTAACCTTTTAAAGCCAACAACTTCTTTTGAATATGAAAAGCATATTGACAGAAAATGAGAGAGAGGTCTGTAATTATGAGAACAGTGTCTGATCCATTTCAGCACCTACCAAGACAACACATAGACTCTGTTTATGCCTGTGTGTGTTGATCATAGAATGCTGCTTATTTCCATCCAGTTCTTTCCACAGTCGTTTCCCTTCCTGAAAGAAGAGCTGTTTGTGTTACTGCATAGAAATACTTAACACAGGGCACTTGAGTGTCTTAGTTGATTAACTGTCTGGCTTGGGCTCAACTCATGATCTCAGGGTCCCGGGATGGAACCCCAAGTAGGTCTCCCTGCTGAGTGGGGAGTCTGCTTGTCCTTCTCCCTCTGCCCCTCCCCCTGCTAATGTGGTCTCTCTCTCTCAGATAAATAAATAAATAAATAAATAAAATCTTTTAAAAAAGAGAGAGAGATACTTAGTAAGGTCTGAACAAATTGTTCTGGTCATCCCCTTATTTCCTACTTCCTATCTATCTCTCTTATCATCATGGAGTTTCATATAAGTCTCCTGTTGTTCTTTTCTCTCCTCTAATGTTTCCTTGGTGATTCATCTAAGACTTCCTCTTGTTCTTATCATACTTAAGCCCTTTATGTGTTCTTAAAAGTTTTAATCCTTTATGTAAAGAAGTGCCTAAAATGCATAAAATTATTTGATTAATGAATAAATACATATAAATGCTGATGGTTGTATACTCTTAGGTCTTGTGATCGCTATCTATCATAGCTATTGTAAAATAGATTTCAAACAGACCAAATGGATAAATGCTCAGAAATGTACACAAGTCTTATAAGCATTGATTACCTGACCTACCAGTGATAACAATTGCAATTAATAGCCATCATTTTTATCTAACTTGCAAATTTTATGCTTGAAGAAATCACATGAAAACTGAACCCTAAAGGAACTTAATCATAAATGGGTAGATAAGCAATAAGGTGGGTTGGGGAAAAAAATACAGATCTAGCTACTTTATACTAAATTCTTATTAGAAACCAGTGTTAAGGGGCACCTGGGTGGCTCAGTGGGTTAAAGCCTCTGCCTTCAGCTCAGGTCATGATCCCAGGATCCTGGGATCGAGCCCCACATTGGACTCTGCTCAGCAGTGAGCCTGCTTCCCTCTCTCTCTCTGTCTGCCTCTCTGCCTACTTGTGATCTCTGTCTGTCAAATAAATAAATAAAATCTTAAAAAAAAAAAAAAGAAACCAGTGTTAAGTAATTTACACAGTAGGATGAACAGCTTTAATTTCACACAGGGTTAATGGCTGCCACCACAAAGCCACTTAGTTGCTCGTCAGAAACTCCTTAAAAGAGGCTGGCTATTGTTTAACAGTAGTAATTGTCATCGATGACAAGCAAATATACTTTGGACAAACAAGCACAAATAACTACAAAAGGAGATAGGCAGGTTGAAGCTCTTGGGTCTAAATCCCTGAGGATGAAAAGAAGGCATACCTTCCTCATCCAGAGGCTCAAAAATTGTGAGGAAAACTAGGAATCAGGTTCTGATGTTTTAATACCAACTTGGTTTTGCCATTGAATTCAGTCTGTGAGTCTAGGCTCAATTCCTACCTCTACTACTGAACAGTTGTGGAATCTTGAGGAAGCGACTTAACTTCTCTGGTGGGATCCATGACATCATTTGTGAAGCACACTAATAATACTTACCCTATACCTATGTTGGGAGAATTAAATAAAATGGGATTTTTTAAGTCATTTGTCACAAGTAGGCACTCTTCAAGTGTTAGTTCCACTTTCTCTTTCTTGGGGCTTTTTCCCCTTTCTTGGATTGGTCTGGTTAAATGCTGAGAGTCTGGAAGTCTTCTATCATTTAGGTTCTTTAGAGAACAGGCTATTATTATGAGAAGGATTCCTAAATTTCTTACATTTTTATTAACTCTAGAAATATTAGTTTGTTTTGTTTTTGTTACTCACCATGTCTCTCGCTGTAATTACTAGTAGTTAAAATAAGCAAAACTAAAAAAAAAAAAAAAGCAAAACAAACAAACAAAAAATTAAGCCCACAGACAAAGAAAACAAAACTTCATCCTAAGATTGGGTAGGGCAGGAGTAAGGGGGGAAAAAAGCAAAGTTTCTAATAATGAAGAGAAGTCCGCATTCCATCTATTTTCAATAAAAATCAGAGGAGCAAATAGTTTATGTCAGGAACTGTGTAAGCATTATTTCATTTACAATCACCGTGTGAAATACTGTTATAACTCTATTTTATAAATGGCTATATTAAGGTTCAGAAAGGACTACTGACTTTCTCAAGGACCTATAGCTAATGAGAAACAGGCTTCTTCTTCATACCAGAACCTTCTGGCTCCAAGGAGGATACTTTTCACCATGCTAGAATTTCTTCTACAACTGAAAGAGGTAAGGGAATAAGTAGAAATTGGAAGGGGGAAAAAAATGACAAAGAAGCAGCTAAATCTCTGAGTTTTGTAAAGAACAAAAGGATTCCATGGGAAGTCTACTCAGAACAGAAAAATGGGGTGGTTGGGGCTCCACAAGTTCTTTGACTCCTAATTCCTTTCAAGGTTATCTTGATTACCATGTACTATTTTTTCACTCTTAAACTCTCTCAACACCTAGCATTTAATTGCTCCCTGTGCTCAGAGGGCTCTTGTTCCCTGGATCTTGGACTACCTCACGGATGGGGCTCCAGAGGGACTATGAGGTAATTGAAAGTCCTACACAGATAGGAGATTATTTTGTTTCTGCTAATTCTGAGGAAATCACACTAGGTGATAAGACAGTCGTTGAATATATAGCATCCTCCCTCTGAGTGAGTCTGAATGCAAAAGACCAGTTGGGGTCTACAGCTAGAGCACCCGAGTCCAATTCCATGGCACCTATGGAAGACAGACATTTGAAATGGAGAGCCCCACACCTCTATAGAAGAAACTGAAGATAAAAGGAGGGGAAAAATTGTTTTCCTTACTTGAGCCAGTCATGACAATTCGACCATGTAAGTCTCAGAGCATCTCCCCATCTTTCTCAACTTTTCACTTTGACTCTCAACTCTGGAGTCCTGGGTAGCAAGAATTGTTGGAAGAAATCACAGTTGAGGGCTTCCTTCTCATTTTACGCAATGACTAGAATCCTTTCCTCCATCACTCTATCAAATAGCAGGCAGGAATGCATTCATTTATTCTTTTATGTTCCCCATGCCTTAAGTCATATCTTTCATGTTCCAAGCACCACACAGTTGCTTAGAATTAAAAAATTAGATATATTTCCTGATATGGAGAAGGTATGTTTCTTTTTTTAGGATTTATTTATTTATTTGAGTGGGGGGAAGGTCAGAGGGAGGGGGAGAGAAGGAAACTCCCCACTGAGCACAGACCTGGACACGGGGCTTGATCTCATAACCCTGAGATCATGACTTGCACCAAAATCAAAAGTCTTATGCTTAACCCACTGAGCCACCCAGGCACCGCAAGAAATTATATTTCTATGACACAGAGAAAATATCTTTATGATACAAAGATATATAAAAGACATTATCCTGGTTCTCTTTCAAATTCTTCGAAGATTTAATATATTTCTTCATATACATTCCCTTTCCTTCTCCTTTTCCAAAAATGTATTTCTCAGGGGTTGGTCACCATACCTATTTTGGCCTCCTTTACCGTATTTCCTATAAGGGCCTCGTTAAGACTTAAGACACTGACTATCATCTTCATGCAGGTAACAACTTCGCAAATTCCTTAGCATGAGACCCTCTATAATAAATATTATAATAATGAACCATTATATAGCACTTTATTATGGATCAAGATCTTTCATAAACATCATCATATTTAGTCTTTACAATAATTCTGAGAAATAAATATTATCTCAGTTAATCAAAAACATTTAGTGAGTACCTACTATATACCAGGCACAGTTATAAGACTACCCCACATTTTGGGGCCCCTGGGTGGCTCAGTTGGTTAAGCATATGACTCTTGATCTCAGCTCAGTTCTTGATCTCAGGGTTGTGAGTTCAAGCCCCACATTGGGCTCCACGCTGGGTATGGAGCCTATTTAAAAAAGAAAAATAACCCACATTTCAAGGAGCACAGTTACAGTGGTGCATATCAAAATACAGATTTGTGGACACAGATGAGGGGCATAATGTTGAGATTACTCAGTGAAGTGGCAGAAAGTTTCCTATGTTACCACTACCGTACTGCCTTAATTATTAGTAATGCCTTCTTTCATTCTCAAAAAATTTCCTAGATGGAATGATAAATTCAGGCTGAGGCTACTGGTACAGTGAATGCTTTCTGCTTCTTTATAGATGAGAACATAAGGTTCAGAAATATTAAGTTTCTGATCCATAGTCACACCACCAAAAATCAGAACTTGAACTTGGGTCTTTAGATCTCTAATCCAAGTTATTTTAATATGTCATATTGTTAGGAGTTTGTTGGACACTTAGGTAGTCAGGGACAGGGTCCCCAACAGGAAAACAGGGAGCTGGGACAGCTAAAATGAAACCACACTAGCTTCCTGTTTTACAACTTAGACAGGTAGTATCCTGTCTAGTAACCTCTGTAGAAGAGACTTCTGCAAAACATCCTGAAACAAAGCAATTAACCATAAAACTTTGGTCACTATCACAAGTCGAGGCAGTTAATCTCCAGAAGTTAGCCCAAAAGACCATTAACACATGAACAGAACCTGACAGGTGCATGATCAAAATCCCGATTGGCACACCTTAGCAGCCAATCCACAGGGGGCCCACATTCAGGATACTCAAGATAGTTCCCAAAAATAGCTTATGAAAACCCCTAGATTTGAATGCTAAAATGGCAACCCTCTTGGGTCCCCACCCTCTTTGGGAACTTTTTACTATTACACAACAAACTTTGCACCAATCATGACTTACTCCTTTTCCTTCTCCTCAGGAAGGTTGGTTCTTCTTCCTTAGCTCTCTACTTCCACCTATCACTTACATGACTTTTTTCCACCAGCAAGAGAAAACAATGAGTTGTCATCAATTATGAAGATGTTCAAGGTTCATCTTATCTTTTCTAGTTTGGGAATTAGATTCTGTACATTTCGTTGTGTACCTAAATTCCTTTCATTAGGCATGGACTCTCAAGCCAAAAGGAGGCTCACTACAGCCATTGACTCCCAAGGTTAATAAAGAAGGCTTAAAGTAGTCTGAAGACAAAAGGGATAATTTCAGAGCATTCTAAAATTTAGGGTATTTGACAATGGCTTTGAATAACCCTAGGTGTGTTCTGAAAAGGAATCAGGAGGGGGTGCCTGGGTGGCTCAGTGGGTTGGGGCCTCTGCCTTCGGCTCAGGTCGTGGTCCCGGGGTTCTGGGATCGAGCCCCGCATCGGGCTCTCTGCTCAGCGGGGAGCCTGCTTCCTCCTCTCTCTCTGCCTGCCTCTCTGCCTACTTGTGATCTCTGTCAAATAGATAAATAAAATATTTAAAAAAAAAAAAAAAAGGAATCAGGAGGATAGGGTTTCCAGACTAGTCCAGTTTAAGGCATTTATTGCTGCATAATTGGTTGTGGATGTTGATTAAATTATGTTCATCTGTTCAGTATTGAGGTCTTTGTTTCCTTAGCCATGGTGGTGTTTCATATTGCTTTGTATCCGTACTCATGAAAGAAGATGCTATCTTGAGACATAAAAGCATACATGTGCTTTACCACCCCCTAAATGTCTTTGGTAGAATCCCTAATTCTTAATTTCAGCATCACATTTATATTTAAACAAAGGCTGGGGCACCTAGCTGGCTCAGTTGGCAAGTACGTGACTCTTGATCTCAGGGTTGTAACTGAAAGCACCACACTGGCTGTAGAGATTACTTAAAAATAAAATCTTCTTTAAAAATGTAAAAAAATATTGGTGGTGATGAATGTGTTGCTATTGTGTCTGCCACGAGTCAGCCTCTGCATCCATGCTTTCACCATCTTGTGTGCTCCAGGAACATGAGGAATCACACAGAGCTCCATGAGTTTATTCTCCTGGGAATACCTCAGACAAAGGGACTGGAGACTGTGCTGTTTGTCATCTTCTCATTTATTTACCTCTTCACCCTGCTTGGAAATTCACTCATCCTTACAGCAGTTGTTTCTTCCTCTACCCTTCATACCCCCATGTATTTCTTCCTGGGACTTCTATCTATTTTTGACATGCTGTTCCCATCTGTAACCTGTCCCAAGATGCTGTTCTATCTCTCCGGCCAAAGCCACACCATTTCTTATGAGGGCTGTGCTGCTCAGCTCTTCTTCTACCATTTCCTTGGGTCTGCTGAAGGATGCCTCTATTCTGTGATGGCGTATGACCGCTTCGTGGCCATCTGTCACCCACTGAGGTACATGCTCATCATGAAACCTGGGGTCTGTGTGGGTTTGGTTGTGGCAGCCTGGTTGGTGGGTTGTCTCCATGCCACCATCCTGACCTCCTTCACCTTTCAGTTAACATACTGTGACTTCAACCGGGTGGACTACTTCTTCTGTGACATTCCCGCTGTCTTACCCCTGGCCTGTGCTGACAGTTCCCTGGCCCGGAGAGTGGGCTCCACTAATGTTGGCTTTCTGGCTTCAGTGCTTTGGTTCAGTGTCTGTGTCTCCTACACTCGCATTGGGATTGCCATTCTGAGAATCCGATCGGCAGAGGGCAGACGGAAAGCTTTCTCCACCTGCAGTGCCCACCTCGCGGCAATCCTCTGTGCCTATGGTCCTGTAATCATCATCTATCTGCACCCCACACCCAACCCCTTGCTTGATGCCGTGGTGCAGATATTAAATAATATTGTCTCACCCATGCTGAACTCATTAATATATTCCTTAAGAAACAGAGAAGTGAAAAGTTCCCTGAAAAGAGTGTTCCACAATGTAGTATTTATTTCTCTGGAATAAATTATGGGTTTTTTAAAATGGATTTTGGAAATTTATTTCTCAACGTCATCCATATATTTCCTCCTTTTAAATAATAGAAAATGCTTCCTTGAAAGTGCTCTATTTTGTTTTCCTAATAAGATTTTCTATGTTTGTTATCTCTGTAACCCCTGGGGCCCTAGAAATAACTCTACAACTAATGTTATCCTCCTGCCTTGTTCCTGGATATGGAACCTATGGGGCATAGCATGCATCTGGAGACAGATTTCTTCTTCCTCTAATGGACAGTCAATTTTGTCTCATTGAACATAGTGAGGAGTGGTGGCCCAGAAGCACCCCTCACTATTCCATCTCTGTGCCAGATCACTCTCCTTTCATTTATCTCACTGAACTTGGAATATTCTTTTCTGCCTATAAACATTTCTGTTCCTCCATGTTGCCAAGAACAGTATTAATTAATATTTTTTTTTCAAAGACTTCCATTTATTTATTTGACATACAGAGATCACAAGTAGACAGAGAGGCAGGCAGAGAGAGAGAAGGAGGGGAAGCAGGCTCCCTGCTGGGCAGGGAGCCCTACGTGGGGCTTGATCCCAGAACCCTGGGACCATGACCTGAGCCGAAGGCAGAGGCTTTAACTCACTGAGCCACCCAGGCACCCCTATTAATTAATATTTATAGAGCATGACCTGTTCTCCGGGCACTATGATGAACATTTCACAGATATTATCTAATCTTCATGTCACCTTCATATAGTAGAGTTTTTGTTTTGTAAAACACAGAAATAGGCAAACAAAAAAACAGTTTGAGGATAATGCTATGGTATCTGGTAAAGCTTAGATGGTGTTTTCGGGCAGATATTCATCACACTAATATTGATACTTGTTCAGCAGATTTCTTGTCTGTCTTATTCACTGTCATGTACTCAGGACATCACCCAGTGACATAGTAAGAATCCAGTATAAGTTCATTGAATGAATGAATGAATGAATGAATATCACTCAACCATTGAAATTATGATATATTGCATATTTAGTCACACAAAAAGAACATGAGTGAAATAATTAGAATGCATGACAACAATAGACACTAATTTAAATATAGGTCCACATTTAAGTAAAATTAAAGGTGGATAAAAGCCGAAATGTAAATGGACTCTGACCACTTTTTTGACCATTTCTAAATCAGTATTGCAATGACTGTTTGGCATTGGAGGGAAAGAAAACCTTTAAAACAGTTTAAATCTTTCTTATATGTAAAACTTCAGCAAGAAATCAATATAACATTGTATTTAAAACATAGGCACACACACATGTGTGCAAACCACTTCTTAAAATCTTACTCCATCAACAACAAAAAAAACAAATAACTTGATCTGGAAATGGGCAGCTCCATTTTTAAATAGATACTTCTCCAAAGAAAACACACGAATGGCCAACAAGCATATGAAAAGATGCTTAATATTGCTAATCATTAGGGAAATGTAAGTCAAACTCACAATGAGTCATCACCTCTAACCCTTTAGATGGCTATTACTTAAAAAAGAAAATAATAATTGTTGGCAAGGATGTGCAGAAATTGGAAACTTTGTGCACTCTAGGTGAGAATGTCAAATGGTGCGTCTACTCTGGAAAATAGTGTGGTGCTTCCTCAAATAATTTAAAATTACCATAGGATTCAGCAATTCCATTTCTGAGCATATATCAAAAAGAACTGAAAACTAGTTTTGGAAAAGATATTCATATTCATAGCATGTTCATAGCAGCATTATTCAGAATAGCCAGGAGGTGGAAGCAATCCAGGTATCCACTGATAGCGAATGGATAAACAAAATGTGGTCTATACATACATGGAATATTACTCAGCCTTAAAAAGGAAGGGAATTCTGACACATACTACAACATAGATAAACTTTGAGGATATGCCGTTGAGTGAAATGCACCAGTCACAAAAAGGCAAGTGATAGAATGGTGGTTGCCAAGGGCTGGTGGAAGGGAAAATGGGTAGTTGTTTAATGAATATAGAGTTTCAGTTTTGCAACAAGTTTTGCAAAAAGTTCTGGAAATTGGTTGTGCAACAGTACAAAGATACTTAACACTACTGAACTGTAACACTTAAAAATGGTAAAGATAGGACCACCTACATGGGTCCCTCGGTTAAGCACTGACTCTCAGTTTCAGCTCAGGTCATGAGCTCAGGGTTATTAAATCAAGCCCCCGGTCAAGCTCCATGCTCAACACAGAATCTGCTTAAGATTCTCTCTCCCTCCCCTTCTGCTCCTCCCCCTGCTCGCACATGCTCTTTCTCTCTCAAATAAATAAATCTTTTAAAAATGGTAAAGACGGGGGGGCGCCTGGGTGGCTCAGTGGGTTAAGGCCTCTGCCTTTGGCTCGGGTCATGCTCCCAGGGTCCTGGGATCAAGCCCCACATCAGGCTCTCTGCTCAGCGGGGAGCCTGCTTCCTCCTCTCTCTCTGCCTGCCTCTCTGCCTACTTGTGATCTCTCTCTGTCAAATAAATAAATAAAAATCTTTAAAAAGAAAAAAATGGTAAAGACAGTAAATTTTATGTTATATGTAATTTACCACAACATAAAAATAAACCTGATTATCCACTTTTCACATATCCTGTGTTTTTTTTTTAGTTTGCTAGTTCTCTCCCTTGTCTTGTAACTACATATACCGATGAACCCTCTCAGATTGCAGTTTAATTGTTAAATACCTTAGTCTGATGTGGGCAGAGAAGAGATGTAGCCTGAGGTAGCCTTCAAGGGATCTGCCTAGAGTTACCATTCACTGAGTGCTCGCCCCTTACCCAGCACCTTGAAACTGATTTATGTATATTATCAAATCTACCTATGTAAGAATACTGAGATCATTTTGTAGAATGTGAAACAAGGTTTGGGGATGTCAGCTAAATTTCCCTAAGTCGCACAGCTTGCTTGTGGATCGAACTAGGATTCTAGCTCCCATCCTCATGCAGCTATACATAATCTAGCAATTTTGCTATAACTTTGAAAACAAATGTTTGACCTTCTACACACACTGCCCAAAAAATCTTATTTCAGCTTTTTTCCTTTTACTACCTCTGATGTATGAGAGCTATCCCACATTATTTCTAATTTCCGTCTTCAAGCCCTTCAAAAATCCATTCTCTTAACCAACTGTAACTCTTCCTTTTATTTTCCACAAGTTACTCTGGCCTTTTCTATTATTCATGAATCTTTCCTTCGCCTTACCCAATACACTGATTCCATAAAACAAAGGTCCAGGGAACAGGACAGTCAAAGACAAAATTCCTATAACAGGCGAAGCAACAAAAATATTGTGAATACTTATGCCTTATTTTTTATCTTCATATAAATGCATCTGTGTGTAAATGGATGGTTGAAGAGAGTGTTCACCCAAATATTAAAAATTGGTCATCCAATTTGGGGTGATTTTTACTCTCTTCTATATGGTTCTGCTCTACTCTTAACAATTTTACAATGAGATTGTAACATTTAATTTTTAGAACTATTTTCTTTCTTGTTTTACATTCAATTAGCCAACATATAGTACATCATTAGTTTTTGATGTAGTGTTCACTGATTCATTATTTGCACATAACACCCAGTGCTCATCACATGATGTGCCCTCCTTAATGCCCATCACCCAGTTACCCAATCTCCTTACCCACTTCTCCTTCCACAACCCTCAGCTTGTTTCCCAGAGTCAAGAGTCTCTCGTGGTTTGTCTCCTTCTCTTCACATTCTGTTTTCCCTCCATTCCTCCATGATCCTCTGTGCTATTTCTTATATTCCACATACAAGTGAAACCATATGATAATTGTCTTTCTCTGATTGCCTTCTTTCATTTAGTATAAGACCCTCGAGTTCTATCCGCATCAATGTAAATACTAGGTATTCATGCTTTCTGATGTCTGAATAATATTCCATTGTATATTATGATCCACATCTTCTTTATCCATTCATCTGTTGAAGGACATCTTGGCTCTTTCTACAGTTTGGGTATTGTGGACGTTGCTGCTATGAACATCGGGGTGCATGTGCCCCTTCTTTTCATTACATCTGTATCTTTGAGGTAAATACCCAGTAGTGCAATTGCTGGGTCATAGTGTTAAAAGAGCTATTTTCAAGAGAAAAAAGAAAATAGACATCTCATTATGGGATCAAGAGAGGCTAATTATGCAAACTGGAAAGTTAAAAAAAAAACAATTACTTTGGAGGAAAAACTGGACAGTCATTTCTAAAACCAATAGTGCAACGTGTATTATGTTGTTTATAAATTGTGTCTAACTGATTTGTAATAAAATGTCTTAATCCCATGGAGTGTGGTTCTGTGTTTCTCATCCTCATTAGTTTCTATCCTCAGTTGGCTCTAATTTTCTGAGTGTTCCCAGAAGATACCTGTGTGGGGGCTTTCCCTGAGTCGCAGAATCAAAGTCCGGTTCTCAGGATATGTTCAGGTATGGAAATTCAAACAGTAAAATATTAAGTTCAGTTCTGGTGTCATCAGATCAGGCCAAAGCAGGGCAATAATCCACATACATTCTCAGTAGCATCTCTCTGACCCAGTGACTGTCTTTTCTCCTTTTTTCCTGACCAAGTATCTCAAATTCTGTAGCCCAAAGATCTTCCTTATTTGTTGCCCTCAGTGTGTTCTAACTCGCTCCATAGCTAGGATTATCTCTTCATATTCCCTCACTCTCATGACACACTCAAATGCAATGCTGCTGAAAACCTTCTTCGCATTTCTTCAAGCTCCTCGTGGAGAGACCATCCATCACCTTTACAGTGACTGGCCAGACCTGAATAATCATTTCCCATTCAGCCTCTCAAGCCTGATCTCACAATTCTCTTCCTCTCTTTCTTTGAGTTCTTTAAGTGGGCTGTGCTCCCTTTCAAAGCATTTGCACATGCTTTGCCCCCACCTAGAACATGCTGTGCTTTCCCCCACCCTGCACCCTTACTCACTCGTCAGGTCTCAGATCGGATGGCATTTTCCCAGGGAAGTCCTCCCTGACCTTCAGGGAACACCAGGTAGCTACAAATTATTATGTGCACCTATGTTCTGACAGGCAGGAGGAACATGAGCAAACACAAATACTCTCCCATTACAACTTTTCAATCCATTCAACTTTTCTTCCTAGTATTTGCCACATTAAATAATTATAAGTTATATATATAATTTGATTAATGTCTTTCTTCTTTTACTAGACTGTCAGCTCTTTGCAGGCAGAGACCAAGGACAATCCCTGTTCACCAGAACATAGCAGTGTTATTTTTTTATTTATGAGAGAGAGAGAGAGGGAGGGAGGGAGGGCAAGAGGGTGCACAAGTAGGAAGAGGGGCAGTGGGACAGCAGACTCCCTGATGAGCAGAGAGCCCAACATGGAACTCGATCTCAGGACCCTGATCACATGACCTGAGCCTAAGGCAGAAGCTTAATTGCAGAGCCACGGAGGATCCCCAGAGATTTTATTTATTTATTTACGTATTTATTTATTTAGAGAGTGTGCACGTGAGCAGTGGGGAGGGGTGAGAAGAGGGGTAGAGGGAGAGGAAGAGAGGGAATCCCAAGCAGATTCCATGCTGAACATGGAGACTTGGGGCTCTATCCCAAGACACTTAGCCAAAATCAAGAGTCAGATGCTCAACCAACTGAGCCACCCAAGTGCCCCCTAAACATTCCTTAAACACTGAACCCTGAAGATCAGAAACCATATGGCCAAACGTCCTAAGGATAGACCAAGTCCCAGTTCCTTTAAGAGTGACCTCCATGATTTGTTCTTTTATCCTAACTTCCCTTGTCTATAGAAGACTTCATCAGAGTTTTATGAGGTTAAATTAAGACTATAAAAAACTCTGCCTCACAGACTCAAAAAACTTATTTTTGAGCAGAAGGACTATGACTGACCACAATTTCCCAGATTGTTCTGGTTCTCCTGGCAAATAATCAATGCCTTGCCTGTCATAACTGGTATTTGTTGAAACAAATGAATCCATGTATGCACAAATAAGCAACTGAATGAATGTATTTAATGAGGAATTTGGTAAGTCATTCCTTGCCAAAAAAAAAAAATACTTCTAGAGTATATGAGGAATTTCACTTGGAAGCTTGAACAGATGTCAAGCAATATAAAACAGATGCTTCAAGTGATAGCTACATATTTTCTTGGCCTCTTAGCATGCTTCTTCTCTTTTTTTCCTAGCAATAAGCCTTTCCACTCTCTTTTGGAGAGCTGCCCATCTCCATTCCACTGTACCCTGTATGCTGGCCACAGAGGTAAGCATATGACCCAGCCAAGGAATTCAGATTTTAATCTGGAGCTGAGGCACATGGGAGCAAAAGGCAGCTGAGCCTGACTCATCTGGTGGTGGTGCTCAGGGAGGCCACTCCATAAATTCCTACTGCTGAGGGCCCTAGAGCTGCCCTAGTTCCCACCCGTCCATGTGACTGGTTTTCCACTCATTTATTTAATTCTCTGGGTTACCCCAGTTACTGTTTGCAATAAATCAATCCTATCATACAGTGCAGTAAAATAATATAATTTGTTTATTATAATAACATACACATAACGTCTACATATATAGTAAATACATATATGTGCATATAAAATGTGTGACGTATGCACCAAATGAATATTTCAAAATTATTATTCCACTGAAGTATATTTTACAATGGAAGTCAGAAAAGATTTAGTCTTTAATCATTTTCCTCCCCTGCACTCTTTCTCTCTCTCTCTCTCTCTCTCTCTCTCATTTCTAAGGTCCAATTAGTCTAAGTCTCTAATTGCTCTTTTGCTCAATTAGGGTCCCTGACTTGGGGTATTAATACCCAAAGGAAGAGAAAGTTATTTAAAATCTTCCACATTTGGCAAGGATTACAGCTCCCGGAGTCAGAGAGGAGTCTGTGAAGGAATTAAAGTGCATTTAGATTTGTGATATTCTATTTGAAAGTGACTGAAAAGAGAAGAGTTCAGGATATCCACCTGCAGACTATAAGCTGATGGGGATTTAGCAAAGGAGGTCTCCTTCCTTCACTGGGGAAGGAAAGGAAAGCAGCATTCAGTAGCCCAGCCAGTTACGTCTCCTGATTGCCATGTAAGTCCCGAAAGCTTGCCCTTCACTTCTCTTACGTTGGCTCTCACTCCCCTCATAATCATCAAAAAAATAAAAAAATTAAAAGTAGAGATAGATAGATAGATAGATAAAGGGCTTAAGCAATAGCCTTCATGAGTTGATCTATAATTTAAGGATCTTAGTGTATTGGAAAAGTTAAAAGATATCAGCATTTTTCAAAATATGGAACTTGGACAGGAGCCTCCTCTACTACCACTGGGCCTTCTGCTGCCTTAAGATTAGACTAGTACTTAGCTTGGGTCTGGTTAAACAATTATAGACTCTGGAGACTGAAATGGACACTACCAGTTACTCATTGTGCTAAATTCAGGAAAATGGAGGCTACCAGGTACTCACATGCACTAAAATGCAGAGCATATGGACCCTGTTAATGTAATCTCGTGTTCATAAAGAGCTTTCTGAGACCCTTCTTTGGAGAGTTTCCCATTGTTGACCTCATACCTAAGGAGACAATGTGGGAAATATTCTGTATCTTTTGTACGTATGGCTTATAGGATCAAAAATGGTTTTTGGAGAGTTCATGTGGGCAAATGGTCTTAAGCAAATATAAGAAACTTGGATGGGTCCTTGTTTGTAACAAAAACATTGAGTCTTCATAGTTATCCTTTTAGAATCGCAAAGCAGCATCTGGAATCAATGTGATTTAATAGTGAACATGAAGATGGAAGATAGGAGACTGGTCATGTAGGACTTCTTGGTGAGATTGTAGTAAGGGGCATCTTTAAATAGGAACTGCACCTGCAGAGAGATACCCAGTATGGAAAGAAGTAAGCAGATGAAGACAAGTCTACTTCGTAGACATCTACATCATCTGGCTCCTCTTCCATTTCACTGGCTTAAGCACGGTTTATTTACATACATATTAAATTTAACCACAGATTTCTTTCCACAGACACCTTAGAGTTGGTTCTTCCATAGAAATGAGAAATCACACAATGGTGACTGAATTCATCCTGCTGGGAATCCCTGAGACAGAGGGCCTAGAGACAGTCCTCTTCTTCCTGTTCTCCTCATTCTATTTGTGTACTCTCTTGGGAAATGTGCTCATTCTTACAGCTATCATCTCTTCCTCTCAGCTGCACACCCCTATGTACTTTTTCTTGGGAAACCTCTCCATGTTTGACCTGGGTTTCTCTTCAACAACTGTTACCAAGATGCTGTTATACCTTTCAGGGCAGAGTCAAAGTATCTCTTTTCAGGGCTGCGTGGCCCAGGTCTTCTTCTACCATTTCCTGGGCTGTACTGAGTGCTTCCTATACACAGTGATGGCCTATGACCGCTTTGTCGTCATCTGTTATCCCCTGAGATACACGGTCATCATGAATCACAGGGTCTGCGCCATCTTGGCCACCGGGACCTGGATGTGTGGCTGTGTTCACACCATCATTCTAACTTCCCTCACCTTCCAGTTGTCCTACTGTGCCTCTAACGAAGTAGACTACTACTTCTGTGATATACCTGCTGTCTTACCTCTAGCCTGTGGGGACACATCTCTAGCCCAAAAGGTAGGTTTTACAAATGTTGGTCTTTTGTCTCTCATTTGCTTTGCTCTCATCCTTGTTTCCTACACTCGCATTGGGATCTCCATATCAAAAATTCGCTCAGCAGAGGGCAGACAGCAAGGCTTCTCTACCTGCAGTGCCCACATCACTGCAATTCTTTGTGCTTATGGGCCGGTAATCATCATCTATCTCCAGCCGAATCCTAGTGCCTTGCTCAGTGCGATAATTCAGATATTGAATAATCTTGTCACCCCCATGCTGAACCCACTAATCTACAGCCTTCGGAATAAGGATGTAAAATCAGCCCTGCGAAGTGCATTTCATAAGAGAGGCTTTGCTATGGAGAAAAAGTGAGAAAACCTACAGCTTTGCTGGGCAAAGTTTGAGTTTCTGTTTCTTAGGACAAATTCTCACTTGCAGCTTCCAAGATATTGTGATAAGTCTAAAAATATATATTTCTTTTTTCCTGTTTCCCTCTGTTTTATCATGAAAGATGATTAATAGACTCACTTAGCAGACAGTGAACTGATTGTTATGCTGCATAGAGCTTTCTCCCAGAACCACCATCCTCCCTAAAGCATTTCTTAGTTGTTTAAATCTCTGAAAGGTAAGAGAACATATTTTTTTCTCATAATCTCAGTTAAAAACACATGCACAAAAATCTAGAGAGAAAGGAGGATAGAAAAAATTTCAAGAATTCCAAGATTAATACAGAATACCAGAACTGAATATTCTTCTTTTTTGTAGAGCATAACCTCCAACTTTCTGTTGATCAACACCAAAACTCAAACCAAATTAAGTAACGTTTAGTTTAAAGTTAGATCTTTCTCATGCATAGTCAAGTGTGGTTCAAAGATTTTTCTAGTGTGTGCATTCTTCCAGGATCTGAATATTCTTCTTGCATTATTAGCTGCCCAAAAGGCTATGAACTTGAATCATTTTCTTGTTAGCTCCTAAAGGAATCCACTTTAGTTTTGTAAAAAAACAAGCAAGCTAATCAAGTTCAAATATGTTACTACATGTTTTTCCAAAACAAGGAACACTGATTTATCTTTGTTAGAGAAAGCCCATGTTAGAATTTTCACTCAAATTCAGGTAGCAGTAATAGATTTCCTTCTCCAGGGCACCTAGGTGGCTCAGTCAGTTAAGCCACAGGCTCTTGATTTCAGCTCAGGTCATGATCTCAAGGTCCTGGGATCGACCAGTGTTAGGCTCTGCATTTGGCATGGGTCCTGCTTAAGGTTATCTCTCCTTTTCCCCCTGTCCCTCCCCCTGCTCATGCTCTCTCTCTGTCTCCCTCTCTCAAATAAATAGATTAAAAAATTTTTTTTAAATAAATAAACGTCCCTTTCCATTGAAAAGAGCATATTTCTTTCTTTTCTCATAAGATCAATGTAATTTAGTTTGACTCCTTTAATTTCTATGTTCCATAATGCTAAGGGAAAAAATAGATAAATTTTATTTATAGAAGCAACATTAAATTTTGTATTTAAATTTGAAATTAAAAATCTTCTTTTCTTGATTTTTTTCTTTGTATATTTCACCTACCAGTTGTGTATGGCTTCTCTTATAAGCCACTTTAAATCCTTGGAAGGAAGCAGAGAATAAATAATGCACTAAAACAAAAAGAAAGAAGAAAGAGAGAGGGGCAGGAAGGAGGGAGGGAAGGGATGAAAAAGGGAAGGAAACAAGGAAGGAAGGGAGGGAGGAAGAAAGGAGGAAGAAGGAAGTTTTCTTTCATCAAGAACAGTTCCCAAATCATGCTTTGTATTCCAAGATCTTAATGTTTTTGAAGATTTTAGGCCTGGTATTTTATAAGACATCCATTAGTTTGAATTTTTCTGATGTTCCCTCCTAATTAGGGTTCAGGTTAGGCATTCTGGGAAGAACTAACTCAGAAATGATGTTTTGTTCTTCCCACTATATCTTACCAGGAGGCTCTTGCTGTGGCTTGGGCTCTTTGTCCTATTACTAGTGGTTAATTTTGAACATTTGGTTAAAGTAGTATCTGCCAGATTACTCAAGTACAAAGTTGTTACTTTACCTTCCTCATTAATAGTGACCTTTTGTGGGGAGGAGGGGTACTTTGAGATGATGTAAAGATTCTGTTAGTCCTTGAATTTTTATCTGCTAGTTTTATCATCCACTTATGGTTCTTGCCTGAATCAACTACTATGATGGTTGCCAAATAGTTATTTTCCAATTTAATCATTCCTACTACACTTACTAATTGGCTTTCTACTGTAAGGGAGAGTTTCTCATCTCCCTTATGTATTTATGGAAAAACGACTCTCTAACAAACTGAATACAGCATATGATGCCTACCTTGTTGAGAATATGACAAAGGCTGTCAGCTAGAATCATAGGATAAGATGATCATACTAGGACCCTATCTTATTGAGGAGAAACATCTATTTTTTAAAAGAGGAGATATAAAAGTTATCAAAATAAGTTCCTTCCACTGGACTAAATGACTTCCAAATTCTAAAACACTAATTCTTTAATTTCATATAGCTATCTTGTAACTGTGGACCAACTTCTCTGGTTGGGGAAATGGGAGTATGGGTAGAGAAAGGAATGTAAATGGGTGACGAAAGTGGGACACGAAGAAATATTTCTTTCTTGATATGAAATCCTTGCTGAACTATTCAACAAATAAAAAAACAATTTCTCCTTCATTTGCTTGGTGCCAGCTCGTTGAAATATTAGTATGAAACACAAGTCAAGGACACCAGTCAAACAAATAACCAGATTTATTTATGTAAAAGATGTAGAAGACAAGTGGCATAATCAGGATACATTCCAGAGACAACAGCAACATTTTTCGAGACAGAAAATGAAAGGTTCTTGAACCTCAATATCACCATTAAACACAGGGTTGTTCATGATAACATAGGAATAAAGCCCTAATGTCAAATGGCCTGGGGCCAGAAGACTTCTAAAACATGGTGGGTTTGTCCATTACCGAATTAACAATAAATCTTCATATTTTGCTTTAAACAGTCATCTTTGAGCAATGATATGTAAGAACCTTTCTAAAACTCACTTACATGGGGCAGAAAACAATGAAATGGCAAATCCCTAACATTTTGATACAATTATAGGAAATGGGCATTGAGTATTATGTGATACAGTGTTCTGCAGCCAAACTTAGAGCAAACCACCTCCATAGAGGGAAGGCGATTTGGGCTGGGGAGAATACAAGGCCATTTTTGCTCAAGTTACAAATGTGGGGTACCCTGACCATAAGATGAGTTAGAATGACTATACTTCATTCATACATGACAAAACCACAGGCCTCAAAAGAAATGGAAATTAGTGGGTTAAGCATGTATTGGAGAATGTGTTATTTGTCAACAAATATTTATTGATTATTTATTATGTACAATAGTTAGGATCTATACAATCATTAGGAAGTGAATAAAATGAATGTGGGCCCAATCTTTGGAAAACTTGCATCAAAGGAAGGGAGACTTAAGTGAAACCTGGAAACTAGGAGATCACCATTGTACATTTTTGAATATTGCAAGAAACAGGAATATCTGGAAATCCTCTATTAAAGAAGTATCTCTAGGTGAATCGTTCCCCGGGATATGGCAGCCTAATACAGTAATAAACCTTCCAGGAAAATAGTTCTCACAATTGAATATTGAGTCCAAATCCATGGTTCACAGGCTCCTGGCAACCTACACAGGCTGACGGGCATTCAGACAGCTAACATGAAGATTAATTCTCTTCTCTCACATTTCTCTGCCTACACTCCTCCCCCCCTAGAACCACTAAGTCTCTTATGTAGTTTTCATTTAGAATAGCAGTTGGGTTATATCATGTACTGCGTCATGTGAATATTATTTTGTTTGGCATATTACTATATGGCTAGGAATTTGCTTTTGTTTTTAGTATTTTAGGTACTGTCCTGGTTTTGTGAAGATTAATTTCCACGTGGAAAAATAGAAATTAATTGAAAGCCTCCATGGTAAGGCAATTCAAATCGGGAAGTCCAAAAGGAGGCTCACCCCATTCCATCAGCAAAGAGCCCAGATATGAGCCACAGAAGAAGGAACCATGACCCTAAATGAGGTCCCTCAACCTTAGAATAAGATGAATATGAAATTGAGAGAAGAATTTTATACCCTTAATTATTTGCACTTTAATATACAACCAAAGGGTATTTCATATTTATATTTTACTTTCTTTCTGAAATTTTAATAAGAAGATTCATATTCAGAATGGATACCCATATGCAGTTCAATTTTGTTGGCATTATATGATTTGGCATATTTTCACACTCTTAGGAGCGCTCATTTGACAGTGTCTTCTGTTGGGCTATATTGAAAAACGTGGCTAGACATAATGTGTGATGAGAAATAGATTAGAGAATGCGTTTGTAGCTGAGAGTGGAGTGTGTCCTTGATATTGAATCAATTTATGTTCTGTTGTGAAGAGACGGGCAGGATAGTCTGCAGGTTGATCCAGGCAGATCTCTCTAGGTTGCCAGGCAACCAGCGGGCTGAAGTAGGTGTGCTGCCTGCCCCCAGCCAAAGGGGGAGGGCGGATCAAGATGCCTCTGGCCCCAAGGTTTTAGAGGGAGATAGACTATTCTCTTGCATGATCAATCCAGCTTTATTAGTAATAAAATCAACATTTTATTTTGACTGTCTAGTGGATCCTTAGATTTATTCATCAGTTTTAGCCCTCAGACATGAGGAAGTGAGCAGAAAGATGATTGATAGACTCCCTTGATATACGTTATTCTATCCTCGGGTGGTTGTGATACTTCACACAGCCCAACTTGCTTACAGATGAATTCATGAATTTGTGCAATGTGTTCGATATTTCAAAATTCTGACGTCAGCCTAATATGTATAAAGAATCATCACAAATGCTTTCCAAGCGGATGCCAAGTAAGCTTTATACTGAGCACAAAATAAAGAAATTCTTTCTGTTTTAATTAATTTTTTATTTTTTATTAACATATAATATATTATTAGCCCCAGAGGTACAGGTCTGTGAATCACCAGGTTTACCCACTTCATAGCACTCACCATAGCACATACCCTCCCCAATGTCCACAACCAAGAAAAGTAATTCTTTATCAATCACCAGCACCTTTTTAAGTGATTAAAATAGTAGACAAGAGAAATTATCAGCTCCCCTCTTTCCTTCCAATCTTTTGAGTGATGACATTACAACATACCCAAATCCCCAAATCACAAGGAGCACAATCTACCTTCTCACACTCTCTCTCCGAATCACCCATGAAGTTCCACTACTCAATTTCTTAACTATGTTCTGCTAATTATCATCTGCTCTCCTTCCTAACTGCCACCACCTCTTTTCACTCCCCCATCACACGGCATGCCCTCCTAAATGGAATCCTGAGCTTGCCCTAACCTGGGTCCAGCTTCCTGTCCACACTAATTCCTATTCCCCTTCTAGAACTCTGTCAGATCCCACCACTCACCAGCAGCACTCTAGAGTCCATGGTAGGAAGCACAGACCCTCTAGCACAGCATATAAAACCCTTCACAGCCTGACTTCCACAGAACTTTCTATTCACATGACCACGTACGAAACTGAGTTGTGTTTTCTCGAACGCATGCTGTGGGTCCAAGAATGTTTCATGAATCACGACTAACCTCTTCAATCTAGACTTCTCTCAAATAGTATCTCTTTCTTGATGCCAACCTGGAGAAGCTTATTTTTCCCCAGTTTGTCTAGCATGGATGCACTTTTACTGCTGGGCTTCCTTCAGCATCATGCTTTAGCAAGGGTGAGAAATACAGACTTGGATTAAATTCTCACTCCCGCTGTGTGACATTGGATTTATTAAACTTTCCAGGCCTTAGTTTCCTCCCCTTCTGAATAATAACACCTCCCTCATGTGGACATAGGCAGGATTCAGTAATATTCTAAGCACCTTTCATGATCCATCATCATAGAGCTAACACCATAATTATTAAATTTTTTTTTGCTTTTCCTCTCCTTCCCACCTAAGTTGTAAAGGTTCCTTGATACAATTGTAAATCTTAAGCATCTCGCACAATACTTTCACAAGTATGTTCAGTAAGTGTTCAGAAACGAAATGTGTCATTAACCTGCATCTATAAACCAGAGTCAATGAACATTTAAAACATTTATTAACTATGATATCCAATGAATTAATTTGCGTGCTTTCAGAGATACAAGGCAACTTAAAATTAGCCTCAGAGAAATAAGAAAGAATCATGTAAAATGGTTATGTGTGCCATTATGACACACAACTAAATTGTTCTGACAACAATAGTCATGATCTTTAATTAAAACTGGTTCTATAAGGAAATCATTATTGGTTTTCATCCCAGAATTAAGTGTTTAATTATTACCAAAGTCTACATTAAGAACTATTTAATCAATCTTTCCACAATAAGAACTATGACTATACACAGAAAATAATCTCAAAGGAAGATCAAGACCACATTTATTTAAATTTTCATAGACTAGTAGAGATTTGTTTCTTACAAAGCAAAATAAACAGAAACTAGGATATCTATCAAAATCTGGATGAGATGTTTTGTGAGAGACTTTATGCTGTGTGGATCCTAAAAATGACACTTTCTGGCCACTCCGTATTTTTTTAGAGACAGTGCTCTTGTCTCCTCCATCATCTTTGATACTCACATGTAATGAGATGTGTTCTGACATAGGATAAAATAAGCATCTTGTCCTTATGTGAAGACTTTTTAATTATTCTTAATGAAGGGTCTATAGTTTTAATGAAATCAGATAAGCACAGAGATGAGAGCAATGCTGGAGTACAGTCAGGAGCTAATGGACACAGACTCTGCTGGTCTGCAGTGGGGGCAGGAGCTAATGGGCACAAACTGTACTGGTCTTGAGTACTGGCAGGAGGTAATGGACACAGATTATATTGGTCCAGGGTAGGAAAAGGAGGGAGAAGAGGGAAGAATGGTATATGTTGATTCTATGAATATTTAAAAGATGAAAACATATGGAAGAATGAATTCAAGACTACTCAGAGTCTCCACTTTAGGAAAGTGCTAGTGAGGATTTCCTGAAATTAGAGGCCCAAACTTAAAGATGGATACTATAAAGAAGAATAGCCTATTAATCCAAACCATACATTAACAGTATTTTGTATGACTCTTCTATCTCTTACACCTTAAAGTGGTTTCTTTAACAGGATCTTATATATTCTATTCTATTCTATTCTATTCTATTCTATGTTAATATATTTATATTAAGCAAAACTTTTCTTTCATTGATATTATTCTGTTGACTCTTGTCTAAAATGCAAAGTCACGGAGTGAAGTCTGAATTTATCCTACTGGGAATCACTAAGAGCTTGCAACTGTATTTTATTATCCTGCTCTTATCTTTTAAATTATGTATCCTCTTGGCAAATGTTATATTCTGAGTTACTGTTTGTTCCTTTGGGCTTCACCCCTTTTCTTAGCTTTGACAAATGTCTCTCATGTTTGACCTGAGTTTGTTTTCAGTGATTGGCTCACCTTGCAAGCAGAGACAAGTCATCCATTGGAGGGGTTCTGCAGCCCATGTTTTCCTTTCTCACGTACAGATTTTCCCATCCGTGCAATGCACTCCCACCGGTTTGCTGCCATTGGTTACCCACCGCAATCTATGATCACCAGGAGGCATGAGCTCTATATGCTACTTGTCTCAGGGACCTGGCCAGAAAGCTGGTTATGTGTAAATCTACTCACTGTTCACCTTACAGTTACCCTAATCCAGTACTGAAGAGATGGGCTAGCATTGCTGAAACATTCCTGAAGCTAACCTGTGACCCATGCAAACAAGAGGAGAGGGTATGCTTTCCTAATGTTGGTCTTTTGTCCCTCTCTCTCCTGTTTCCATTATTCTTATATTTGCAAAGGAACAGTAATACCAAAAATTCTCTCAGCAGAGGGCACGCATGGAGCTTTCTCAGCCTGCATCACCCACCAACCTGCAATTCCTTGTGGCCATGGGCAAAAGCCCAGATCCCAACCCTTCCTTTATTTTGAGATACAGCTACTGAATTTGTGTGACTGTCTCATTGAACTCCCTGATCTCTAGCTTGAGAAACAAAACTGTGAAACGAGTTCCAAATAAAATAGTTGAAAGACAAACTTTATTCATAAAGTAAATGAGATTTGGAGGAATCTTTATTCTTCTAGAGGAATCTTTATTCTTTTCTTAGCCATTTCCAAGAACTGTGCTTTAACTAGTACTGTCTTTAACTTCATTCCTAAGTCCAATTTTAAACTGTGGATATTTACTGGAACTTATGCTTTTAAAGTGAATATAGCTCATTATGAGAATGTCAGATATTCAATTGCTATTCACCATGTGATGTTCCCTCCCCAAAACTAAATAAATTTTTTATTCTTTTCTCATTTGTGTGGAGAAAGCACAGGAAGGGAGACTATGTCACTGCAAAACATTCAGTAAATTGCATATCTCCCTTATCTTAGAACATCGGTTTTGAAATGTTTTCTAGAAACCATCACTAAAAACTAAATCTTTTCCAATTCCTATACATGAAACAAAAATAGATAATGTAATTATATATATATGTATATATATATATATATATATATATATATATCCCCACTTATCTAGAGAAAAGCTCACCTCAGTTGGTACAATGGGGTAGTATCTCATTATATTCATGTGGGTGAGAATTATATTATCTTCCACCCAGCTCTTTTCTATTAAAAAGAGAAAAATTCAAGGACTCTTGATTTTTTAAAGAAAATTATATTTTTCATGCACACTGACTCTATTACTGAAATAATTTAGCCACTGATGCCTGAGGATTTAATCATGTACTTTCAAAGCAGCCAGTATAAGACAATTGAAAATTGTATGACTCACTATTAAGGCTGTTGCTTATTTTTATAAAAATAATGAGGCAGAACTGAGAGGGAGAATGTAGGGGAAAAAATTGCTAGAATTCTGCCTAATAATGCAAAATACTAACTTCATTGTGAACGAGACAATCTTGCAAATTGTCACAGTTCAAAACATGTATTTCTTCCTTCTCATCAAAAGAGACTTCATTGAGCCTGAGAATTAATGTTTTCACATGGGAGGTTTGTCAGGCATGTGATTCAACAGTTAATTTACAGACATGAAAATAAACAAAGAGGAATATCTGAAAGGAAAAGGAGACAGGGCTCCTAGAGGTGGGGTGATGGAAGTGAGGTAGAAATTGGGCTTTTTAGACCTTTGACGAGGAATTAAAAATTTAAAGAATTTTCAGAAGGATGGGGACCTGAAGGGAATGAAGGAAGACTGTGAACTGGGAACATCCAAAAGGAGAGGACTCCTCTGCAAAAGGTTTACGTTTTTCAGTGAATTAACCATATCGTATGAGATCACTAATATCGAAGTGGAGATTTCTATCCTGGAAATCCTTTAAACGTCTGGCATAGCTTCACAACTTTGTTGGAGAATATCATAAAGAATAAGGAAAAGAAAAAGGAAGAAGTGTGGCCTGCCCCACTGGAAGGAGGGGGCTTCCCAGCTGGACTTTCAAACTCCCTTCCAGCCCCAGAGATGAACAGGGATCATACTACTTACGAAAAGAATGAGCGTCAACTGATCGTAAGTGAGGCGTATTTCTAAGACTGCCTGCTTCTTTGCAGTGTTTCTCAGAGCAACTGGAACCTGGTTATTGAGATTCTCTATTATAAAATATAATTCATGTGATCCAGCTGCAGGAAAACTGAGAGCAAGGGTCCATATGATGCCATCTTCCTTGGGTATCTTGCCTCACCTGTTATGTACATGCATGGCGGGTGCAGTGATGCGGCCTGGAAGCTCTGCCTGGCTGGCAATTCTCACTAGGACGGCTGTGCTTCCTCTCTTGCATCAGTGTTTAAAGCCAGATGAGCTTGATCCTGTGAGATCATCAAACTGTAAAGCCCTGAAATCTTTACAGATAACTCCTTCATATTCTGTCCTCTGTGGACATCCAAGTAGAAAGTGAAACAGTCTCTCTAGGGACTCTGTCCAAGAGTTGCTGGTGTTGAAATGATCAGAGGCCATCACAGAACTTAGGAGCAACAGAAGATTCTTGGGGGACAACTTCCAGATGGATAACTGAGATGAGATACTAGCACAAGTCAGTCTTCCCTTGCTAGGTACCTAACCCAACAAGAGAGAGGGATGGCTGATACCCAGGCCAGGCTGTGGCCCAAGGATCTCAGAACTACCATATAGTGAAAGAACTTCAAGATTCCTCTTTCTATGCCCTTACCTGTCCCTTTTTCCTCTTCTTACTACCCAGTCAAAAAACTCGGGGAAGTTTCTCAGGGAAAACAAGGTTGCTGTCAAGGACTTGTGGATGTGTCAACAATACAAATCACCAATGAACTCTTTATCATCATAGCAAAAATCTATATAGGAATAAAATAAACAGGGAGATGGTCAGAAATGAGCATTTACCAAATCACAAGTGACATGAATGGCACAAAAAGTCCTCAGAGATAAATGATAATCTGATGGAGAGTACGATAATCTTGTCAAATAGTGAATGCTGATTTGACATGCAGATCCGTTTCCCCTTATCTCTTTGAGACACTCACCAGATTATTTTCACAGCGGTATGATGGAGCATAGTTTGTGGTATTTTCCGGTACATGCCCTGGGGCACCCACACTGGCCTCCAACTCATTAGTACTGTCCTGTGCCCACTTCTTGGTATTGATATTGCTTGTTATACAACTTTTTTGAATTATTCAAAAGCCCTATAGAATCAACCTGCTGTCCACTTCTATTCCCAACTCCCACTTTTCACTTTTTCCCATCTGGGGTTTAGTCTCTTTAGGCAAAGAATGAGAAAAGACACAAACTTCCCGGTGTATTGAAGCTCCAGTGAGCCAAACCCTCTACTTCATTTTAATTCCAAAGGTTTTACCGAAGACTGTTATAGAGTGTGGGAAAAGCATAAGTATAAAAAGCTTACGAAGTTATAACGTAAAAAATTACTTCTTGGGCATCTGATTCTAGAACAAAGAGTAAGTACACACCAAAATTTTTATCTCTTTCTCAAAACACAGAGAAATTATAGAACAACATAGTAAATATATAACTGCAGATGAAAACAAGTAAAAAGAATTCTCTAGGAACAAGAAATTGAAAATACTCAGCCAAGACACCCAGAGCACCCATCTGAAGCTGGGGACCAGAACTGCCCTGTCCAAGTTAGGCTCAGACCAGAGCTGCACAACCCAAGCCAGCTCCAGGCCAGGGCCACACCTACAAAATAATCACCTGTGGGGACTCTATTCAAGGAAACCAACATTCTAAAAAGACATACAAAAAAATAAAAAGAAAAAAAATCGGGGCGCCTGGGTGGCTCAGTGGGTTAAAACCTCTGCCTTCGGCTCAGGTCATGATCCCAGGGTCCTGGGATCAAGCCCCGCATCGGGCTCTCTACTCAGCGGGGAGCCTGCTTCCCCCTCTCTCTCTGTCTGCCTCTCTGCCTACTTGTGATTTCTGTCTGTCAAATAAATAAATAAATAATCTTTAAAGAAAAAAGAAAAAAATCAGAAGCTGTAGGAAATTTAAAAATGAAGCATCTAAAAGAATTTAAAATATAAGTATAAAAGAGGCAACTAAAACAAAAATATTATGAAACAAGAACAAGAAATCCTTCAATCAGGACAAGAAAAGTTATGAAGAAGTTATTTTTCATTATGTTCAGTAAGCCAACATATAGTACATCGTAAGTTTTGGTTGTAGTGTATGATTCATTAGTTGCACATAACACCCAGTGCTCATCCCAACATGTGCTCTAATAATAAACAGTATTATTAAGTTTAAAAATACAATATGATATATGACTGAATAGTAGACAAAAGAGAATAAATTGCTAAACCAGAAGGCTTAACTCTGAAAATCACCCAGAATACAGCATATACACAAAAAGATTTAAAACAGAAAATGTAAAATCAGTAAGTCTTCTTTTGGTTTTATCACTTTTATTTTTGAGAGTGTGTTGAGAGCTCAATGAGCTTCCTTTCCTTTCATCTAGCTTTATGTAGTGGGCCCAGTAGATTCTATTCATATTAGGGGAGAACAATTACTGGAAGATTCATTCAAGAGGATTGTTGTTGTATTTTTTTTCTTTTAAGAACTACATAATTTTTTAATAATAAGATGGTAATGATACCATAAACAAACAAACAAAAAACACAAGGAAAAATGTTTTTTTTTTATCCACTAAAAATCTCACTACCCATTAAAAACCACTGATAATAGAGGTGTCTGGGTGGCTCAGTGGTTCAGCGTCAGACTCTTGGTTTTGGCTCAGGTTGTGATCTCATGGGTTATAGCTCCTCAGTCTCCATGCTCAGCAAGAAGTCTGCTTGAAGATTCTCTCCCTCTGCCCCCCACTCCCCCACTCCCCCTATCACTCACATACGTGCATGCACACATGTGGGCTGTCTCTCAAATAAATTGTTAAAAAAAAAAACAAAAAAGGACCACTAGTAATAATTTGGTGGACCTCTTCTCCCCAAACACACATATGCATGCCCACATACATACAAATTTAAACAAATGAAATAATATTGTATTATTATTTTATACGCTAATATTCCTACTTCCTAAACATTTTCCACATCAATAAATAAAGATAACCATCTCAAACACAGTAGGTGCCAAAAAAACAATGTTATGGCATCAGAATGTATATAATCCACTAATGGAAATATTGTTTCTTAACTGTTCACTGTCATAAACCATCTTGTTTAATCCTGCCAACTGAGACACTTACTTTATAAGGCTATTTCATCCATCCATGTATAACCTAGTTCCTTCCCTGGTTTAGGAAGGCAATGTAACCTAGCTATAGTCTCACATCTTTTCCCAGAATATTTTTGCATTTCTTAAAAGGGAAATCTCTAATTTCGTTACTTTTACAAAATTTTCTTTGGGTTATGAAATTTGGGAGTGAGCATTCTAAAACACAAAGAAAGGAAACTCAAATTTAAAAACCAAACAGTTCACATAGAGGACATTTAGAAGGACAACCTGAAAGGAAGAAAATTACAGATATCCTTTCCCACAGGGATATGCACCTGAGAAGATGTGGGAGGAAGGCAGAGTCTCACCCCTCCTTCATTGCTTACACAGTTACTCATGGTCTTACAAGAGCAAAAGGAAAAGGATATAGGACCCCAGCCACCTATTATGATTTGCTTTAACTTCTAAGAGACAAAAACTTCCAAAGACTTTGTTTAAATAAGAAACACATTGGGCTAATAGGTTTATATTATTATACCTTTATGAATACATGGAGGAAAGATGTTGGAGAGATCATGAAAAGGATGTGATACAGGTTGAACTTGAGCTGAACCTGGCAATCTGAGACTCCTCGCCCCTCCCCTGTCCTTGGAATGTGCAGCCCACTTGCCTTCCCCACTGCCAGAAGTTGCCCCAAGGTACTCAGCCTTGAGACAGTGATGTGGTAGGGGGCCCAGTTTCATATTATACTGGAAAGGTCCTGAGGTTTTGAACTAAGAAGAGGAAAATAATTCTGCTTGAAAATAAATTGTTGAAGTAGTGATACTTTCAGAAAAATACAACTGTGTTTAAGTACTAAAATTAATGCAGCAAATTATCCACCAAAGTAACCAAATAGGAAACCAGACATCTTAAGCAGCAAAAGTTACATTTCAGAGGACATGAAACAACTTCCCCATACAAGCGGGTGTCCTAAAAGTTCCCATTATTAAAGTAACACTTACAGAGGCAATTTTATAAAAATCAAAGACAGAAATACGGCACTATACATTTTCTCAAGACCTGGAGTTTTGTGTGTTTTCATTTTATCATTTAACTGAAAGGGACTTGACAATACCCAATGGTATAGATTGCTACAGTTACTATCAAGGAATGATGATAATACCTGGTAACTGAGAAATTCCCTCTGTTATTTCCTTATGTTGAAACTAAAATTATCATCATCACACAATTTCTGGGCTAAAATCAGTCCCTGGGGCTTCTTGATAAAGGAGATGAAGTCTCCACCTATGATAAAGAAAATGCCCAATTCTCTTCCTCCTTTAGTAGCTAAGAGGGGGGGTTAATGAAGGTATGGGCTAGAACAGATATGTGTATTAGCATCAAAGTAGTGTTTTTGCATTCTGTAGATGCAATGTGGGGTCCTGTAACCTTTGCCAGCCATATTCCCATCAAGACTTTCTCTCTTCTGACCTAAATTACATCTATGGCACACAGTACAATGCATACAGTGGCACCCACCAGTAAAAATGACAGTAATTTGAAGCAGTTTCTCTAGGAAGAGATTTATACGCGGTAGTATCATCAGAAAACCATAAGCTTCCGGAACCTGTCTTGCACAGTTGTGGTCATCATTTCAACCATTCTTTGTCCTTTCAATTCAGTCCCAGGATCTTTTTTGCTGCCTCTCAGCATGCAGAAATGACTCTAGCTTGTCCATGTCCCAATGGTGCCATCTGCCGACCAATATGGGGCATTCACCTTGATTCAGAGGTCAATCTCAATGGCGGGATTCAAAAATCAAGTGTCTTAATTCAATGCATAATCGACTCTGAACATAACTTAAATCAGTTTATTAGGCGTAAAGGCAAATAAGTATCATATAGGAATCTACACTAGGTAGAATTAAATGGTACAAGAATTATTTTATGCCCTGAAATTCTTGATAACATTTCTAAAAGATTTTCATTATTATAATGATCCATTTCTCCTTTCTTCTTATTCAAAACCATGAAGATATATCATCCTGTCACAATGAGGAAATATCCCATCCTTCTTATCACACGTAACTATGTTCAATAGGTTGTTCTTCTCTGTAGTAATTGTCAGGACAAATCTGTGATTTTAAATAGGACCCAGATAGTTACTTGGGGAGCATAACAAATAGCATGGGGGACATGGGGAGTTAGGAGAAGGGAGTTGGGGGAAATTGGAAAGGGAGGTGAACAATGAGAGACTATGGACTCTGAAAAACAATCTGAAGGGTTTGAAGAGGTGGGGGGGTGGGAGGTTGGGGGGAACCAGGTGGTGGGTATTAGAGAGGGCACGGATTGCATGGAGCACTGGGTGTGGTACAAAAACAATGAATACTGTTATGCTGAAAATAAATTTTAAAAAAATGATTAAATTAAAAAAAAAAAAAGATCCAGATAGTAGTCTCTGAGTTAGCCTTTACTGATTTCCCGTGAAGTATTTATGAAAAATCAGAAATAAAAAAATTCCTAGGAAGACTGAAATATAATAATGACATCCACATTATTTCATTTAGAAGAATATCTCTTAAATGTAAAATTTATGGCACTAAATTGTGAATCACAGCCCATGGCTGACCAGGGCAATCTTCCAAAGATAGTAATCATGCCCCCCCCCAAGAATGGGGATCAGGATGTTACAAGATCTACAGTTATTACATGTTAGATGAAAGATAAGGTAAAAATATCACGTTTTCTGCAACTAGGGTATCATTGTGTTTATTATACATGGGTTATTAAATCCCAGAAGTTTGCATTTTGCAATTTAATTTTGAAATGAAAATCTTTGCTTGGTCTTTAAAAAATTCCATAACATTATATATTATTGGGGGAATTTTGTAAGCTGTGAGAGCCTTCTCTTTACCCATATGAATTTTGCCCACATGAAATTGAGCTTGTCTGGGCTATACCTAGCTTTAAAACTTGACCTAGAAACACTACCAATGCACCATGGTGCAGCTACTCCCTGAAACTTTAAATGGTAACTATGACATAGAGCTGACTATGTAATTGGGAACCAATGAGTGTAATTCCAGAAACATAACCCCGGAATTGGGAGAATGTGGACAGATAGTTGAGTTATCCACAGTATTGCACGTGAGATCTAAGACTTTGGTCTGTTAACTAAGAGAAATGAGTTAGTATGCGTTGTGTAATTATGCTCATTAAACAAATTAATTTATTAAGAATAACATTAATGCTGACTATTGGACCAGAAAAAAAAAATGGAAGTGGGAAAACAAAAAAACTTGGAGCATTAGTTAAAGATACAGTTAACTCCATTTATTTCAAAAAATACAGTTAGCTCCTTCTATGTTCCTCTGTACTATGGTCTGTGCCTGAGATTTAGTCTCTGTCCATGCGCAGTTTATAGGCTAGTGTTTGTGTGAATGTGGGCTAGGGAGGGTTACATTAACAAATCTCAAATTACTACTTTAAGTTCAACAATAGTAATGTATTAGACAAAGCAATAGCACAGAGCAAGGAGAAATCAGTACAGCTAAGCCGGATTAGGGAGAGCTTCCCGGAATAGAAGATAATTGAGTTGTGCTGGTAAGAATGGGAAATAGAAAATTACATCTTTCTGAAAGCCTACCATGGTCCTGATATATGTAAGATGCTTTGTACACATTATCTCATTTAATTCTTACAACACGATCTTTCAGAAAGCTGTGAGGTTGGACTTTTTACACCATTTTGTAGATGACGACACTGGCACTCAAAGTGATGAGTCTAGAATCTGAAGCCAAAGTCTCTGGTCTTCAAATCTCGTACAATGGTTCCATCATTTCCATAATGCTGGCGCTTAGAAAGGGGAAGTGAAAGATGCTTATGGAATGATATAGAGACACAATTCTGTAAAGAGCTCTCTCAGAGTTTTAGTACGGTAAAATGGCTGAAATGTGGGTGTGAGTGAAAAGCGTGTATGAGGACAGACAAAAAGATAGGAGGCTGGTCTACTGAGAGGTTTGAACACTCAACCTTCAGTCCAAGTCTTCTTTGTGATATATTTATGAAGTTAGGGGAGAGCATGCTATAAAAAGATTAGGCTAAGGGAACCAGGATGATGGGAGTAGGCACCAAGAAACCTATCTGAACACAATAAAAAGGAGACACATGGGAGCGATATGTTCAAAGAAGAATAGAGAAGAAGGTAAATGGAAGAGAAAACAGTGGGGGGAAATTATAGACAGGAGATTTCAGTGAGGTAGAAGTGAAAGTCTAGTGGAAGAATGGAGTGACAAATTTGAAAGAAAGGAGGTTATATTCAGACCAGGGTGTTCAAGTTTGAAAGTTCAGAAATGGGGTAGGTAAGGGTGATGGCAGGTTCCAAGGAATGGCCCCAGGTTGGGATTCTGGAGTACAGTGGAGGTGAGGGAAACTGTGTAAGAGCTTTGAGGCTAAGACGATGAATGGTTCATCGTTGAAGACTTGAGACTGAATGTAGACTTCAGTTAGGAAAAGAAAGTTCTCTTGCTACCAAAGATTTCAGTGTTTAGGCATGACTATGAGAATAACTGATGATAAGGGTTGAGTCCGGAAGAACTTTCTGGACTTTTACAGGAGAAAAAGTTTTTGCAGGACAGGAATAATGAACTGAAGAAGTTTAAACCTGACCTAGTGGGTAGGCTTTGGATAATAAATTTGTTTTTTTCTATTAAGTTGGTTGCAACATTTAAAAATTGTTAAGCTTTGCATAAATACCTGCATTTCTGGGTTATTTGAGAAATCAGAGGCACAATCAACAATTAACTTAATTACCAACATGGCGACTAACACAGCTGGCTTTTTGCGACATAAGGAATTTTCAGATAAAGCAAATACAAATTCTCCTGAAAGGAAGACTCTTCTTTCAGTTAAGACAGAAAGTGTAAGTAACATTCTAAAAAGATTTTTGCAGGAGACAATAGGAAGGGTTAAGGAAGAGGTCAGCGGTGCTTGGAGAATCACTGTGGAGAAAGCAATGCAGTTTGAATAGGTGAGTGAGGCAGAAGGTACAGTTTATGCATGGAGCTCAGTGATTGGGAATAACTAGGATGAGAGTCATGTAGGATTAAAGGGACCCAAGGCTTTATGCAGATGCAAAGAGGTGGTATTGGAGGATTGGTACAATTAGAAGAAAATAGCCTGATTTGTGAAAGACTGAGGTTAATAGAAGCTAAAACCTCCGCAGCACCTGGGTGACTCAGTCCTGAAGCAGCTCAGGTCCTAGGATTGGGTGGCGCTGGGCTTCAGCACAGAGTGTGCTCCTCCCTTGACCTTTACCCTGCATCCCCCCACTCCACTCATGCTCACTCTATCTCACACACATACTCTCTCTTTCCAATAAATAAATAAATCTTTAAAAGGAAAAAAAAAAAAACAAACCTAAAACCCCTGCAGTTTAAAACTCCAGGTGATTCCCAAAGGTAGAATTTCATGCATAAATACTATGAATTTTCAAATATTAATTGGTTTAAGAAAATACATTTGCTTTTATATAAAGTATCTGTTTTTGTTTATGATTACTTTAAAAAGGAAGGAAATAAGAAATTTTTATATAATTGCTAAAGAGTGAGAAATGGTTGAGATTCCTATTTATCTCACAATAGAAGTTTACAAATTGAGAGAGGGTAGCTAACCTAGCTAACATCACATGGCTCCTCCACTGTCATTTCCATCAAAATGGATCAACCACTTATAGTGAGTTTAATTTCATTTATTGTGTTTAATTCACTGATTATGTAAAAATGCAACCTTAAACACAGAGCAAAACTATCATTTTATTAAGGAAAGAGATTAATGAATTTTTTTCCATTTTCTTTACATGAACTGTGTGTGTGTGTGTGTGTGTGTGTGTGATCTAGTAGTGTGCTCAGGAAGGCTACCCTCTAAATATTCATAACAAGTTTTCTATATTCTGGCATGGGCAATTGACAAGTTCCCCACCAAAACCAATATGGAGTAAGTCTAACATTGTTAAGACAGGAAGTATAAATAACAAGTTTAAGTCCAAATCCAGTATAGAGTAAGTCCAGGAAGAGGAAGTACAATTTATAATTACATGTTTCCATTTGGAGAGGTTATAAATTGAGGTGGTGGCACAGTAGCCACATCTTATCTTCTAATTAAAATGCCCATAAGGATGTTCAGATCTTATAATCATGCCAGAAATCAATGATATAAAATCATTTTGAGAAAGATGTCTTAGAATCTGGGGAAATTTTCCAATAATAGGAACACAGGTATTATCTGAAACAAAGAAAAGAGTAAAAAAGAGAGAGATTGGAAATCACAACCTAACCATGAACCAACTTCTAATAAATAAATAAACAAATAAATAAATAAATGTAGGTTAAAGAAGAAGAATGAGGATGAGTAAGTCTTTGGTCTGGTACCAGTTCCATCATCATCATCTTTTTTTTTTTTTAAGATTTTATTTATTTATTTGATAGAGATTACAAGTAGTCAGAGAGGTAGGCAGGGAGAGAGGAGGAAGCAGGCTCCCCGCTGAGCAGAGAGCCTGATGTGGTGCTCGATCCCAGGACCCCGAGACCATGACCCGAGCTGAAGGCAGAGGCTTTAACCTACTGAGCCACCCAGGCACCCCTCCATCATCTTCTGACTCTAAGCCACCTTCCTGTACACTCTCTTCTCCATCAACATTCCTTTCTACAGCCCTGTGCAGAAAGCAATTTCTAATATACAACATAGCTGGAGAGCTACAGTTAGAGGGAGAAAGGAGGGAGTTCTTTGGACATGTAGGCCAAATAAGGAGAAAAATCTGTAACTGATGTACTCTGAGTGATAAAAGTGAGAAAGACAGGGTCTCTAGTAAGAGGAAAATGGAAGTCAGAGAGATACCAAGTTTAGATCAAGAGAAACTTAGTCAAGGTAAAAAGAAAGTAAGAAAAATTCCCAGTTAGAAATCCAATGGTAAAATTTGAAGGCTTTTTCCCCCTCCTCAATTACAGTAGGAGTATTAATAATTGCTATGCCCCAGGTTGCATATTGTCATAATTTTGTATGCTAAAGCCATTAAATAGTATAGTATCAGGAAATATTAAAACAAGAAACAAGTGAAGTTTGAAAAAAAAATCTGATGCTTAAATTGATGTTAAAAAATTTGGTACATAAAAAGCCTGTTTTTGATGCTGGTATATGTAGACAGAGGTACAACTTGATTACTTGTGAGAATATAAAAATATCTTTAATCAATTCCAAAATGGAAAACATATCATTCGTATTTTCTAACAACTAATGTATAAAATAATAATTTTCAAAAAGCAAAGTTTATAAAAACCCTACAGCTCTTTATAATTAACCTTGTGGGTAAAAGCATCATACACATATGTACAATTTTATACAAAGCAAGAGAAAAGACCCAAGTTAAAAAAAAAGATATATTAATGATATTGGAATGGATGAGTAACAAAGAGACAACCCAACATCCTTCACCTCAAAACCAAATGTCCAGACAACTAATAAATGAACATAAAAGTTTTTCATTCAGCACATAACTGAATAAAAGACAAACTTTTGGCAAATCTAATTATGTAGACAGCAAGAAAGTGCAAATAAAAATTATAGTGAGGATGAGATTATAATAACAGATACAAGGGAAAAGTTAATGTCGTTATTCTGACAAACTTGAAAGCCCAAATTCATCCCCCAAGTGTGCTTTTACAGATGGGGATTTCTGGCCAGAATCTCTGGAGGATGACACACAGGAACTGTATTTTTAAATTATAATCTCTAATCTCACAGATCAAGGTGATTTAAAGCAGCTAAAGTGTGAAAGTTACTGAATTGATAAAATGAAATTTTCATTAGGAACGTATTCCTCACAAGAACAACTCAAGAGAAAAACAGAAAATCTGAATAGATTAGTGGTTATGAAGAAAAAGAAAAACATTTTCTAAGAATTACTTATAAAAATCACATTACAGCCAGATGATGTTATAGACTATTTTAAGAAAAAGATAATCCTCCTGTGTTCTCTTTTCTATAGCACACAAAATTTAATCAGTACGTTTACCTGATTTATTTTATAAAGATAACAGATGAGACTAAAAATTAATTTTAAAAACATGCCACCAAATCCGTAGTTAAAATAGATGTGAATCTCTGAATAAAGTTCAAACAAATGAAACCTAAGCAAATACTGAAAAGCCAGTATCAATGACTATTTAGTTTATCCTAAGAGCTCACAGGTAGATTAATATTGGGAATGCATCCAAATAATATATAATAAGACAACAGGTTAGCTATCAGGAAGATAAACAGAAATTAAATTTCCAAATTTTAATCAAGTAAATTCCAAGCACATTAATGAATTTATTGTCTAAAAAGAACACCTAGAATTCATTATAAAACATTTATTTTTATTTTATTTTATTTTTTAAGATTTTTATTTATTTGTCAGAGAGAGTGAGCACAGGCAGACAGAGTGGCAGGCAGAGGCAGAGGCTGAGCAAGGAGCCCAATGCGGGACTCAATCCCAGGACGCCGGGATCATGACCCGAGCCGAAGGCAGTCGCCCAACCAACTGAGCCACCCAGGCGTCCCTAAAACATTTATTTTAAAGGAGTACCAAAAACTTCTGGGTTTACACAAATAAGGAAAAAGAATAAAAAACAGAGAAAAAAGATTGAAAAATTTCATTACATATAAAATAGAGAATTCTGTACATAAAATACTGCAAATGAAAACAAAAGATAAATAACAAAATGAGTGAACAGATGAAAAGTTAATATTCTCAATTTCTGAAAAACACAAAATAGTAAGAGAATTCCCCAAACCTATATTAAAAAGTTTTTTCAAATAAATATATAAAATTATACTGCCTCATTTGAAATAACAATGAACATTCCAACAATGAATTACTAACTTAACAAATTTGTGACAGAATACTGAAAGGAATATTTATTTTGGGGGGTGGTTATAAGACATCTCTATAAAGTATTTTGACAGGGTGCATAAAACAAACAAAACAGCTTATATTCTTTGACCCAGTAATACCACAACTAAAAACACCTATGAAATGTGGGAAAAACTGTAAGCACAAAAGTATTCACATAGGGTATTGGCTAATTGGGAAAAATAAATATTTTAAGATTAGTGGTACATGAATTATTATGATTATATTGATAAAATGGAATATCATGCAGCCTTTAAAAATATGCTTATTAACATTTTATTGTGAGGAGGGGTTTCTAGCAGGACAGTGAATCTCTGCCCAGCAAAACTGATAAAAATTATAATAAAATATACAAAGTCTCTGAAAGTACTCCTAAGGGTATATGGCAAAAATAATGATAATAATTTAAGAAACTGTACTATAAGTTGGTAATAACAGAGAATATCTGCAGTATTGGAACAGAGATCTGCTCCCCACCATCCCCTCCAATCCAGTGTGACAGAAAGTCTACTCCAGACTGGTACAGCCAAGAACGGGTTCTTTCTTCCCAGCTCCCAGTAAGAGATTATCTTCCTAGGAGGGGCAGGATGTCAGCATTTTTCATCCTGTCACCAACTACCTGTTGCTGAGGCAAAGTTTCAGGTGAGTGTGGCCAAATATGACAGCTCCCTTCTTGTGCCCAGCTCCCGCTGATGAAAATAGAGGCTCTATCTTGAGAATACTGGGGCCCTGACTGACTTTGCTGTGGGTCGTAAGACACAATGGTTCCACACAAAGAGGCACAAGATGAGATGGTGTGAGGCTACTGCTCATCTCCCAGTTCCACTGAGTACGAAGCTCTTGAAGTAGAGGTCTAAGAGAGAAGCACACCACTGTCTCCACTCCCAGCTCCGGAGCTCTGGTTCTGTGTGGGGAGAGAATCAAACAGGGGAAAGACAAGCAAAAGACGCCTGCCTGGGGTCAGGACAAATCTCAAACCCGCACCTCAGGGAACTACACCTTCGAGGAACTGAAATAAGATTGGATTCATTTTTAGAGAAATTTAGGTGCCCAGACCTTGTTGAAATACAATAAAGCAATCAGTCAGAAATTAGTGGAGCTCTACAGCTGGGTGTGGCCAGGGAAAGAAACCATGAGAATGAGCCCTGCCAACACCAGTGTAGTGTGAGGACAACTTTGGGCCCCCACAAGGCTATACCTTACCCTGAGGAACAACAGCAGAGGTTTCACAGTGCAGGCAGAGGAATAGACTTCACCAAAGTTACCCAGCCGCTCCCTGAATAAACAAATACCAATAACATGCTCTGGACCCAGCACAGACAATAAAATCCATTAGCTAAAATGTCCAGTTTTCAACAACAAAAAAATTATGACAAAGAAACAGGAAAACGTGACCCATACACCAGAAAAAATAAAATTCTTCACAAATGCTTCCAAAAAATAGAAGAGGGAAGAACACTTCCTAACTCATTCCATGAAGCCTAGATGACCCCGATACCAAACCCAAAGATAGCACCAAAAAAAAAACTACAAGTCAACATTTCCTATAAATGTGAATATAAAAATCCCCAAGAAAATACAAGCCAAATCCATCAATGTGTCAAAAGAATTATACACTGTGATCAAATGAGGATTTATCCCAGGTATGCAACTTTGCAGTCATATCTGAAAATCAACTTATATAATGTTCCATATTAAAAAGCAAGTGAGAATAGTGCGGAGGACCACAGGGGAAGGGATGGAAAACTGAATGGGAAGAAATTAGAGAGGGAGACAAATGGGGGAGACTCTGGATTCCAGAAACCAGACTGAGGGTTATAGAAGGGAGGGGTATGGGGGATGCAGTTATTGGGGGATGGTATTAAGGAGGGCACATGTGGTGAGGAGCACTGGGTGTTATGTACAGCTAATGAATCACTGAACACTGTATCAAAAACTAATGATGTATTCTATGCTGGCTAATTGAACATGATAAAAAAATATATTAAGAAAGTAACAAAAGTTCCAAAGTAATGTATTCTTAGGTGAATGTCCTATAGTCTGCCAAAAGCTTCATTCTTTTAAATCTATTGTCATTTATCATTCTAGTAAAATGTTATAAAATAAACAAGAAAGCAAAAAAAAAAAAAAACACAGAAATCACATGATCATGTCAATAGTTGCAGAAAAATCACTTGACAATAGCAAAACACTTCCATAATAAAAAACACTCAGCAAACTCAGAATAGTAGGAATGGGATACCCCAATGGGATAACAAGCATGTATGAAAAACCCACAGCCAACAGCATACTTTATGGTAAAAGACTAGATACCTTCCTTCCATGTGAAGAACAAGACAAGGGTGCTTACTATGAGCCCTTCTATTCAACATTGTACTAGAATTGCTAGCCAGGGAAATTAGGCAAGAAAAAGAACTAAAACACATCTGTATGAGAAAGGAAAAAGTAAAAGTGTCTCTATTTGCCCATGACATGATTGTATATATAGAAAATACAACAAAATCCACTAAAAGTCTATTAGAACTAATGAAGGAGTTCAGGGAGATTGCAAGATAGATCAATATACAAAATCAACTGTATTTCCATATACTGGCAATGAAAATTCCCAAATGGATATTGAATAAACAACCCCACTTATAACAGCATCCAAAAGAATAAAATACCTCAGGATTAATTTAGCCAAAGAAGTGAAAGACCTATACACTGAAAACTAATTGACAAGAAGTTCCTGGAAGAAATACATATTTATGCTATAATCCTTAAAATACAAAGGCAACATTAGCACCAGATAAGGACCATTCCTTTCACATCTTAGCTCAACATCTTTCTAATTTTTTGACACTGGAAGTATCTTACCTCTCAATGCCTTAAAATCCTCTTCAGTAAATTGGGATCATTTATCATAATCAATTATCTCCTCCATGTGATAATTATGGTAATTACATATATCAGTATTTGTAAAGTGCAGAGAATAGTGCTTGGCACCTAGTAAGCCTTATAAAAGATTTTGTTGAATAAATAACCAAACTATGGAAAGAACCTAGATGTCCATCAACAGGTGAATGGATAAAGAAAATGTGGTATATATATATATATATATATATATATATATATATATATATATATACGTATA